>NC_041411.2:7609079-7939079 GCF_900747795.2 Erpetoichthys calabaricus
AGTTATGAAGTATAAGAACAGAAATGGCAGAAGGAGATTGTGTCTATGGTTGCTCCATTTAATCTAGAAAACAAGTAGATTATATACAGTAAAACAGATCATGTAGCTCTCATTTTGAACTTAATTGTCATATCAAGTGTTGCAAAAGAAGCGTAAGTGAAACTCGTTTTGAAGCACAAATGCCTGAGACAAAGAGATACTATTCTCACTGCATTCCTACTCTGTTCTGAGTTAAAGTTTGGTATTTTTCAAGTCAAAGTATGGTATGGTATACAGTATATTCATTTTCCACATAAAGGTTTTGTTCTAAAGTGAATAATTTTTTATAAACTTTAAAAAATACTTAAATGTTCTTGCACTTTAAAATGGAGATGACAGAACAAGAGTTCAAAACAAAGACTTAAAACTTACTGAATACATCCACTCTTAAGCAGGAAAGATTTTGATTTAAGGAAACGTGCATTTTGTTTGTATCTGAGGCATGCTCATGAAAACAAATGTAAACTGGAAGCAATACGTTTTATTACAGATGCTTGAAAAGTCAAGCAAAATTAAACCTTTTACTGGCTAACTAAAAAGATTACAATATGCAAGCTATCGAGGAAGGTCAAGCCCCTTCTTCAGGCAAGACGTTGATTACATCTTGTTGCGTCGTTAATAGCATCAGATTTGTATGCTCTGAAGTCATCTGATTTGAGTATGCAACTTTTGTGATTCACAACATATTATTTTATCATTCTTTCGTATTCCTTATATACTTAAATCACTTTTTTAGTCAATGCTGGTACCTAATGACAGATACACACTAAAATCATATGAAGACGTATTTTCCTAAACAGCGTTTACTTTTCACCTATTACACTCTGTGTAGTTCTTTTACATTGCTAAGAAGCAAGATTCATGCTCAGTGGCTGTGTCGTTCATGTTTGTGAAGCATGCACAATAAAGTTTCACTGTACTTTGTACACTAACAATAATAACCCTGAACTGAATGAATTACGCTGTATTACATTTTTTTAACAATACTCTTAGATATATGAAAGAGGCAAGGTCACCTGCTCATTGATAATACGTTCACAGTGCCAATCAGTGCTAAGCATTATGCACTTTCTGTGGCATATCATATGTGTGCACAAAAAAAAAGATACTAAGAAATGGGAAAAAGGCAGGAACCACAATGAAGCAAACTGATGTGCCACAAACCAATTATCAAATTTTATATTGCATGCTGAATCACTGTTGCAGACCAATAACACAAATAAGGACAAAGTTTTTGAGTGAGTAAATGTAATTAGTAAGTGTCACCGTTTCTTCCTGTGAGATTGGTACTCAAGCTCAAGCTAATAATAAGATAAGACAGTTCTGAGTTGGGATTTGTAGCAATCAACTCTTAAATTATTTTTATTACTGGGATTGAAGGACTGTATGTTATCGTAAGTGTGACAGTGATTATTTTCTAGTTGTCTACAGAAATGAGACAGCAATTCACATCTGGGTGTCAACATTCAATAATGTTAATTATAGCACCTGAGGCAGAATGGCTATCGCTTAGGCAGACAATCCGTGAGGTGAAGTGCACAGCTGGTTGTTTATTTAAAATGGATGAATCTCACAAAAGTATTTTGTTTTTTGCCTTTTTTGTTTAGCTCTTTCTAAAACGCCATCGATACAATGTTTTACAATATGTTTGCAATTTCAACTCGCAGATCAATATTCGATAAGACTCCCTGCCAATGTATTTGCTAAGTTTTATGACTTTTTTCCATAGTACCCTGGCCCCATCATACCCATTTTAAAACTTAATAAAAGGCAAAGGCATTCTTTAAAGTTTAAAAGTCTTTACTGTGCATTATGGAAGGGCAAGGGGCTTAAAGTTTAGGTGGTCTTTAATCAAGCATTGTTATGTTTCAGCAGGATTCTATCCCTGGCATGTTATGCATTTATAGATTTTATGTTGCTTAATTATTTAATATTTTATGATTCATGTCAGTTTTTTAACCTTGTATTTTGCATGTTGTGCAAAGAGAGGCAGGGCCACATGATGCTGCAGCTGGAGAACCACCCCACCTTCAATTGTATTTAAGAAGAAGGAGCTTTTAAAATTAAAGTTTAAACACTGTAATGATTTACTATGTTTTTGATCTTCGATTTTCTATCTTTATTTTTATTTTGATTGCCCAGTTTATCAATTTTTGGATTTTGGCTTGTGGCTTCAAAGGAGTCTTTGCCTTTAGGTTTGTATTTTAAGCAAACATTTTTATTTCATTTTTATCTTTCTTCTACTTTTGTTCTCTTTTATTTTATTTATAAATCTTTTTCAGTAAATATTTAATCATAAAGGATAATGGCTTTGTTTCTTTGGATCAAAGGTTTTATGTTTCTTCCACTTCCCTTTTACTAGACATTTTGATTTTAAAGCCCTTGCCTCACTGTTGGGCTGGTGCAGCCATAAGCTTGCATTTAGTGTTGGGAGCTACAAGTCTTGGGAGCAGTGAGTCTTGCGTCATTGTTTTGTTTAGTTTTTTAAATAAAAATTTAGTGCTTTTACCCTGCAGAAGCATATCTGCAGTTCCCCTTGTTTTATGTTTGGTGTTATGTTTTTCATAGTGTTAGTGTGTCCAGTTTGCTTGGCATTTTGGCTGTTGTTTTATTGCTGTTTTATGACCTTTAGTTTGTTTTAATTAATTTTTTTCAGTTTGCTTTTTTAAATGTTCTTTCTCTTACATGGTGCATTTTCATGTATGAATTAGGGACTGCCTACTTGAACTACAGTATTTACTGCATTTTGGAGTTGTTTGATTAAAACTTTTTATTTACCACCATAACCTGCTATGTTAGTGTCATACTATCTGCACTTTAACATTGGTGTACATAGTTAGCTTCACTTTATAGAGTAGCATGTTGTGCAAATTTTTACCAGTAACAGTATCTTCTCTTTACCCCGTAGCCCCAAAAAAATGCTCAAGAATGATATGTAGCCCACAACTCCAGAGAAGCCCCCTCTCCCCTCCCACCCTTTCCAGCACTGTCTCTATAAAACCAAGCTGATCCTGCAAGCTGCTGTCTAATACTGGCCTTACGGTTGTGGAAGACGAAGCTCCAACTCATGCTTACTCTTGTGTATGGCCACCTTGCTTTGTTTTGTTTTGTTTCTGGGCCCAAACGACTACCTCGAGTATGGTGACCTTGTTGGTACCCTAACTATTTCTCTGTGTATTCAGGTCTGCTTCCTGGCCAAGCTACAAAGTGTACAGTATTGCTTGAGTTCTGCAAAAGAAAAATGTTTTAAAATGTTTGACTTGCAGTTAAATTCAGTATGTCGTCTGTCATGTCATTTTCTAATTTACTTAATCCAGATTAGGGTCGCGGGGGGGGCGTGGAGCCTATCGCAGCTTGCATAGGGTGCAAGGCAGGCACAAACCCTGGACAGGGCGACAGTCCACTGCTGGATGAACACAGATACACATACACACCAAACACACACTACAGCCAAATTAGCATCGTCAATTCACCTAACCTGCATGTCTTTGGACAGTGAGAGGAAACCAGAGCACTTGGCGGAAACCCACGCAGACATGGGGAGATCACACAAACTCCACGCAGAGAGTACTCAGGATGCGAATCCCAGTCTCCTTACTATGAATAGGCATCAGCTACCACTGCACCACTGTGCTCCCCACAAGTTCAATGTGAAATAAAAAAAAAAACTAAAGGAATAACAAGCAGTTAACCAAAAATTAATAATAATCTAAGAGTTAAAACCAGACAATAAAAACTTACTATGCAAGTCTTGAACATGTTTTAAGGACGTTCTATTGCAATTATAAGGACGAAAAATCTATCATGATAAATACTTACTGTCTGAAATTAAAATTACACTGTGATACAAATTTTAGCCCATATTCACCAGCCATAAAATATACAAAAACGTAGGTTACAAAGGACAGCAGTATGTAGTATATTGTAGCATATGCAAGGAGAAGGAGCTTTACTAACATTTTACTAATGCTTTCTGCAATATTTATAATATAAAACAAAAATTAATGGTGCCATATGAAGCAACTGAGGTGATTCTTATCCTTTCATACAAATGTCCACAGTAGTAAACACCTTGTTTTGGATTTTTAGACAATCAAAACATATTCTACAATTCGGAGCTGTCATTTCAATTTCAAAAACAATGCAGTTAAGGTTTGCATAGAAACATCAACCAGCTCTACATTTTTTAGTGTATCATTATTATGGCTTGAAAGCCATGAAATCTGATTTGTCTGTAGACACTTAACTATGTGTAGTTTTATGGTGATAGAAAACCAATTGTCACGTGCTTCCTCGGCACATGTTCTTATTTTTATGCCACACGTCTGTAGCCTCTGTTACTGGAAAATATAAATTATAATAAATGTTTGAATATCATGGGGGCAAAAAGCAGCCTGTGCAGTCATTATTATTGGAAAAAAAACAGTGATTAGCATTAAGCACCATGTGGGGACTCTATACAATGTCACTATATCGCCAAACACTTGGGTTAAACTGGCCATTAGTATTCAGTGCAGGCCTCATAAATTCTTTGCCCAGCAACTGTCAATTTGAAACTGTATTATTCAGTCCTATTTTAACAATTTGCATAATTCATTTGTCTCTTTCCCTCTTTGCCTCTCTACCACCTAGTTTCCTGCACTGGGCTTCTGCAAATGTAATTTGTATGTGATCTTTCAATTTACTGTTATGACGACAGTCATTTACAGCTTAAGAAGTTAAAGTGATTGGATTGTATGATTATTGTTACAGTCTACAACAGGTTTATTAATGTTGCCTCCTCAGACTGCAGTTTAGGTAACAAATATGTAATATATAAACTTCTTAATACATAGTTAACTAAATATAAAATGTCAAACACTAGTCCAAACTCATTTTGCAAAGCATCTGCTAAATCTATTGAAAGTCTATATTAAATTCAGGAAAATTACCCAATAGGGAATTTATCTGTTTATTTACTGTGTGAGAAAACGAGACAGCAAGAGAGAAAGGAATAGATCAAGCTACAGCCTACCTAAAACAATGAAGGAATGGAATTCAAGTGCAGGGAATGGCACCACCTGTAAACAGTTTTTAACTTTCCATAGCAAACTGATCAGTTTGGCAGCAGGACACTGCAAGTGGTGATAACTCATTTTGAACCTGAACTACTAAGAGAAGCAGCATTAAAATGAAATAATTATTTTTAATATAATGCCCATGTACTTCTCATAACATTTGCAAATATTTTCTATGTAAACCAAGTTAAACTTCCTATGTTGCTTGTGTAGCTTCTCTTCTGTAGCTGACCTGACATCGTCATCAATGATGTAGCCGGTCCCACAGACGGCAACAATTAGATTAGGGAACAAGTGGTATTTACACAGTGCTGGGGCCTCATTTACAAAGATTGTGTACATACAAAAAGAGGCTTGAAATATGTGTATGCAACATCTCACAGAAACGTTGGAATATGTAAAATAAAGCTTGACAAGGAAATACGCACATATATAATCCAACTCTGAAACATGTATATGCAAAATTTTAATAGAAACTTGGAAATGACGATGTCCTTGATCAAGTATGGAAATGTAGTCAAACCAACTAAATGACAATTTGTATGTATAATAATTCATATCACTGAGCCGTTATTAAAGAGTATGATGCACAGACTGTATTTAAGTTTCTTTTTAAGAGCGCCAGTGCTATATATTTGAACTGAAGAACTTTTTAGGTTTTGTGTCCGTTAATATCAGCTATAGTAGCTGTTGTCACTTCTCAGGGAACTGGCTGACAGGTCAGGAATATCTCAACCAAGCTTCACTCACCAATGGCCAGCGGGGTGCTACATCCAGTTTTCGTATGGTATGGATGCACATACAGTACATAAAACAGGACAAGTTTTTAACAACATGAAAAGGAAATCTGCAGCACTGTCCGGTTCTCCTAATGTAATTAGAGTAATTGACTTCACTCATATTGGAATAAAGGCAACTAGCGAGCTCAAAGCTGCTTTTGTTAACCATAAGCAGTTACTTTCCATTAAAGCACAAATCTTTCAAGATGTGACTGGCAAACATTGTGTCTCTGTTGCCTTGAGTGAAACCGTGATTTGTTTATTTTGAGGCAAAGAAGCTTTGGGAGACATGAGGGTGCCGTACATGGAGGCTGGATTATTGACCCTCAGTGTTTCATATGGCCTGTACTATTCACTGTAACAGCAAATACATTATTACATGTGTCAGGTGATAGTGGCAACCTGCTCAGAAGCTGGCGCCTTACATATTTCATGTACCCTAAGAATGCAGAGGAGAGGTGCTATAATGCCACACCTGATCTTGTGCTCTCAGTTGCGGAGCCCTGTCAGATACTCTTGAAAACAGATGGCAGGGTCTTTGACACATCAAGAGGTAGCTGCTCTACCAGCCGATGAAGTTTTGCAGCATATGTACAAAGTTGATTTGTAGGCTCCATATATGGATGTTTCGATATATATATATTCAATGTTTCTCTATTACCTTGTTCATAAACAAGGAAATAGAGAGTTTTTAAAAGGTTAAGTCTAATTATGTCAATAAGATGCCATTGGTGCTTGAATTTGCCCCCATGCAGCCCTCTACTTTCCAAGATAAAGCTTACAAAATCCTCTCCTTTAACCTCAACCTTTCTCTTATACTGATGCTCACTAACAGCACTGGTAGCCTCTATACAGTATATGAAACAACAGTTTGAAAAAAATATCCATCTGCTAATATGAGGTTTTCTTTACACTTATTCTTTGTTCTAATCCTATACCCTTTATATTCCTTCTGTGTTCCTGACAACTCCTTACCAGCTGCTAATCCATTAACATCATGAAAAGAATGTGAGTAAGTTACAATAATCTCCACATTTGCTTCAAGGAATCCACTTAAAAGAAGCATGCCCTTATAAAGCAGCTAACACATGCCATAATGCACTGCACATTGAAATATTATAAAAATATATTTACAATTTAGTAATTATGGTATCACTTTAGATTAGGTGCCCCTAATTATGCTGTACTTACCATGTACATTCCTGTATAATTACAGAGTAACCAGGTGTTATTACCTTGTACTTACTGTGAAATACAGTGTAATGCTATAATTAAGTACTCAATTGTAATTGTTATTACACTATTTTTATAAGTATGTTTGTATATAAATTGTGGAATAACAATTACAATTAAGTGCTTAGCCACAGCATTACATATCAGATTTCGAACTTTTGGGCACATTATTCACTATTATTATTATTATTATTATATATAAAAGTAAATGATAATATAAACAATAAGCCACAACTTCCTACATTTCATTTAAAATGTGCCTTGTTAAAACTTATTTAGTTTTATTCACACTATTACAGATAATAACAGTTACCACTGTACTTCTAGAAACTGGTCTAAGATCTAAGTAGATTATACGTTTAGATGAACTTTCCTCTTATATACTCAGTTGTAGTAAATAGTTAACTGTTGGCAAGTTAATAAGTACTGTAATTTAAAATAAAAATGTACTTTATTTGCATTTGTCAGCTACATTTTGAAATTACAGCTACAATGCATTTTATTGTACACATTTAAAGGTGTGAGTGCCTGGGTAATTTGGGAAACATGCTTGCTATGTCTCCAAACAGCCTGTTTCTTAAGTAAAAATTTTTAACACAAAGCAAAACTGAAACACACTGAAAATAAGACGCATAACTGAAAACGTACTGATTAAATAATTTCAGCCTTTCACAACTGCATTTTACAAGCTTTTACACTCGCTTTATAGCAGAATGGAAGCAGTTAAAAATACATCATGAAAGAAAACAGACAGATGATTTTCCAGAGGCCATTTCCTGATCTGTTCAGTGCTTCCGTGTTTAAAATGTGTCTCATGGTACAAAAGAATGACAGTTAAAGCTCACTGTGTCTGAATGAATAGGTGCCATGGAGACAGAAAAAGAAAATCAATCACCTTTTGAAACCAATGAGCTTGCAGGCTGAGAGAGCCACGAGGAGTCAACCACCTTCACAATAAAGGGAATGTTTACTTCCAAGTATCATTGGAGGCTGCTATGAGTAGACTGCAAGGGTGAAGGAAACTGTTACAACCAATTTATTTATCTTTCTCATAAGCAATCACAGAAATGCAATTTTCTTTCTTAGTTTAAGTGGTAAAAACTGTATAAAGAAGAAGTTTAGAAAATCTTACCAATAAAGTGCTATATAGTGTATAATAACTGTACATATCACAACATTACATGTCATTATTTTAACAATATACTGTATAACACAAAATTAGTCAGTTAAGCAAACTTGTAAAACACAATGAAATAACGTTTCTGGAGACTGACTGATACAAATTGTATTTAGAAACAAACAAATGCATTTTTACATAGCACCATTCAATGTGAGTGCAGTGTGTTTTACATACCAGTTTACAATATAATATGAAGCAATGAAGTGGAGTTTATTAATACCTCATGGAAAACGCGTGAGAAATAAACAAGAAGAATAAAGCAGTTACAGGACATCAAAAGGGAATTAGGAGAGAAAAATTTGACCACATACTAAACAAAAACTTTTAGAAAAAGAGAAAAATTTGATTTTCAGTGTGGATTTAAGAGTAAAGTAGCATCATAAACAGATTCAAGGAAAGTCACTGTCAAAACACTTCCTAAGGGGACTTCAGTACTAGGGTGTTGTACCGTGTTAGTCATTATGAATGTAGTGAAAAGTCAAGCAAAATGACACCTTTTATTGGCTAACTAAAGAGATTACAATATGCAAGCTTTCGAGGCAACTCAGGCCCCTCCTTCAGACCCCATATTGTAATCGTTTTAGTTAGCCAATAACAGGTGTCATTTTGCTTGACTTTTCACTAAGGGGACTTCAACAAATCTTTAATAGAGTGAGATGCATTTTTCTAGTCTATCATTGTTTAAATGGGACAAATACAGTAGTATGGACAGTACTCTCAAAATTTTCAGGGCGTTTTACATTAATAATATGATCTTAAAACAAATAGTATAAAAACAGAAGCTAATGTAATTTAGCCTGTTAGAGTGTGATGTGGTCATGGTGTATAGTACATATGCAGTAATAATGACATGATAAATCTATACACTTATAAATGCCAAGAGTGATTTTGAACCAGGTTTGTATTTTTTATAGAAAATTAATTACGTGTGAAACTGTTGAAACTAAAACAAGTACCCAAGACACAAAAGTAGAACATCACTCTGGACATGTTAATGTTTCAACCAAGTTAGAACATCATTTTAACATTGGAGGCAAATTATTTAGTTACCATCTATGAAGAAAAAAACAAACCTACAGGATCTATTTATATAAACTAATATGTACAATATATGTAATATATACTGTAAATATGAAGGGTGTGCTATGAACCTAAAATAACCCAAAAAGATTACTGAAACAACATTAATCCTAACTGAAACTTTAAACTAGACTTAAAGTAAAAACTCTATATAACATTCCGTAACAAACATAAGGGTCCTTAAGCAACAAAAACCAAAGCAAAATATTTCATTATTCATCCATTTTATGATCCACGTTTTCGCTAGTTTACATGCTTTTACACAATAAGTAGTAAATAACAGAACAGTCATGAAAGACGTGATAACACGCTGCAAGGAAGATTCATGCAACCATCTAACCTCACTCATACCTAGTCAATTCAGAGTCACTAGTGACCAAAGTAGACACATTATATCACCTTATCTAAAACACTATTACGAGTAATAACCATCCAGCCATTTTCTTAGCTCACTTTATCTAGTACACGTTTTCTTAAAAAACAAAGGCATCTAGGTGCATGGTACCGGTACCAAACAGACTTAAATGGTACATTAGTCTTTTACAATACACACTCATGTACAAAACCATATTTAGTCACACTAGCACTGGGTCAATATATTGTCATCAAATAACCTCTTTGTGAAAGGAACCAGGAGCCAATGGAGAAAATCATATGAAATATAGAAGTGCTTTCACATTCAAGCAGGAACTGGGCTGTGATCCAAGTGGCATGAAGCAAGAAACTTGCTACCACACCAATTACACACTACATCATCTAACAAAAACCTAATCTAAGATAAAGAAAACTAAAAACATTTTTAAGGTAAACCTGCTTGAATCAACTAAATATTAATAAATCACAAAAATTAATAAATTATACTAATCCAAATTGAACAAAGCATTTCCTAAAAAAAATGAATAAACAATTCATAGATCAATAAATCTAAGTAAAAGTGAACTTTGCAGATTCACTAAACTAGTGCAATTCTGTGAAATCACAGAAGCTACATGAGAGGTCCCTTGCAACGTTCAATGTGCATGCTGTAGAAAATCGTCAATCAAATTAGAAGATCAGCAATTCTACTACATAAAGGGAGACTTCTTCAGCTACATTCATGTAAGAAAAAAATGTAACACAACCAATTAAAGTTAAGAGCAAAGATAGCTTTGTTATTATACAAACATTAAATGCATTAAGGAACCATTAAGAGCATTTTAATGATACCACCTTTGAAACTTTAAGATGGGAAACGAACCAGCACCTTCCCTGAAACATCACCATCCACAGGCAAATAAAAGAATGTAAGTAAGTAGGTGCAGGTGAGCTTTCAAATTGTAACATTCCAGCAGAGAAAACATCCACTGTTTACATCTAATAAACATATAAAATAAAATAATGAAATGACAAAATGAATTGTATTGTACTGTATGTGTTTAAAAGTAGCAACCATTATTTTTAACTACATATTAATTTTAATTGCACCATTCAGAATGTTTTTAGTCCAGTCAGTTTCACACTGAGGATTAATTAAAACTCTTTAACAATAACTGGGCTTCGTCACTAAGCATGAGTGTAGTCAACAACAGGAACTTCAAAGCTCTTTTGTGACTAGTGTTTATGGAGACTGCGCCAGATTCTGAGCTGGTCAGACCAGAGTCACAGCAAGCACAAAAGTTTGTAAAAAATCAATCAAAAACTTTTTGGATGATTGAAAATAATCTGTTTTTTTTTCCGGAGAAAATGTTTGTAACTGTAAGGTTTGGAGGTAAGTTACAAAGAATTTTAGATTATGTTTTCAGAATCGGCAAAGTTTGTTCCTTTTCATTGCTATTCATATGCGTTTTTTCCCCCTCAGGCTGAGCACTCTACTGGTGTATTCAAAAGGCCTTCTGTCTTACATCCGTTGCCACTGCCTATGACGGTTAAATGCCTACAATCTCCGCAGTAATGGCTACTGTGATTACTTAGTAAAATTAAATATTCTTTGTTTCTGAAACCTTTTATTTCAAAATTATTTAATTAATACTGTCAGGATTCATAATACTGTATAAAAAGCTATATATATATGTTGAAAGAAAGAATGAATATATATATATATATAACAAAAAATATCTTGCATAGCTGGAAACTAAGTAAAGAGTATAGTATATTCATTTCCAATTAAGCAGTTTGTATGTCTGTGTTAAACCAGGGTTATAAGTTTGAATGATGTGTTTCAACTGTTTTTTTCTGTTTAGTTATTTTTAGGATAACTGTCACCTTAAATATGAATATTTTTAATTGGAATTCCTACACTGTCACCTTATGTTGGAAAGTATTTTGAAGTATGTGAGGATATAAAAGAAATATTAAAATAAATGAAAGATGCCTCTTTTGAATTTTGTATTTAAGTCAAGGCTGTAGGCCACCCTAAACAAACACTCTGGAGTAAAGTATTTTAAGTGTGATATTTTCTTATTTCTGCATGCCTGAAGCATCACAGTGTGGATAGCACATGTCCTAGCTCAGGATTATGCCAAGGGATGTCTGACATAATTCTGTTAGCTACAAAAAGATTAGTGGTGAGCTGTCTTGTTCATGCTCTCACAAGAATACTGTATGTTACAATGCCACTGTCTATAACTCTAGTTTGTCAATAATAAATATATTGATCAATCAATCTTAATCTAAAACGTAAAGCTGAATGTGTATTTTTGCATTTGCCCAATAAGCATATCCACACAGCTTAACGCGATTTTGCAGATTCCCCATTTGTATAGGGGCGCCATACATTAATAATTCATTCCAAATTTTATCCCTTTGGGAAAGTTTATTTAGTCACAGTATCTACACTTTATTTGGGAAGTGCCCCTAGGAGATATTTTTGGGACTTGGCAGAGGTCTGCAAATTTGCTTCCCGTGGTGGGTTTAGTCAGTGAGTTTTTAGTTTGGGGCAAAATATTTCCACTTGGAAAATGTATTTCTTGACAGCACTTGCACTTTATCATACTCTCAACTGTACTGGATAGCTCTCCTAATATTCCACTATTAGTATACACTACCACAAGGAGCTATACAGGGTTAGCAGCATTAGAATACAAGATGAAATATGGCAATTAAGCAATACCAAATCTAAAAAACCCTGATAGAAAATGCAGGAAATGAATCAGTGACAGCAATCTATAGGGCTTTTAAAGAACATCTAAGATTTTACACAATAATTGTTTAGAGGAGCTATACAAACGTAGGATTTCTGTGGTATTAAATTATAAAAACAAGGTACATTGTTCCAAGTTTTTGACAAAGTAGCTAGAAAAAAGTATATACACTAACAACAGCTATACAGAACAAGACTACACAATATTGTTCAAAGTAAAGGCACAGATTAAATTAAAGTTTAAAGTATATCTTTTAAGTCTAGCAAACCAAATTAGAGCAGAAGCTATTACTCCAGAGATGTTAAATACTCACTACTACCAAAAATGTAAACTATTTAATGAATAACATTGACTTTAATACATGAAGGTTTTAGTTCCAAGGTGATCATACCTGAAAGTTTGAATCTCAGTCAGACAGTCATTTTCCAACCCGCTGAATCCGAACACAGGGTCACGGGGGTCTGCTGGAGCCAATCCCAGCCAACACAGGGCACAAGGCAGGAAACAATCCTGGGCAGGGTGCCAACCCACCGCAGGACACACACAAACACACCCACTCACCAAGCACACACTAGGGACAATTTAGGATCACCAGTGCACCTAACCTGCATGTCTTTGGACTGTGGGAGGAAACCCATGCAGACACGGGGAGAACATGCAAACTCCACACAGGGAGGACCCGGGAAGCGAACCCAGGTCTCCTTACAGCAGCGCTACCACTGCACCACCGTGCCGTTTGAATCTGTTACTATCAAATTATATTTTATTTTAATTTGAAATCACCACTATAAAAGTTACATGTATTGACTGCTTAATTATTATTACTGTTTTTACAGAAGACCAAAGAGAAATATTTAACCCAAACTGCAGAACTGTCAATTTTCTCCACTCCCTGAAAGAACGCTGTGGCTGTGAGGCTGAAGGTGAGACTGAGAATCAATCAAACTATTATGAAGAATCCATATTATGAAGAAGAGTCATTTGCAATACAAACTAGTGAAATGTAATACTTTAGAATCTAAGTTCACATAAACATTTAAGTCCTTTAAGAGATTGTTGCATGTGGCTAGGCAGTAGGAATATCGTTTTAATAATCAATACTTATTTATCATGAACTCTATAAAGAGTTACTTAAACATCCTGCAATTCCATAAGAAACATGGAAAATATTATATAATATGTAAACCACTTTGGATAAAAATGTTGAATACACGCAGATTTAGTTGTTTTAATTTTTATTTCCCCCAGTAACTGATTTCTATAAGAAAACAATCCAGTAAAAATTAAGAACACAATTTTAAAGCAAAGCTACTAAAAATGTAAGTAATGTAAATTCACATGTAATTCCAAAAAAGAGAGAAAAAACATGTAGATGCAGAACATGCAAAGGTCTCACATGATTGTTTACATAAATTTTGGACTTAGATGCTTATTTTGTCCCATGCATTAGACAAAAATGGCAAATTTCACATTTCCAAACATTCATTTCACAAAAAAGTTAATGGAACAGAGAATGTTTTGTATTTGGTTAAAGAAACAAACTAAGTAATATACAGTTTTTCACATCAAAATTTGATTACTTCGTAGGTTTGTACTGTAGTCCAGTGCATGGTTAAACTAAGATTACAAGCTATCAATGACATTATGAGCCGATTAAACTAAACATTTTAACTGAAACACAAAAGGGTGTGGAAGGAATCAAACTTGGTGAAGGACAACCAAACTTAAAAGGTGGAGGTGTGGCAAATGTAACAATTTAATCTTTAAATCATTCATTTTAACACCATGGCAACACTGAGAACAGCAACCAACCACAAGAAGTCACCTGAATCAGCAGTGTGTCTTCCAAGAAGAAATTTCACAACAAACAGGAGTTTCAAGATATATTGTCCAAGTTCTTCTGAAGAAGCACAGGGAGGTAGAAGTTGAGGACTTGAAGTTAAGTTGGTTGGGTATAGAAACTAAGCGCAGCAGATAAGAGATACATGAAACTGGTGACCACTCAAAATCTTAAAAAGTCCCACATTGTTATCAACTCTGAACTAATACAAACCACTGGAACACCATTTTACACCTAGGGTAAGTTTTATTAGAAAAAAAACACATCATTCAAGATCTTCTGTGAAAAAGCCATTCCCCTCAAGTAGAAACAAAGCCAAGAGAATCATTAATGTACAAAAACACAAGGACTGGGGAGTTGAACAATAGCAGCAAGAACTATGGACTAACAAGTCAAAATCTGAATCATTTGATTCAAATAGGAGAAAGTCTGTTGTGTGATGGAGGTTGCTGGAGGTTCCGTGCAGGTTTAGAGTTGCATTTTTGCCAATGGAGATCTGAATTAATGAAAGTACAAGCAGAATGAAGCAACAAATGTGACAATTTAACCTTCAGATCATCAAGTTTCACACCATGGGAAGACTGAGCATAGCAACCTGACACGAGGTGCTCGTCTTGCATCAGCAAGGTCTCTCCCAAGCAATCATTTCACAGCATCAAGCAGAATTATATCCAATGTGCAGTACCCTCCAGGAGGTGATCTGATCAGACCAGTCTCCAGTCTGCAGCTGGACAATGTCCCCAAATACCCAAGGTCATAAAGCAATCTTGTGTCTTCTTTGAAGTTAAACAGGAGCAAAATGAAAACTCACTTGTTTGTGATTCAATGTGGATTGCTCAAAAGTAATATTTTTCTTTTTCTGTCTCTATTCTGTTCTTCAGCTTGTGTAGATCTAATAGATGAACTGGGTACCCTTGTGAATCTGAGTGAGAGGGAAAATTCTTCTGAATATACCAACAGCTTCTTAAAGGAGAGACATGATTATATCCTAATTCAAGTTATACGTAAGTAATAGGATCTAGTGTTCTAACTACAGATCTTGTTTTTTGTTTTTTATGGTTATATATATTATAATTTGCTTTTAGTTATTAACAACAAAATTATGTAACAGTGTCAAGTTTTGAAAGTCTTGTACTCACTAGAAAATGTTTTAGTTTTCATTATAAATCCATTATCTTTAAATTTGTACTATAAACGGCAAAATGTAAACAGGCATTTTCTGCATTAGAGATGAAAAGGAAGGAAAGTTTTCAATTATTTTACATTAAGTCAGTGTTTACATAATGCATTAGTGATTACTGATGACAAAGTTTAAACTATTAAAATTAAAAATCACTATAGTATTGCACTGATTTCTTATTATTGATATGTCCCTTTATCTGAGGTAGACTTACTCTCATTTATGCATTGACTTTCTGAATCCTGAGTTATGTTTTTATTCTTATTTTTTTATTTCTATTACAACAAATGATTTACAATGCAAATAGCCTTAATATGCATCCAACTCAGAATCGACCTTCCCTTAGTTAGAGAATTTGAAATATTCAGGCATCCTAAATTTAAGATGAGGATCCATGTGTTTAATTAACAATATTAATGAACATCCGCCCTATTCCAAAGAAGTTCTGAGTTACTCCCCATAATGTGATTTTGTTTTATCCGCTTTAAACTAAAACAAGATGCTCTTTTTCACTGTGTTATGATAGGTAAATTAAGCAAGATAAGGCAATATGCCAGCAATATTGAGTAAGTTACGAAAAAATATAGCCCATTCACAGGTCAGCATTCGCAAGTTTATTTTGTATAATGTAAATTGAGATATATTTGCACAATGCACAATTTATAGTTGAACTGGATCATGTTTCGCACAGATTGATGAGTGTATTTATCAATAAATGTTTTTCATTTATTACCTAAAACATTAAATGAAAAGTGCTATTTCAAATGATGCCACAACTCTGAAGAAACTGGTTAAATTTGGAGATATTACTTATATCTTTATTGTTGTGAAATATGTTCTCAACAGCAGGAATTGGCTTAGGAAAGTTGGCCATATATATACCAATACCATAAAAACTGGTACCATTATGTTTTCAGATGTTTGGTACTGACTTGGTGCCAAAGTACCAGCTCTTATGACATCCCTATATATGCTACATGTGTAAGAGTGCAATTGACAGCAACAGCTTAGCACTAAAGTGTCTCTTATATTGGAACCAAATCTTTACTGAGTATTAAATCAGCAGATTTCTACTTACTTGGTGGCAATTACTTGCCACTGGTCTGCAAAGAAAAGCATAGAGAGTGGGGTTAGGGAAGAATTTCTTTTCCATGACATACCAAGATGATGTGGTTTATTTTTTTCTTATTCTTATTCCTTCCAGTCTCATAACACTTTATATTTGCCACCCAGTAGTCAAACTGGAAACAAGGAAACAGCATAACATATCTATCCACTACACATCTTTGCAGAATTGATTTTCTTAAATCTGCTCTGTTTGTGTTCCAAATGAACACAGTTGTAATTGCTAACTTCCGCTGGGGTCAATAAAACTCAAAACCTAGGCTGTACTAAAATACTAGATCTTAATGCTCCAATGAGGCCAAGAAACCAAAATTAGGCTTACCCCAAAGTCAAAATGCAAGGTGGCAGTATAACCAAACCATAAGGGGCAAAAAGAAAAACAAAAAAGGTTTGCCTACAGTGACACACCTCAGAGCAAACTAAACAAAGTCTATAATCCTATAATCAATAACCACATATGATAGTACCGGAACCAGACCCAGAAACAAAACTGTGTGGCACATGACATCACCCCATCAAATTTATAAAGGTCAAGTTGTGCACTTCCTGAAAGTCCAAGATTATGGATTCTCTCAAAAGACCTTTGCATTCATCATTTGTATATATTGAATTCCCAGTAATTAATATTCTTTCCATGTTTTTTTGACTAAGAATTCTGTCTCTCTAGTCATGTGTTCCTTTTCATTTTTAGCAAGCACAATTTCCTGCACAATTTCTTGAATATGATTCTTGATAAAAATCCAAAATACTGTTTTGTTAACTTTTCCTCTGTCTGGTTCTGATCTTTGGCTTGAAATTTTTAAATTAGTGACATATCCTATTTCTAATTCTACTCAAAGGTGCTGCCACCTTATGCAGTCAATGCAATACGGGTAAAATTTGTACATTGTTTTAATGGTGTATTCTGCCCGATTGGTTGTGAGGAATCCTTTCTATTGACTAGGCTGACAGAATGGCTGGAACTGGGAGTAGAGTGTATTACATGGGTTACTTCTGCCATTGCAACACTGGGCTCATTTATAACTGTTTGGTCATATGTCGAAGCCTACATTTTCCACCACTTCTAATAGACCACATATGGCCAATATTTTATTTTCCCTAGCTTTTACTTCAGGAGACATATGTGGCTCTATATGTTTTGTAGGGACCTCACCAAGTATTAAAGAGATATACATTAAGAAAGGAAAAATGGTGAGAATGAAGTAATGATGTTGGGAGAAAGGTTACCTCATGCACTCATATAAGAATAGGACAAACTCTGCAAAATTAATAACTGACAATTATTTTTTCATGGATTTTTATGTCTCTTTTAGGAGGTGAGAGCAATGAAAACAACAGATATGAATCATTATTATTAAACTTAGGAAAGCACTACCCTGATGTTTCAGGTAAGGATGAATTTCAGTAGATTTTCCCAAAATTTACTTGCTTTTTTAACACAAATATTTACACTTTTTTAGTTAAGTAAATTCATATAAAATTTTAGAGAAACACAAACTGATGGCTTATTAAACTCATATGCTTACACAATGTCTTAGTAGAAACTGAATATAAATATAAGTAAAACAGATCTTCAATGATATTTTCCTGATATATCTGACTTTTGGTTTTCTAGCTTTGCAACAGAAACAGAAACTTAAATACAAGTTGTGGAGAATTAAAGCATCATTTTAAGATAGATAGATAGATAGATAGATAGATAGATAGATAGATAGATAGATAGATAGATAGATAGATAGATAGATAGATAGATAGATAGATAGATAGATAGATAGATAGATAGATAGATAGATAGATACTTTATTAATCCCAAGGGGAAATTCACATACTCCAGCAGCAGCATACTGATGCAAAAAAAAAAAAAACAATATTAAATTAAACAGTAATAAAAATGTAGGTAAAAACAGACAATAACTTTGAATAATGTTAATGTTTACCCCCCCCGGGTGGAATTGAAGAGTCGCATAGTGTGGAGAAGGAACGATCTCCTCAGTCTGTTAGTGGAGCAGGATGGTGACAGCAGTCTGTCGCTGAAGCTGCTCCTCTGTCTGGAGATGATCCTGTTTAGTGGATGCAGTGGATTCTCCATAATTGATAGGAGCCTGCTGAGCACCCATCGCTCTGCCACGGATGTCAAACTGTCCAGCTCCATGCCTACAATAGAGCCTGCCTTCCTCACCAGTTTGTCCAGGGGTGAGGTGTCCTTCTTTATGCTGCCTCCCCAGCACACCACTGTGTAGAAGAGAGCGAGCGCCACAACCGTCTGATAGAACATCTGCAGCATCTTATTGCAGATGTTGAAGAACGCCAGTCTTCTAAGGAAGTATAGCCGGCTCTGTCCTCTCTTGCACAGAGAATCAGTATCTAGTGATATCAGTATATACTGACATTTTAAGTCAGTATTCATATGCATATCCATATCCATATGAACATGCCCACTGATGATGTACAGTGGTCAAAAGGCAGGTGAGGAAACAAGTAGCTTAAACAAAGAGGGGCTATCCTCCTTTATAAACATTGGTTTGTATATAAAAGTACAATCCCAGGTGCAAAATTAAACCTATAATTTACATTACTACGTATTGTGTTTGAATGGGACATACTACATGTTGTATTGAAGAAATTTTGATAACAAATGGCAGAGATAAAAAGATGTCCTTTTTTAAAGGCAAAATGAAACAAATTATTGTGGATGTTGGACAAGAGCAAAATATTAGTCTCCAAAGTTAAACGGACATTACTCAAAATCAAAGTGAAAAGCAGAATCATTTGCTAACTTGTTTTCTGATTTGTCTGAGTGCCCGTCTCTCACAAGATCTTTCCTTTAATTGTTTAAAGTTTGGACCCTGTGAAATGCATGTTAACTATCTTTTATATCCTGGCTGCTATGGTGTCATGGGTCACTTGATGTATGTATTATTTGTCTAACACCCACATAACATCATAGCAATGAAGAGTTCTATAATGTTGACACCCACAAAAGTAAACACACACAAAATAAAAAAAAAACTATGCAATATGGCAATCACATGATGTGACCAAAAAAGTTACAAATTGAAAATTAAAAATAGTAACATACCTGTATACTAAACATCCACACACATTGAAAATAATCAATAATGCATTCTTGACACTGATTAATGACCAGTTTTTCAGAACAGGGTCGTGAAGTAATCCAAATTCCTCCTTAGAGAACCTGAAGAGACAATACAAAAAAGTGTTATGGTTTAGTTTATTCGGTTTGGACTTGATGACTTCACAGTTTTGAGCAAGATATATATTTTTTAACTTTCTATAAATACAAAATATCACATTGACTAAATTGTTATATTTTTTGTATCTGTAAACTTTTTGAAGATGGGCAGAAAAAATGCAGCTCAGAGAGAACACAGGTTGCAGGTTAAACATATGTAATAATCATCATCCATCCATCCATCCATTATCCAACCCGCTGAATCCGAACACAGGGTCACGGGGGTCTGCTGAAGCCAATCCCAGCCAACACAGGGCACAAGGCAGGAACCAATCCCGGGCAGGGTGCCAACCCACCGCAGATAATCATCATTTAATTTGATTTATATATATATATATATATATACTGTATATATATTGCATAGTTTACTGTTTGCATTATTTGACAGTAAACTATGCAACATTCCATTATCTGCTTCTCGCAAGTGAAGAGGGCCCCGTGGCAGATGTTTGCCGAATGGCAGGCCAACCACATGCGTTACCTGATAGGTAACCACCCATACAATCAGGTCGGGACTCAGACTACGAATGCAATGAATATATATATATTGCTTCTGTTTACTGAATTAGTCCAAAGTGATAGCATTTACTTCAAACTTTTGTATGTTCCTTAATAGAACTTTGGCAAAAAGATATACAACAAGATGTGTATGGATTTAGCAGCACACAAAGCTGGAAAATTAATCAGTGTTCTCTTGATTTTTAGGTTGATTTTCTTTAGCTGGAAAATGACATCTTCTGAAATGAAATTAGAATTAGAACAGAGAACACAAAACCTCTGATGATTGAAAGGATTTTGCTTTTGCCCTGTGAATCAGTAGTTCATTCGACATTCCCACTGCTCTTTGTGTGATTAAGTGCTCCCTGCACTTCCACTTAATTTCCATCAATGTCTTTGAACATGTGATTCCCACATTAAATGAAAGAATTCTGACGAATCAACTTTATCAATGCCTTTAAAAACTTTAAACATCTAAATTAGATCCTCACACAGCCTTCATTTCTCATGACTAATAAGGTTTAATTCCCTGAGGCTATGTGACATGCCCTTTAATCCCCGGATCACTTGGCTGCTCTCTTCTGCACAGCTCCTACTTCTGTTATGTCCATTTTGTACTATGATGCCCAGAACTGTACAAAGTACTCCAGATTTTATCTTTCTAGTGTATTATATAGTCTGAGAATCATGTCCTTTCCCTAGTTTTAGTTATACTGTAGACAAGAAGAGATGGGTTGATGCTATTTTTCATTAAAATATGATAAAAACAGAATTTTCTTTTAAATACATTTAATTTGTCATTAAGATGCAATTAACAAAAGTAATGCGTATAAACTAAAAGACTCTGAATCTTTATATATTTTACATTAAATCTGGCATTTTTCAGGATATAGGTAGACTTTTAAGATAGGTATATAAATTACTAACAAAGAGACGCTTAGTTATGTGCTATATTAACAGTTTATCCATCCATCCATCTGTTTACTGACATGACTAGCTGTGACCCAAAGATAGTCCTAGCAGCACTGGGGGTAAAGTAAAAAGGAATCTTGGAGGGAGCGTCAGTCCATCACAGGGCCCATTCATGCACTTATACGCATTCACTCATATTGTGTCAGTTAACTTAATATACTGTACATGTATTTGTGATGTAGAAGGATATCCAGAGAACAAGCAAATTCCAAATACAGTGATCAAGCAGGCACTTCAATCCAGTCTTTGGGAGCTACAATGAAGTAGCGCTAACAGCTCAACTACTTTGTCACCTCAATAACAATGCTTCCATCTATCCTTTCATTTACTTTTGGAACTTGGTATTCCAATTTAGGATTGTGCAGAACTGGACACCAATTCTGGCTGGTGGCTACAATGGATGAAAGGTAGGAGTCAGCTCCTAGACTAGGTACAAGAGTATCGCAAGGCCACTAGTAACTTAACTGATTCTACATAAGTAAATGGATAATATGAGCAAAATGCAGATCATCATTGTCGATAAAAACAAATGAAAATTTCAATGTAACTGCCTAATGACATGACACTATTAGAAAATTCAAGCCAATAAACTCCTTCTTGATGATATAACCTTTATTTACTTAAAACATTTTCGTTTTTTTTAATTTAGTATGTTTTGAAGAAAGAGGTGCATTAATTTCATCTGCTTTAAATTCACTTCCGTTGCGGCAGGGGATATTTTGGCTCCACTCTAGTTTTAAACCAATCTAAGAATACAGTACAGGGTTGTAAGGACTTTTTTAGGCACTGCTGTATTCTACAGATCATAAGAATATCATGGTAACATAAGCTAAATGATTGTAAAATGACCTGCTGAAAATAAAAACCTTAATGTTATATAGTCATGCGGTTAGAACAACGGAATGAGCTTAGTGAGATGAAAATGTAAAGTGCTCCATAGCCTTCAGCAGCTCACAAATGATGGACTGAATGACTAAACAAATGTTTCAATATAGACTTTATTACCGAAGAACACTGATTAGATGGCCAGTATTTGGCACAGGACATGGTTCTTTGGAAGAATACTGGGCTACCTGAAAATAACATTATGTGTATCCAAGAAACAAAGGCCAGATAAATTTTCAAAATTATCCCTCCATCACCATTAGACAATGGTTATTTTGCTTATGCTTTATACAGCTGTGGATGTTAGAAAAAGAAAATGTCAGACCCTGTGGGTACAATAATGATGCAAATCACATTCCGTAAATCAACCAGGATGAAAATGACAGTGCTACCCACTATTAGCAGGATAACAAGTGCGTCTCCTTCTCTTTCAGATTTTCTACAGAAACTGTCCAACCCACAGAAAGGAGCTGATAAACGTACTTCTCTTTCTAGAAGAAGTCGTCAAGTCAAAGAATCTGCTAATAGTCACCAAGCAAGCAAGAATAAAACACTGCCTGGGAACAAAAAGAATACTGGCATAAATTACAAAAATTAAGAGAAATGCCCTAGCACTTGGAAAATCTGTTAGAAATAAAAAAAATGTTCAAGTACACCGTAAAACGGAATTATATAATAATGATAAATATTTTGTAATTGAGTATGCCTGCATGATTTTTAAACTCAATGGGAAAACTTGAAATAGAAAGATACTTTGGCTCCCATCAAACCTGTATGTCTTATGGAATACATCAGTGCTATTAAACTTTAAAAATGAGACAAAAAAACTGTGAATTGTGAACCATTTTGGATCTCTGATGAGTATCATCTCCTATCATTCTGCAAATGAATGATATTGTTGTTACAACAAAAATTGTTAGAATGGAATTAGGAAGAAGGATTTTTACTTTTTACAGTATTCAACCAGCTCCTATTGATCTTTGATGAGTAAGGTGGACTTTAGCATGTCATGTAAACAGCATTTATTTATATATAAAGTGGATATGGAGAAATTGTTAGAGCTCATATAGCATCATGATATTAATGGCTCATCTGATGCCCAAAAACAATCTATCTAAAATAAACACTGTGGCGGGTGGCTGGGTCCCATGCCCGGCCGGGACGCCCCTTCTACATATGTTCCGGTGGAGCTACCATGGGCATCTCAGTACCTCCCCCAGAGCGCTTGGTGGCAGCCTCCCTGGCTGACGATGGTGCCTCAGTTTCCCGTAGAGCTCCATGGGAGATGGAGTCCTCCACAGCTCAGTTGGGAGCTGGGGTGGCTGCCAGGGGGTGCTGCATGGATTCCACAGCCCAGCTGGACAAATCTTCAGTCCCACCTGGAAGTGCAATTAGAACCAGGTGGTCAAGCACCTGGAACACTGGTGGGCTATAAAAGGGGCCAGACACAACCACTCAGCGGCCAGAGTCGGGAGGAAAGGACGAAGCTTCAAGGGGAGGAGTGGTGGTGTCAGAAGGGCTTATTTTGGTTTGGTTGTGTTATACTTATTGTGGGACTGTGTTGTGGCTGGGGGGTTCACGGGGAAGACGTGCCCTCCAGCTGAAGAAAATAAACAGTTTTGTGTTATTTTATATGTGCTTCCGTGTCGGGTCGGCCCCAATTTTGTTACAACACATTTTAGGAGCATCACAGAACCTGCCAAAATAACACAAATGGTAACATTCCTGAATCACAGTATTTGAATCCCCAGTTTTTTTATGTGTGTGAAAAGCCATTTTAACAGAATGAATGGTGACTCTGAACTGGCCTAGTATGAGAGAGTCTGAGTATTGTTATAAGTGTCTTATTAATGAGTGGCGTTCCAACCATCATCACTTCTTTCTAAGAAGAATAAAGCCTGGTCTAATAGTATAAAATATAGTGTATTTATGTAATGAATAATGCTAAAATGTAAATATGTGAACAATAAATTATTTGCAGGAAAGAAAATACAATTTCTTGTCTCCTGATTTCTTTATGCTTGAAACATGATGCCTGAGCTTTCATGTGTGTGATCTTTGACCCCCTTTCATTGCAGCAACAGACATTATTGTGGGAACTGACAACACATTTAATTCTCTTGTTTATTTTATTACTGTATTGTTCTCGCAACAAGTATCATACATATTGGTTGTTTTTTTTTTGGTCTCTCCACTGTGCTCTTCAGATCACTGCATTATTGCTGTTAAAACATTTGATTCAGCATTCAATATACATTTTACAGAACAACTAATCAGCAGCCTTATATGATTGCAGAACTACATTTTTATAGGGACTAAACCCACAGTTCAATTTGTTCGAAAAAATGGAATTAATCATTTAATTACTTCTTTAACTGTTTGTTAAATAAGTTTTCAGTCAATATCCTGTTTAAAGATTAACAGGTCGCCTCCCATACAGACAGCCTAATGTAAAATGCCATAAGATTAATCCAGGAAGTAGAGAACACTAGCTTTTCTGCATTAATCATTTCAGTTTTGATCCTGGATTGTCCTCTCACTACATATTAGAAACAATCCTCAAAATGAGTTAGGAGGGGGGTTCAGCCCCCTGAATGCTTAACAAGAACCCTTGTGTTTATACTTCATGCCAATACAAACAAAGAAGTGGTTTGCTAAAGTCTGAAGACCTCTTGCACTTTACTTACAGCTTTAAGGTCATTCCCCCCTCATATATACTGTACCTACTTCTTCTTCTTTCGGCTGTTCCCATTAGGGGTTGCCACAGTGGATCATCTGTAGACGAATATCTGTAGACCTTTCCCTTTCACTCTTGCTGATACCCGTCTGTCACAAATTACTCCTGACACTCTTCTCCACCCATTCCACCTGGCTTGCACTCTCTTCTTCACCTCTCTTCCACAATCCCCATTACTCTGTACTGTTGATCCCAAGTATTTATTCATATATACCTAACAAACCATTTTAACAAGATTATCCTTTCTTAAATGTTCCTAGACAACATCATGGTAGAATGAGGCTATACTCCTTGGTGCTGGGTGTAAGAGGAGAATATTTCCTCTTAATGGCCTGCTGCTATTAGTTTAAACATAAGAGCTGAAAGTAGCAGAGTTAAAGATGCTAAGATTTGCATTGGGTGTGACGAGGATGGACAGGATTAGAAATGAGGACATTAGAGGGTCAGCTCAAATTGGACGGTTGGGAGACAAAGTCAGAGAGGCGAGATTGCATTGGTTTGGACATGTGCAGAGGAGAGATAAGGGGTATATTGGGAGAAGGATGCTAAGGATAGAGCTGCCAGGCAAGAGGAAAAGAGGAAGGTCTAAGCGAAGGTTTATGGATGTGGTGAGAGAGGACATGCAGGTGATGGGTGTAAAAGAGCAGGATGCAGAGGACAGAAAGATATGGAAGAAGATGATCCACTGTGGCAACCCCTAACGGGAGCAGCCGAAAGAAGAAGAAGAAGAAAATATTAAAGATTCTAATCATGATAAATTAGAAAATGGATAGTTAAGTTTTATATCTTTAAATAGGTATTAAAACTTTCTAGTGATCAGAATAAACTTGATAGTAAACATCTATCAGAAGTTTAAAGCTGACAATGAGAAACAGTTAAAATGTCTCCCCTTTATTTAGTAGTTTCCCTTGTACGCACAAGTTAAATTTCTTTCTTTCTAGTATTCTCCCTGGTTAGCTGAGAAAAAGAGGTCAGTGGAAAAGTAGAAATCGGAAGTAAAGTTTGAAAAACAAAATGAAAAGGAAACAAATGACTATTAACAGCAGTTGCTGTGCTTTTCCAAAGTCTAAAAATATAACCATCTAGATTCATGTCAAAAGTTCATTAGGCAAACAGGAAATACTAGAATGCAATAATTTAAAGGAAACATTCCAAACTATATTTCACACGCATGTAAGGGTGTACAGCAGAGTCATGTTTGACTAGTCTTTGTAAATTGATGATGGCTATAGTTATGCTCATCCAAAAGATACATTTATTACTTTTAGCAATTAACAGCTGCAGTCCTGCATCAGATATGGCTTTACTTACAGCTTATTTATGTATTAATATTTAATAAATAGGACAATAATAAAAATACACAACTAATACAAGGTCAATTAACAAGGTCTTTAACTGTTGTACTTGTAGCAATTCAATCGACATCTGCTCCACATGTTTACACCAATAATGTAGTTAAAAACAAATCACATAAAACCACATAAAATGTAACATAACACTAAACTTTAACACAAAAATTTTATAGAAGGCGGATATCTAATTTTAGGGATATCCTCGGCTTTTTCTGATATATGGGCTCTACTACCAGTGCCATCTGCTTGTGTTGCTAGTGCTTTTATCTGTAGCTCTTGATTTTTTTTTGGACATTCAAGCGCATCACTACCCTAACTACACTGATATCAGCTTTCCTGTGAAGACTTAGAGCACTGAGAATATCACCTGTGGGTTACCCTCCATCTTTATTCCAAAACCTACCTTTTTCTGGGAGTTCCTTTTTATGTATTTCCTATAGTATCATTTCACATATTTTATGACATCAAAAATGTGTATTTCCTCTGGAGACTCACTTTCTCACAATTCCTCTCTACCTTACAGACACTGAACTTTGCCTTTCCATCAGGTCACCACTGTACCACTAAACTCAAATATAAAGAATAACAAAATTTCCAAATGTAATGTGGGCAGACTCACCAGCAGCTGTAATACAAGTATGTTATGCATAAAAGTGGATCTTCACTCTTATTTAAATGCTGAGACAAATGGGTTGGGTATACTGGATTACACTAGATATTACCTTTTGCTAAAGCCTTTGCCTTCAACAATAGTTTCCTGTTGAATGGTACACATTTAATGATTTTAGTGTTCACTCAACACTTCAGGCATTAATTAGAGAACACTAGTGGAAGATGTGGGGCTAAGTAATTTATAACTTTATACATACTGTAAATAAAACAAATTCATTCTGCTCTAAAGCAACACTGAAAGCTTAAGTAGCAAACTACTGATGTATATGGTCATACTTTCTAGACGGATATCACTGAGTTCTATCTTGAAATAGCCTGAATATTTTAATGAAAAGGACCAAGATTACAAACCAGAGGATCATGGGATAGGTTATCGTGGAAATGGACATACTAAAAAACTAGAATGACATACTGTAGCTCATAACAAAAACAAAATGGTGTCACATCATAATGAGAATAACTTTAAACTTTACAACAACAAATGAATTCCTTTAAGTGAAAAAAAACAGAAAGGATACAAGTGTTGGCCAAAAAGGAAACAGACATTGAATTAAAAAATGAAATAAAGATGTCAGTTATAACACTACTGATGAGGTTTGAATTAACTATTAAGTGGTCACAGCTGCCTTACAATAAAATGCTAACAGCAGTAAATTCTGCTTGATAAAAGTAAAAGAGCTAGCTATCATATATCATGCAAAGAAAGAAAAAAAACTTTCATTTTGCAGAAATTCAGACTGGAAGAAATCTGTGTTTTTGTGTTTCAACATTGTTTTGAATCTTCATTAACTAAAGGTCAAACCTTTGTCAGAATAGCCCAGTTTCATGCATATTTAGCCAGCACAAAGTTCAAGTCCTTCTAAACACAGTCAGCATTGCTCTTCTAGTTATTTATTTACCGTTCACCGAAAGAATATTCGGTTTTTGTAATTTGAATTACAAGTAATTTTTACTCATCCTCTGTTGCATTTCCGTATATAAAACAATTGAAGAAATGTCATTTGCCTTAACTGACAAAAGTTTAAGTCACAATTAATTCATTTTGTATGTCTTTGGTGAGCACATTTGAATCTTTTGTTTATGTTTATATTGCTATTCATGTTTATTATTTGTATTATTATGTATTCTTTGTCAGTATTGTTGATCATTTAGTTTTTATGTGTCTATGTATTTTCTTTTAAATTCCTTGTGTTTTGTGGTTGGTTCTCCAAGAGGTGAGGCCTACTGTTTAACACAGTTCAATTCTATGTGCTAGGTGTGTTGGTGAGTTCTCATGATCTTGTCAATTACTATTGAATTTTCTGTATTTCTGACCATTTGCTCTGTATTTGGACCTCTCTAGTGGATTGTGTTTTTAAACTGGTTTGGATATAGGAATTGTCTATTTTAGGCCCTCCTTTCATGGTTTTTTGCTTCTTGGTTGTTCTTTGTTGTTGATTAATTTTTTATTTATAAAGCTTTATCTTTTCTTAACTAGTCAAGGCTAGATCGTTCCCCCCATACCAACCCCCAGTGAGCAGTTTAACTGATTTTGGGACAATAATTTGCTTTCTTTGAAGGCCTCACGCCAATTTGGTGCTGTGGGATCACAGCAATTAGATTTCTGAATGATATCTGCAAGTGGCAACATACAACAAGGCAAAACTCCTAGCGAGATCTCAAGGGACATAACATAGTGTTATTATCCGCTTTCTTTTTATTCTTTTATTTGTTTGATGCAGTTTGTTTTTAGTCTTTTTATTTTCATTCTAGAGTTTTGAGTTTTACTTTATTAATTTCTGTTATTACACAAATTGTAATTATTTATTTCTGGAATATAAATTATTTTTTACATTTATCTGACACTATTCTATGTTCATATGGGGGCAGGTACTTTGTTAATGGGTTTTTACGGTAACCAACTCTAGGTCCGCAGCACATAATGTCATGGGTGTAAAAAAGTCAGGCAATTTCTTTTTCAGATAATCCTAGACTATGGATAAAAAAAGACCAGCGACGAGTCGTGCGCTATAAGGTTTAGACTCTCTTGTTACTAGATCTCTGACTCTGATTAATTTGACAATGACTTTTGGTTCTTACTTTTGTATTATATTTCAAGATAGGTCAGCCTCCTGATAGATAGATAGATAGATAGATAGATAGATAGATAGATAGATAGATAGATAGATAGATAGATAGATAGATAGATAGATAGATAGATAGATAGATAGATAGATAGATAGATAGATAGATAGATAGATAGATAGATAGATAGATACTTTATTAATCCCCAAGGGGAAATTCACATACTCCAGCAGCAGCATACTGATAAAAACAATATTAATTAAAGAGCAATAAAAACACAGTGCAAGTTAAAAAGTGCAAGGTGGAGAGTGACAGACAGTAACTTTGTATAATGTTAACGTTTACCCCTCCGGGTGGAATTGAAGAGTCGCATAGTGTGGAGGAGGAACGATCTCCTCAGTCTGTCAGTGGAGCAGGACGGTGACAGCAGTCTGTCGCTGAAGCTGCTCCTCTGTCTGGAGATGTTTAGTGGATGCAGTGGATTCTCAATGATTGACAGGAATCTTCTCAGCGCCCGTCGCTCTGCCACAGATGTCAAACTGTCCAGCTCCATGCCTACAATAGAACCTGCTTTCCTCACCAGTTTGTCCAGGCGTGAGGCGTCCCTCTTCTTTATGTTGCCTCCCCAGCACACCACCGTGTAGAAGAGGGCGCTCGCCACAACCATCTGATAGAACATCTGTAGCATCTTATTGCAGATGTTGAAGGATGCCAGCCTTCTAAGGAGGTATAGTCAGCTCTGTCCTTTCTTGCACAGAGCATCAGTATTGACAGTCCGGTCCAGTTTATCATCCAGCTGCACTCCCAGGTATTTATAGGTCTGTACCCTCTGCACACAGTCACCTCTGATGATCACGGGGTCCATGAGGGGCCTGGGCCTCCTAAAATCCACCACCAGCTCCTTGGTTTTGTTGGTGTTCAGGTGTAGGTGGTTTGAGTCGCACCATTTAACAAAGTCCTTGATTAGGTTTCTGAATTTCCTGGTTTCAGAATTAGGCTTGGCATTTTACTTACATTCAATTTTCTGGTCGCAGTTTAAAATTCTCATGGTGTCTCTCCTCAGAAATCACAGCAGATAGAAAGGAATAAGAGTACTGTCATCAGATTTTAGCATGAACAGAAAACAATTTGACAAGTGTAAACTAGTACTAGGGTGTTGTACCATGTTAGCCATTATGAATGTAGAGAAAAGCCAAGCAAAATGACACCTTTTATTGGCTAACTAAAAAGATTACAATATGCAAGCTTTCGAGGCAACTCAGGCCCCTTCTTCAAGCAGATGTAATACAGAGACTGGAGTTCCCCGTGCTTATATACACACTCTAGGACAAGAAACGACATTGGTAAATCTTTAAATGAGAAATTTAAAATATAAAAAATTAATAGATTCTTTCAGGCTAGGGTTAATTTAACAAGAGAGAGAAGAACCATGTATGGTCAAGATCTTTGGATAAGTTTATATTTCTTTACAAGTGTAAAGTAAAATAAAAACTAAAATATAAGCTGTGGATAAAAAACTCCTAAAAGAAACACTCTTTACTCACTTTAGTTAAATAGAGAGAAATCTAGTTTATCTCAGATACTCATTGAGGCATTAAGCTGGCCATGCTTTAATTTTTTAATAAATGCAAGTAATTGTGGAGAGAGAAAATTAAATATCGAACTGTATTGCATTTAACTTGTTTTAATGCCAGATAGAAAGGTTGATTTTAATAATAATAATAATAATATCCTTATTCAAATATGAATTTCCCCTTGGGATTAAAAAAGTATCTATCTATCTATCTATCTATCTATCTATCTATCTATCTATCTATCTATCACCTTATCATACATTTACATGCAATTCAAGGTACACTATTTAATTATTTTTTTTAAATAATTTACTTCAAGAAACCCTTGAACACATATCTGTATTAAATTGCACCCTTAATGAAAAAGGTAATGAAAAGCCAGAGAAGATCAGCATATTGATGAACAAAACAGAAAAACATAACCAGGAGCAGGGTATATTTTTTTTCTTTGAAACCATATCCCAGACTGGAAAGCTCTACAAACTCCCACGTTATTAATTACTTTTCTGCCAATAACATCACAGAAACATAGAAAAGGTTTATATTGTAAAGCCAAACAAGACAAGGTAAAAGTTGTTTAATTATGAAGGTTACACTAAGTAAATTATTCTCTGGAGTAATGTTACACGTTTCATTTTTGCAAATTCAAGCCGTAACTCAATTAAAGGTTTAATGGAAATACTATTCATGGAAAAAGATGAATATATATTTATAAAAAGCCAGAAATTGCATTTACTGATTATCTTCCTTTCATCAATAACATATTTAATATTCATTATATTCCATTTGTCTGTACTTGGAAAATAAAACTAGTGTTTGAAGTCTGTATTAGGTCACTGTAAATCTATTACTTAATTCTTAATGATTTCCTGCTTCTGGAAATAGAACTACAACCACATCCTGAAGTGCCAATATCCAGAGCAATTTGAGTTAGGAAGTTTGAAACAGAAGGCAATATTTTACATTTTTAATTTGCTACACTTATCAAGCAGGAGTTATTCCCTGTTCTGAAAAGGTCTATACTTTTATTTTCCTTGGTTGTGTCAAAGTTTTATATAAGTAAGTACATTGTTATAATGCAACATTACTGTTTTGAAAAAAGGGATCTTTGCTAAAAGTTTGCTAAAACATCTTCTATAAGCAAAAGTAATTTCATTTCATTGTGTGTATCCTGTGTATCCAGGAAAAAAACCTCTGCGTTTTTCCCAGTTGATTCTGTGGTCTGTCAGCGGTGTGTTCTGCTCCTGCTCTGTTCAATGGTTGTATGGACTGGGTGTTGGGCATGGTGGTGGGGTCCAGCAGTTGTGGGGCATCTGTTGGTGAGGAAAAATTCACTGATCTTGACTTTGCTGACGATTCTGTGATCTTTGTGGAGTCAATGGAAGCTCTGATCGGGGCTATTGAGAGACTGAGTGAGTTGTTTGGGTGTCTGGGCTTGCGAGTTTCCTGGATAAAAACTAAAGAGCAAGGCCTTTAATGACCTCTTGGGCACAGCCATCAGTGGTGTGTCTGTCTGTGGAGTGTTGACCTTGTCGAGAGGTTTACTTACCTCGGCAGTGACATTCATCTCTCTGGTGACTCTTCCTATGAAGTCAGTAGACGGATTGGGAGAGCATGGGGGGTCCGTGAGGTCACTGGAATGGGGTGTGTGGCGCTCCTAATATCTGTGCAAAAAGACGAAGCTCCAAGTCTTTAGAGTCCTGGTGTTTCGTGTTTTGCTATATGGTTGCAAGACAAGGACGCCATCCAGTGACCTGAGATGAAGACTGGACTCCTTCAGTACTGTGTCTCTTTGGAGAATATTTGGGTACCACTGGTTTGACTTTGTGCACAATGAGCACCTGCTCACAGAGTCCCGAATGAGGGACATTGCCTGCAGTATGAGGGAGTATCAATTACGGTATTACGACCATGTGGCGCAATTCCCCAAGGGTGATCCGGCTCGCAGGATCCTCATTATTGAGGTCCTGAGTGGCTGGACTAGGCCAAGGCAACACCCAGATAACACCTGGCTGCGGCAGACAGTTGTCATTTCCCAAGGATGGGAGTGGAACGTATGTCTGCCTGGGGGGTTTACAACCGGGATCCTGAGCTGTTTCATCATGTGGTGGGTATGGCAATGCACTGTACCAATGCATGCTTCCCAACCTGACCTGACCTGTGGTATCCAATTGGAAAGTGAACATTTTTTTTAAAAACCCATTGAAAGCATAAGATCTTAATTAAGTCAATAAAATTCTTTAAGGCCGCATGAATCCCCCCATCTTCCCCATGAGTTGAAAAATATTAGTGTATTTTTTCTTTTTCTCTAAATAATGGCTCAGGAAGGAAGACAGAGCACTACCTAAATTGTGCCATCATACCCATTTTCAAATATGTCATACTTATGCAGGGACAATTAACCAAGAGGGAAAGTATAAATCATTACGGTGATGCATATTTTACTGCTTGCTGAGTGAAGTGACAAGACTACTTTGCAAGCAAAACCCAACCTGTCTCAAAACCAGGTGCTCAGCTCATTAGTTTGAAATTGTCTTTCTGCTCCAATTATGTAGTATCTCAGAATAAAACTATGTGCCTAAACCTAATTTTTAAATTCATGGTCAAAATGACATACTTTGTTTTTTGTTTATGAGACAACGCAATACAAAACCATCTTCTGAGCCTTGTTAAGGTTGCATCATTTAATGGCTTTTCAATTTACTGCTACAGGATTTCAGAACATTCATCCAATACTCTTTCATGTTAGTGAGTTTGTGTGTGTTTTATGAAGGACTGGTTGTTTCCTTGGGCCCAATGTTCTGTGATCCTTTATTGTAAAAAGGGCTCATAAATGGGTGGATACATTCATTTAGTCTCACAATATTTAGGGATACGCAATATGTAAGTATATCCCATAGCATGTAGGAATGTATGAAAGCCAAAGTAAAGTTTACTATTCCTATTAATTTCAAAAGGAATTAATAACACAGTCAATGTAGAGAAAAGCCAAACAAAATGACACCTTTTATTGGCTAACTAAAAAGATTACAATATGCAAGCTTTTGAGGCAACTCAGGCCCCTTCTTCAGGTAGCCAATAAAAGGTGTCATTTTGTTTGGCTTTTCTCTACATTCATAATGGCTAACACGGTACAACACCCTAGTAACACAGTCAATAAAACAAGTGTAAAATGTAAATTTTGGTAATTCTGAAAAGTTAATTTCTTGGAAGTCGAACTGTTTCATTGTTAAGCAGGCTAATAATATTTTCAACACCGTCCAGTCAGATGAGGGGGTGGGTCAGGTTGGGGACGAGTCGGAGTGAACTTTAAGTCGCTGTGCACTGCAGGGCTTCAGTAAATCGGGTCCCGCGGCTCCTCGTCAGCTTATTCATTCAAGTTTGCCATGTCTCAATATACGTTCGAGTCGCTTGAGAAAACTCTAGAAAAATACATTCCAGCAGAAGAGTTGGCAGAAATAAAGCGGATCGTGTTCGGCAAAGAAAGCAAGTAAGAAGCACTTAAGTTTCTGTTTAGGTGAATTGTTAAAGCGCACCGAGTGCCTACAAGTCCCATCGATCACAGTTGTTTATTTTCTCCGACCGGCCGGGTACTGCGGCTCATGCTGCTTATGGGAAATGCATTTTATTATTATCTGTAAACTAAAGGAGGCGTTGTCGTGATTAGATCATAGGCCTACTTTTAAAAGTATATTCACTGTTACTAAATTACAGCATTCGTAAGCAGATACAGTAAAACAATAGCAATAATCAGATCACAATAATAATAATAATAGGATCTGTAGTGAGGGGCTTGTAACCAGAAGAGTGGTGGTCGGCAGCGCCAGTTTCTCTTTTTTTGAAGCTAAAGTCCGCTAGCTTTGTAATGAGCGCATGTTGGGAACAACGGTTGCTTACATTCATGGCCTCTTTGAGTACATGTAGGCTAACTGACACCACGTTCAGTACATAAAATATTCTAGAGGAAACAACCTGATACTTAATTCACTCAATGAAGGACTAATGGAGAGCCTCGTAAAAGTAATTGTCGAAAACTATTAAAGTATTTTCGTTGATTGTTAGTTTTAAACATAAAGTGAAATAATATTACCTCTATCTCGGGTCAAAAATGTGATTATAATTTTTGTACCCTTCTGCGTAATACCATACAGTACTGGATTTGTCCAGTTTGAGGACCTTTTGGGAATCGTTTTCAGGAAGAGGCGTTACAGAATTAACAGCCAACAGCATTGAAATACGTCAACTCGGACTGATTCACACTGAGACATGTAAACTGCTCATGTTTAGGCACAGATAGATGATTTACAATTGAGGCATTTCTATGCACATGGAAGACTGGAAAAGAAGCCAACTGCTTTGTTTAAAAAAAAAAAAGTTTACCTTGAGAATTGCATGTACTTCATACATGTGTAAATAAGTTACTAAATGCGCGCCTTAATTGATTAAAAGTACAGTAACTCAAAGATAATGAAGGATCAAATGCTCAGCATACATGATATTTTTATAATGCCCGGGTATAGATGGATTGATGAGCTTTCACGTACTGAATGGCATGTTCTCTGCAAAATTGTTTTATTATTCTAATATTTTCTCAAAAGGTACAACTTGAGGACGATGAGTCAATAGTCTAAATCACGATATGAATGTATGCATAGTCCTTAGTAAACAACACAAAAACATTTGTTGAATAATCTCAACAGCTTATAATAGCATTTTAATAGGAATAAATACAAATGTATATAAGTTGTTTTTTTGTTATTAAAAACAAAACACAGACAAAATGGAAATAATACACAGTCACAATTACATATGGTCATATGTTTTTTTGGTTTAGAATAATTTAGGATATGTATCAAATCCGGGACTGCACCTAATTTCGTTGTATTTGTTACAATGACAATAAAGATATTCTGATTCTGAAATAACTGTCTAGACAAGAACTTCCAAGGCAGTGGTTCCCCTCCTTTTTTTTGGCCAAGCCCCATCTAGGCCTCTCTAAAATCACGATGTCCCCCACTGTAACATACACCTTATTCTTATTATTACCTACTCAAAAAGTGAACTCCTACTCACGTGGAGGAAGTCCATAATGTCATAAATTTGGTCTAAACAAGCTTCCAAAGAACATGGAAACAAAAGAGGGAAAGGAGAGTTGAAGTACTGACAAAGAAATCACTAAGAAATTGTTAAAAAAAATATATATATGTAATATGAAGTAATATGAAAATACAGCAAATACAGTTTTGAAAACATATAATAAGAGACGTCCATCCATTATCCAACCCGCTATATCCTAACTACAGGGTCACAGGGGTCTGCTGGAGCCAATCCCAGCCAACACAGGGCGCAAGGCAGGGAACAAATTACGGGCAGTGCGCCAGCCCACCACAGGGCACACACACACCAAGCACACACCAGGGACAATTTAGAATCGCCAGTCCACCTAACCTGCAAGTCTGTGGACTGTGGGAGGAAACCGGAGCATCCGGAGGAAACCCACGCAGAGAACATGCAAACTCCACGCACGGAGGACCCGGGAAGCGAACCCGGGTCTCCTAACTGCGAGGCAGCAGCGCTACCCACTGCGCCACTGTGCCGCCCAATAAGGGATGTGATATTCATAAATATAAAATAACTTTAATGACAGCTTTTTCTGTAATATTTTGATCATTTTGTAATGACAAATGAGGTAGGTGTCAATTTATATTTAAGTACAATTGGCCTTAACTGATTCAATGACTGATTGATAGTTAGTAGAGAATTCCTCGGGTTAGAATTGCTTATCAAAGGTTGCAACTGACAACAGTCTTTCACTGTCCTTCTTTTCAAAAACTCAGTTATATAAGACATATTTGACTTCAAATTATGCACTAGTGATTAATGAGAAATTCATTTTCTAAAGAACCTTGGTTGCCTCATCACTGAAACCTATTAAAAAAAAAAAAAAAATCTCTAGGGACCTGTCAGGGTCATACACTGTCCTTGCACCTAATATGAGTCTTTTGTTTTTCTTCCTGTATCTTAAAGGTTTGTAAAGATGGTATCTGCTATCATTAGTGCAATACAAATATTGGAATAATAAAGGGACTTTTCTTCTCCTCAGAAGGCTTGATTTACCAAAATGTGCTACTAAAGCTGCTGATGAACGCAACTTTGAACTGGAAGGATACAGATTTGAAGCTTCTATTGAACAATTACGCCCCCCTCGATGTATTCGAGTGGGTCTTATTCAAAATCAGATTGTGCTTCCTACAGATGCTCCTGTTAGAGATCAGGTGTGTACAGCAATTGTCTCAGATATTCTGTTACAAGAGAACATTTAAAAAGTGCTCATTTGTGTATAACTGTTCCAAGCATATTGGCACTTTGGCTGACATTGTTACCTAATTGCTACAGCGCCTTGGCTTTGAATCCTAGCCTAGGCACTGCCTGTGTTGAATTACATCTTTCAGCAGGTACACCAGCTTTCTTTCCACATTCCTTGTGGGTGAATGTTATATTTATTGACAACTGTGAATATTTTCAGTGTAGTAAGTGACTATGGATATGTGCAGGAGTATGCCCTTTAGTAAACTTGTATCCTTTCCAGGGTTGGTTTTTACTTTGTGCCTAGTGCTAGGGTCCTGAACCGAAAGCATAAGTCTGTTAGAAGATGGGTGTCCCAGGTATCATGAGGTTGTGGGTTCAAATCCCCCAAAATACACTTTCTGACCCTGAGCAAGTCACTTCACCCGCCTGTGCTACAATAGAAATGTAACAAATTGTATCTGAAATGTTGTAAGTTGCTTCGGGTAAAAGCGTCAATAAATGTAAATGTATCATGTCTGCTTGCAAAGACACATTTCAAAACAAAAAGACCCCCTTCCCCAACCACCCAATTCGGGAGATAGGTAGTTGGGGTAGTGATGTTGGACTGTAAATCATAAAGCTGCAGTTCTAGAAAGTTGATAGTTTTTCTCTGATACGTTTCGTCACTCATCCAAGTGACTTCCTCAGTCTCAGTTGACTGCAGGTTTCTCCAACCTTATAAACAGTACCATGGCCTAATGACCGAACTAGCACCATTGACTAACAAAGGGCTGTGTGATTAATGATATGCAAATTGCCCATTGATCAGTGGCCATGAGTACTATTCACAGAGAGTTGGGGAATGGCTGCAATCACCATATTGTAAGATGGTGAGAGATGTACCCTTAGGCCCCCTCCTCGGTTCAGAGATGGTCGTTCCTTTTTCACGTAAATGGCCTCTTCGACTCCTCGTTCAAACCAGCGTTCCTCCCTGTCCAGGATGTGCACATCTTCATCACTGACGAGGACTGGCCACCCATTGTTAGTCAATGGTGCTAGTTTGGTCATTAGGCCAAGGTACTGTTTATAAGGTTGGAGAAACCTGCAGTCAGCTGAGACTGAGGAAGTCACTTGGATGAGTGACAAAACGTATCAGAAAAAAACCATCTAGAACTGCAGCTTTATGATTTACAGTCCAACATCACTACCCCAACTACCTATCTCCCGAATTGGGTCAACCATCTAGAATTTCCTTACCTGGATTATTGAGCATGCATCGAGACATAAAGCTGAAGGTTCAATCCACACTTACTCTGTGACCCAAAGTGAGGCCACATACTGTATACATGGGAACAACTGTAATATAATTCTTTGTAAGAGTGGGCATGGTTTTCATTATTAAAGGTGCTGGTAAAATAAATGATTTTGTCTCTTTAGATATATTTTTTATATTATTATATTGATCCCTATGAGACTGACTAGATTATAAAGCAAATCATGTTTGTATGCTGTAATGTCATGTTGTTAACGCATTAAGTTTTACTTATTTATGTTTTTGACAAGTGAAAATGTTACACTCTTGTAGCCTCTGCTTCTGTTTCAGTGAATACGTTTTCAATATTTTAGTTGTAGCCATACAATGCATTTTATTACTTTGATTAATTATTGATTTTTTGCTAACATGATTTACAATTATCAGTTACATGTTTTGATATTTTTTTTAACTAAGGCCAAGCTTACTGTGAATGTGAAATACATACTGTATAAAAAAGGATTATTTTTTTTTCTTACTAAAACATACATCATATCGTGACATAAAATATAACAAATAACATTTCAAAACCACTGAATCCAATTCAGGGTAACAGAAGGGCCAGGGATAATCCTGGTAAGCATATAGTGCAGACTGAAAGCAACACTGGACAAAGTAACAGACCATCACATAGTCTACTTGCATAATCACCCACACTTGAATGGGAAAACATGTAACAAATGACAGTTTTTTATGTTTCTGAAATTCCGAGTATGTGTTTCTCTTCAGTGAATGGAAAACTAAGGAAATATGAGAGGACCATAGCATGAGACCTCAGGCCTCTTATTGAAAAATGTTGCAAAGTGCAAAACATTAGACTATGAATACGCTTAAGAACATGTTCTTATCTCCTCGTGATGCAGTATTTTCTATGGCTTCATGTTTCTGAATTGTACTAGATGTGGCAGATAATTCAGTCTTCTTATATGAATAGTTAAATTAAATAGTGAAGCAATACTTTGTCTAGAACAGAAGGAAAGAAACCCCTTAACAATTCTCTGTATTTCATCCGCAGATTGTTGCCTTGCACAAACGTATTGAAGAAATTGTAGAGGTGGCAGCCATGTGTGGAGTCAATATTGTCTGTTTTCAGGAAGCCTGGAGTAAGTAAATGAATGCAAGATCTTAAAAAAGAGTTTTCTAATAGGTGTTCCATCGGCTACTATGTCGCAATAAACTAACATTTTTTCAGAAGCTTTTTGATTTTTAAGCTACTACACTTTCCTGAACTTTCAGACATTTGTAATGCTTAACTTAATTTTATTTTTTAAATAAAAATTTTTAATGAATTTCCTTTGGGGTTACTTGAGTGACTCTTAGTTTGGCTTGCTGTTGAAAGGAAACATTTTCATGCTGTGGGACTTGTTTGGCACACAATTCTTGCTGTACGTGACATCATACCACAAGTTGCAAGCCATCCTTTTTCCTCTGAGGATCATATCTTATACAGCAGCTGTTTTGATAGTAAACAATTTAAACTTAGCACAAAAACACCAAATACAAATGTTAACTTATATTGTATGTGTAAACTTCAAGAATGTTTCTAAAAATCGTTTATAATGTGCCAACTCGGAGTACTGAAAAGGAAATAATGATGAAAAACTGAATAAAAATTCATAATAGATTGAAAATGAGTAGGGTAACAATAGCTGAAGAGCAATAAAATGAAGAAGCTTGATTTCAAGTGCTGTATAAAATTTATTCAACCAGACTTTTATTGTCTGTTAAGTTAGGACTCCCTGTAATATTTGACAATCCACCTTTTCATGCATTGTTTTTCTGATTTTTTTATTACAGATTTTAAACCAATAAAACATACTTTGTCTAAAGTAAAATGCTGACTAAATTTATTTTAAAAGCAACCCTGCTCAGGATAAGCAGTTTTGAAAATGGGTGGATGGATGAATACTAGGTGTTTTTTGTTAGTTGTGTACTTCACGTATTTTGCACTTTGTAGTGACAGCATTTTTAACTAAAAAATAGATTTCATTACTTTTACTTCACAATACATTCATTTTCACAACACAAGTATCCTACTAAAAATAATTCAGTACTGAAGCAGACTTTATCTCATTTATTGTCATATTAAAATATACTGTATAAATGTTACTGTAACAAAATAATTTTTGATTAATCAAATTCGAATACACTATAATTCATTAATTCTAACCTTCCTAAAAAACTTTAATGTTAATAAAAGTTTTAATTATCTCAACACAGATTATGGTTTACAACTTTTTCCCAAACACTATACATGCGATTTATTGTAAATTATTAGCATCACTGCATTCTCATAACATTTGGATATGTTGATAACAGAAACTAGCTTCTTGCTTTCTGGTTAATAATTATTAGAATTATTTTTAAAGTAGGGTATTTATTTAATACCTTTTGAAGCATAATATTCTGTCTCCTGCAATTTTAATATGGAATTTATTAACTTACTAATACAAAGAGTGCATAACCATATTTAGGTGTGAACAACAACTTAAAATTGTATAATGGCACTGGCATTCAAAGAAAATTACCTTTCATACAAAGAGGACTGTCATTATAAAATACCAGGGGGCTCTGCCCCATGCTCGCTTCGCTCGCCAACCCCCGGTCGGATGCCACGTGCTAGCCACTTTGCAGCTCTGCCGCTCGCGTATGGGGAAGTGAATGTACAATTTAAACAGATTGTTATTTTCATGGGAATTGTTACATATGCATAATAGACCTATTTAACATTACAGCAAGTAATTAACCCGCTATATTAAAAAATAGTAAAACATAATAAATTGAAAGAAAGTTATGTTTCATGTTGCGTTAGACGTATGTGTTGTGTTATACATTTTCATTGTGTTTGGCTTTGAAATTAACACGCAAATACTTTTTAAAATTACACTTTTACTGTAAAATTTCAGTAAAAACAATATTTGGAATTAACTTTTCGTCAATATCAATATTTTGGTTCCGTGTTTGGAGTTACATTGTGACAACGCAACGTATAACTGCCCGTTACTGAATATCATTTCTTTCTCTCTAATAAGTAAACTGACTTTTTCGAATGTTTGTCCCTGTGATTTGTTAATTGTCATAGCAAAAGCTATTCTAACGGGAAACTGTAAACATTTTAATACAAATGGCATATCAAGATCTCCTTTTGTGTCTGTTAGATGTACTATTTTACCTGTCTTGTCGCCTGTTAAAATTCTACATGTCAGAATTGTTTGACTAATTTTGAATACAACTAATCTTGTCCTATTGCATAGCCCATCACTCAGACATAAATTATGTCATAACATTACGATACATCATTCTTCCAACAGTTATTCGGCCTGTGGAAGACCGGACGGTGTTAATGGTTGTAGATATTCTTTGTGATATTGTAAGTTGATGTTTTCATCTTCCGCACCATCACCACCAACTGTTTCAGCAGAGTCTATTGATATACATTTAACCAATTTGCCGTGTAACCAATCGACAATTATCGCGTTAATTTGTTTGACTTCATCATTTCTCGTTGCTAGGATTGCCCGTGCACTCATTTCTTCTGTTGATAACCCTTCAGGATGAAATTCTTCATTAAGATTTGGACATAATAAGTCTTCTTTTATTGGGAACTTTACCTGAGGAAAACATAAAAATTTGTAAGAGCTGAGAGCACAGGAACTGTGTCTGACAAAAGCATTCATACGAATGAGAGGTGAGAGGACCATGGGGGTGGGCCGTTAACCGTAAATGGTTGAGAGGAGAACGGGACTTGAAAAAATCTCTTGGCAATAGTCTCGTCTCACAGGACTCGAAAAAATCTCTTGGAGATAGTCTCGTCTTGTCTCAAGATTTTCTTTTATAATAGAAAGAAATGATATACATGCAAAGGTGAAGGTATATGTGCAGGTACATTCTGTGTATTTTTATACCTCAGTGGATGTGTGTGCAGGTAGATACTTTAATATGTTTGTGCCCTGTCAGGGACCATCACTTGCGTTGCACTCAGTTCCGTCAGTATAGGCTACAACCGTAATGACCCTGCCTTGGATTAACTGGGTCAAGGAATATTATGTTGTTATGTTAAATTAGTGTGTAAATATTCACATTTGGTTTGTATATTTTGAAAGCTGATTACCATTTACCATTCACCGTCAGTTTCATTCCATAAAAGACTACATTTCCTTTGACTTTAAGAACATTGACCCTCCTTCTAATTTCGAAATAAAAAGTATTTGCTAGTAAAAGGGAAAAATTCCTCCCCAAGGACCTCTAGTATTCTCCACATAATATAAAGCTATTAATAATCTTGGATTTTTTTTTTTGTTTTTTCATCCAGGGGACTTGTAAAAAACATTGTTTGGTTTTTAATATATTTACAAGACCTTTGCTAATGAAGGTATTTGTAAATATTTTTCCATATTTTGTTCTGTTGCCTCAAAGCTTCAGAACCTTGGGTTCAATTTACACTCATTTTTGAGGGGTTTTCATATTTTCCCTGAGTTTATGGGGGTTTTCCCTTAGCATTTTAGTTACATGTTCAATCTAAAAAACTGTGTGTATTCTGTAATGAACTGGTATCCCTTTCAGTATTCCCAGTGACACTGGAATAAGCATTAGTTCCCTTGTATTCACAAGTTGGATGGAATTTCCATTTCTCATCTTAAATAAAACATACATGGTGTTTCAAAAAGCTTTCATTATAGTATAGTTGAGATGGCGTGATTTATGCAACCAAAGAATATTTTAGATAGTTTGTAAAAAGTATATATAAATTGGTTACCATCATTCTTAATTCTAACAAAAAAGTCACAAGCATACTTCTCTGTAGCCATGCAGTCTGATAAAATATGAAAAATTAATCTACATTAGAAAAAGATCAGTTGTTTTTAATAATTAATAATACATTTCTAATATACTCTATGATTTAGTATAATGCCATATTGCTTTGTTTTGTACACTATTTTCTGTTTAATAAGAATATTTTCTGAATGATTTTTTTATATTTTTTGTCAATATGTTAATTTCTAGCGAGCATGCAGTATATGGGACAGCATGTTGGTGGCATATTTAATGCTATTTCCTCACAAATCCAGTGTTCTAGGTTTGCATTCCTTACCGAGTAGTTGTTAGTATGGTGAGTTTGCACATTCTCATTGTGTCTGTATGTGTGTTCCTGTGCGTGCTTTCATTTTTATTGACATACACAAAAACTGTGCTTGTTAGAGTAAGAGCCTTGTTTAACCTCTGAAATGGAGTAACACACTACTCCAGTTGGTTCTTGTGTTCCGTCCAGTGATAATGTGATAGACTACTGGGTTAATATTTTTGTTATGTGTAATTACATTATCTGCGTATGTTGTTAATTTCTTTGTTTTCTGAATCTTATGAAAGGGTTGACATATAAGCACTTTGTCATCGTGTCCTACTCGTACTTGTTTTTAAAGCAATTACATGGTTGGGTTTTGCCTAATAATCAAATTACGCATTTCAAATATAAATAACATTGACTATAAAAATCATCCTTCAGTGTAACATTATTTTATATAACACCATTCATGGAGCACATCAGGAAGAAGGAGGAGGAGTAGGAAGTTGGAGGCATGCGCTGATAGCACATTGCCGTACCCACCACACAACAAACCACCTGGATGTGCAGCGGGTAACACCTGAGCACCACACTGGAACAGTGTGAGGTTTTTTATGGTGGCTGGAGTGACAATCCTACCACCCACCCCCAAGTTTTCCCTAAAAGTTGGAAGACCTGCTTACAGGGCTGGATGCAGATTAACATCATACCCAGGACAAAGAAACTGCAGGTTAAGGGCTTTGCTCAAGGGCCCAGCAGAATAGAGTCACTTCTGGTGTTTATAGGATTCGAACCAGCAACCTTCCAATTGGTGGCGCAGATCCCGAGCCTCACTTTCCAAAAATATAATTCAAAGTATGAAGAATGAATAACAAGTTTAGCGGTTTTAATGATTGATAGCTTCATGAGTTTTCAAAATATATGACAGTACTATGGAAAATGGAAAATAAATGGCATCAGTCAGTTAGTAGCTAACAAAAAGAAGGATATCAGCAGGAATCCACTTTCTGCCATATCAGTGTAATGGGGGCAAGTCATGCATAATAAAAAATGTTTCTTATTCCCATTTTAATTAGTATATAAGTAATTAATCACATATCTAAACGAGGGATGAATGAGGTACAACCAAACTTATTCTATAGGGTTGAAAATATTCATTCTGAGAGAGACTTATGAATAGAATCAGATGGGAATGAACTTTTACAAACTAATTTAACTGTGGAGAGAAAGTCTTGCACTAATTTGTCACTGTATGTTATGCCCTGTGCACCTCTTGCCATTAATTATGTCCAACTAAGTAGAACTCCAAGGGTTCATTGCACACTTAGAATATGCTATTAGTGCAGGAGACACCTGAAAGTGAGGAAGTTATTGTCAATATTATGTTGACATTATTGTCAATATGTTATTGTTATTACAAGACAATCACATACTTCCAATATCTTTGAAGAGCATAATTTTAATAACTGTATTACGAAGGATATGTTTCTTATTGGGACCTTTTAGAGATTTAAATACTAACAATGTATTTGCATTCTTTAACCGACTGTGTTTCAAACACAACCTTTGTCAAAACATTTCTTTTACCACATGTATATGCAAGTTTCAGACTTTCCTACAATAACCCCAGCCAATTTTATTCAATTTCTTTTATATTTACTACAGAAATTATCTTTATTATATTTACAGCACCCTGGGTTTTAATACCCTACCCAGTCTTCATCTGTGTATAGCTTGCAAATTCTCTACTACTGTTTGAGGTTTTCCATCAGGTTCAAGATTCAAGAGTATTTATTGTCATTTCATCCATAAACAGTAGTACAGCATACAACGAAACGAAACAACATTTCTCCAGGACCGTGGTGTTACACAGAACACAGGACAATGAAGAATCCATAACACATAACATAAAGACACATAATATGTAACAAGGTATTTCAGTTTTCCTCTGACATCCACAAAGACATACTGATTAGGTTGACTGATGAGTGCAAACTGGCCCAGTGTGAGTATATAAATATAAGTCAAAAAGAAGTTTAGTATTGATAGAAAAATTAGTAAATCCCCACTGGATAGTCAATTATTGAGGGTGCATGAGTAGGTCCTGCAATGGACTGATAGCCATATGTCTACAATTGCCAGTAAAGTGGACTAAGTAGGTCTGATAATATTATTTTGTTATATTGTTCTTTCTATCTGCAAAAAACAAACGTGGTATTTTCAAACAATAAACATGCACATGGTATTGTTTTCAAAAGAATATACTTACTATAGGTTAGGTCAGGTAGACTTTTTATATTCCACCAGGAAATCGCAGATGGCATGGGAAAAAAAAAACTTTTCAACTAGACTTTCATAGCACTGGCACAATATTTCTAAAATCTGCATCTGTTTTTTTGTTGCAAATAGCAATGCCTTTTGCCTTCTGCACCAGAGAGAAGGCTCCTTGGACAGAGTTTGCAGAGTCTGCAGAAGAAGGACAGACAACTCGTTTCTGCCAAGAGGTGAGATCTCAAAATTCTGATTTCTGTAGTTTTCATAAATGAGTTAGTGGAACAGTACGTAATTGCTGTTATGTCAGAAACCCATTTCAGAGTATGACGGGTATCATTTTATTGAAACTTTACCCTAACCTTCCCAAACCCATTTAATCCATTTCAGGATTGTGGTGGGTCAGGCAGCATGAGGTGTAAGGCAGAAACCATCCCTGAGCATAATGCCAGTCCATCACAGGGCCTAATCATGCAGACCACGTGATTCACCACAAGGCGTATTTTGAATTGCCAGTTAAGCTACACGTGTTTGGGATTTAGGAGAGGAACCTGAATACCTAGAGAAAGCTCATGCAGATGTGATGAAAATGTACAAATATGTATATAGGCAGATCCAGGGAGTGGTAAGTATTTAAACACAGCAACCCTAACCATTGCACCTCTGTGCTGCCCAACAATATTGCTAGCTGAGCTCAGTTTCTTTTCGTACGTTGTACTTACCCACAAGAGCCTCATAGTGCTGTGCACTTTTCCAAACGGAATTAAAATAAAGTGTAAAAATAGCATTCAGCGTAAAATAAAATACTGTAAAGTGAGAGAGCTCCGTATAGTGCATATAAATGTCAATGAATTTAATTTTATTTCATAACTTAAGATTTAAAGGCTACAGTTATTAGTAGTGCAAGTAAATGGCAATGTAAAGTACATTCATGTAACACAAAATCATGTTACCTGAGATATAACATGAAAAAGTAAAATAATTATTCTCAGTTGCGTATGCTCCATTTAACACAATCTCATTCTTTCATTGCCTGTGTAATGTCCGTGCACCTTTAAGCATTAGTTGTTAATAGAATGTTCATAATACAGTATAGCAACAGTCTGTACAAAGGTGCAGGCTCAATCTCAAAAGCATACGGTGTGACCAGCAACATGTGTGCAGTTTTGGTCTCCAGGCTACAAAAAGGACATAGCAGCACTAGAAAAGGTCCAGAGAAGAGCGACTAGGCTGATTCCAGGGCTACATGTGGTGATGAGTTATGAGGAAAGATGACAAGAGCTGAGCCTTTACAGTTTAAGCAAAAGAAGATTAAGAGGTGACATGACTGAAGTGTTTAAAATTATGAAGGGAATTAGTCCAGTGGATCGAGACGGTGACTTTAAAATGAGTTCATCAAGAACACGGGAACACAGTTGGAAACTTATTAAGGGTAAATTTCGCACAAACATTAGGAAGTTTTTCTTTACACAAAGAACGATAGACACTTGGAATAAGCTACCAAGTAGTGTGGTAGACAGTAAGATGTTGGGGACTTTTCAAAACTCGACTTGATGTTTTTTTTGGAAGAAATAAGTGGATAGGACTGGCGAACTTTGTTGGGCTGAATGGCCTGTTCTCGTCTAGAGTGTTCTAATGTTCTAATATACAAGTAATGTTGTAGTTATCGTCCTGCGGTGGGTTGGCACCCTGCCCAGGATTGGTTCCTGCCTTGTGCCCTGTGTTGGCTGGGATTGGCTCCAGCAGACCCCCGTGACCCTGTGTTCGGATTCAGCAGGTTGGAAAATGGATGGATGGATGTTGTAGTTCTCTCCTTTGCTTCTCAAAACATCTGTATGGTGGAAATTTAAGCAATATTTATTTAAGTCATTTTCCTTTGCCAATAATGTGATATTCTTTAAAAGAATAAAAATTGTCTTGAATTCTGTATTTACAATTAGTACATAGTGAAGTTCAATTTATTGTTAAAGATTCCATGAAAAAACACTAGTGGATTTAAAACTGCTGCGTTTGTGGCTTTTATTTGCACTTATTAAAAACATCAGTCATAGAGGACAGAATTCATGCCATTAATACCATACTGTACCATACCATAATCAGGTACTTGTAGCTTTGCCTACCTAAATAATCATCTTATACTGTGCTTTTCTTTCATAAACATTATTCTAATGTAAGAAGAGTAAGTCATGGATGGGAACTGAAATGAAATTTGTATGGTTTACAGCTCAATGTTTCAAGCACTGGGGCCAACATACCCAATCAATTATTCATCTTTTGTGATTAACTTATCCCAAATGCATTGGGAATAAGAAAAAATGGCCTAATCCTGACAAAACACAATTGAGCACACTCCTGCACTCACTCATACAAGGCATTGCGCTTGAGAAATGAAAATATACTATAGTACCTGGAGAAATCTTATTAATATACAGACAAAGAAGGAAAATTCCACTAAAAACAAAATAAAATTAATATATTAATCATACAAAAACTGCTTAACCTCACAACATTCTGTTATCTGCAGAGAAGAGAGACTAAGTGAACGCAAATAGTAAAAAGAAGAGAAAAGAAAGAATGTCACACTGACAGCTGTTTCTTAAATAACAAAGATGAACCTAAGTCAGGGGAGAGGTGTCCATCATCACAACCATGAGAGCTGACGTGATTGATTCTGCTGCTGTTGATAAAAAAGAAAACTCCTTGAAGCATCTGCACTTAAATATGCTAATTTATAAAATATGGTCTGTAAAGCACTTCTGACTGATTTATTCACATGTAGACATGTTTTGACATCCTAGATACTGTTTTAATCATGAAATTTCAGGTTTGAGAGATCCCACATAGTCGTGTTCTGCCGAGAGAATTTTTTTTGCACTTTTGTGATTTCTTGATAACTCTTGTTTTTATCATTCTGTGTGATTTAGGAATCACTTTTGAGCACATTAACACAAAACACCATTAAGAACAATACAAGCTGATAATATGAAGATAATTCAGTCAGTCAGTCAGTCATTCTCCAACCCGCTATATCCTAACTACAGGGTCATAGGGGTCTGCTGGAGCCAATCCCAGCCAGCAAAGGGCGCAAGGCAGGAACAAACCCCGGGCAGGGCGCCAGCCCACTGCAGTGAGGATAATTCATTTTTCAAAATCTTAAAAACATTTGTTTGAAAATTTTAGAGAGTTTTTTCATCGAAACCATTAAAAGACTGTAATGGCAGACAATGAAAACTCACGACAAGTGGTACAGTAAATATGTGTTGTAACATGTGAACAGGTAAAAGACAGATCAGACTGTTAATGTGTGTTGCAGAAGTCTCTTAATGAAGCGTATTGTCTTTTGTCAACATCTGCAATAAAGAGGAGGCAATGAATGAATTCTTCCCCAGTTTGTTTAGGACACAGGCTAATTCAGCTTAAGACTGTACATATGTTTATCTTCTCTGTTAACACTGTGTCCTGGCATTTCACTTCACCTGTGAAGTGCCTCCCCAACTTCCCTCCCGAGTCTATATGTTTTGTGTATGACATACTAGATTATTGTAGTTCATTACATCATAATAGGACTTTTGAAGTAATAACAGATTGAGTACTTTATTAGTGAGTACTGATAGCTTTCACTACCTCACTACTGTAGCAACACCTCACTTTGCTCAGCTATAGATATCCTAAACACCTACTGGAATACAAGAAGAAGGAGATGTTTTGCAATACTAAAAATAAAAGAAATAACAAAATGCTCAGAAATGATCAATCTTAATTAACTAACATGTTCTATTTCTTTATGTTATATGTTAATGCTTATGTTAACCTTTTTGTGAGAAACAAAAACATGATTGTGAGAACTGTACTAGGAAAATATTTTTTTCATGATTCATTTTTATCTAATTAGTTAACTCACAGTGTATTTTAACACATTATACTACACTTTTGAAGTAATAAATACTTAAGGTGATATTCCCATCCTAAACATTTGACACATTTGGATATCAGTTTATTGTATTCATCTTCATACATTTAACCTTAACCCTTAGTAATGAAGTCCTGGTGAGGCGTTACTTAAAACTCTATCAATATCAAACTTCTGTTTTTGTCTATATTTAAAGCATTATTATGTTTTAGATAGTTGTGAAAGAATTTGTACACCAGAAAGTTCAGAAAGATAAAAATACTTAAATACCAACCTGATCATAAATTCTTGATCAGAATTAGTAAAGCAATATTTGTTTACATGGCACAGTTTTCTCAAGCTGTTATTGCTGCATATTTATGTGGCTTTGCCAACCCCCCAAAAAATCTATAATGTCCTGAAGTTAATCTTGACCAAAAAATAAAAATCATACTATCTTCTTGCACAACAGAGCCAGTATTTGCTGGCCACAGCTTTGTTCTCTTGTTTTTACTCATATGAAGTGGTAAAATATAAATGTACTATACACATTATAGTCTAATACAGTCAATTACCACGCATCGGCTATTTGTTTCCATTTTTTTGCTTACAGCAGTGATTGTTTGTTGAGCCTTTCTATACAGTCATTCTAATAATAGTCACTGTGCAATATGAAGGTTGTAAATTATGTTTTACTGCTTTCCATCAGTGGCCAACTAATGCATTTTAAATGACTAATTCCAGTCTATGTAGCATGAGGGCTCCAGAATGCAGGCATTAGGAAATCTTAACTGACAACTGCTGATCTATATGCTACATTTCCACTGTTAAATGCAGAAAAGGGCACAAGTGACCAACATATTTCAATTAATCAAGTAATCAGTGTTTATTATATATAGCTCCACATGGTGCATTACATGGTGCTTTCCAGGCTAAATAAAATTACTAAACAGTATTTAAAAAATTCTGAAAACAGACAGTAGACAGTTTGGAGTGTTGAGTAAGGATACCATATCAACAAGAGAAGAGTGCACTATAGAAATACAGGAATTAACTGCAAATCAAAAAATCTAGCATATGGCAATTGTAAGTTTTACTGAGATATTATAATAAAGGAATATTTATATAACAAAGGAATATTTATATTTCAATTGATAATGCCACCTATACAGATCTATATAAAGATGCTTGTATATTAGGAATAGCCAAGAGATTTGTAGCAGAGTTTCAGGATAGCAGGAAGATGAACATTAGATATGGAATAAGCATTATAAACAGTATCCAGGAAAGCTGGCACTCATCACAATGCCTGTTAATAGAATTTCATAAATTACTATAAATCTGACACTCTTATGAGGGTAATTTAGACAGCAAATTTAAAACAAAGAAATGGGAAATGCTTAGGAACAGCTGATCATGATGTTTGCTACAGTTTAACAAATATTGCATAGTCAGAACAGCTACACCAACGTATCTAGTAAAACTATGCTGATCAACACTAATGGATCTTCATCCTGGATTTAATTATTGAGATAGACAGGAGCCAATCATTACAAAGATCAGAGGCCCAATGGATAAAAGCTACATCTCCTACAGTACACCTAATTATTATAGACTTAAAGTCTATAATTGCTTTATATACAGTCATACGAAAAAGTCTGGGAAACCCCCTCTCAGCCTGCATAATAATTTACTCTCCTTTCAACAAAATAGATAACAGTGGTATGTCTTTCATTTCCTAGGAACATCTCAGTATTGCGATGTTTTCTGAACAAAGATTTTTAGTGACGCAGTATTTAGTTGTATGAAATTAAATCAAATGTGAAAAACTGGCTGTGCACAAATGTGGGTCCCCTTGTCATTGTGCTGATTTGAATGCCTGTCACTGCTCAATGCTGATTACTTGCAACACCAAATCGGTTGGATTAGCTCGGTAAGCCTTGAACTTCATAGACAGGTGTGTCCAATCATGAGATATAAAGGTATTTAAGGTGGTCAATTGCAAGTTGTGCTTCCTTCCCTTTGACTCTGCTCTGAAGAGTGACAGCATGGGATCTTCAAAGCAGCTCTCAAAAGATCTGAAAACAAAGATTGTTCAGTGTCATGGTTTAGGGGAAGGCTACAAAAAAGCTATCTCAGACGTTTAAACTGTCAGTTTCAACTGTAGGTTTGCATGTTCTCCCCCCGTGTCTGCGTGGGTTTCCTCCGGGCGCTCCGGTTTCCTCCCACAGTCCAAAGACATACAGGTTAGGTGGATTGGCGATTCTAAATTGGCCCTAGTGTGTGCTTGGTGTGTGGGTGTGTTTGTGTGTGTCTTGCAGTGGGTTGGCACCCTGCCCGGGATTGGTTCCTGCCTTGTGCCCTGTATTGGCTGGGATTGGCTCCAGCAGACCCCCGTGACCCTGTGTTCGGATTCAGTGGGTTGGAAAATGGATGGATGGATGGAATGGAATCAGGAAATGGAAGGCCACCGGCACAGTTGCTGTTAAACCCAGCAGGTCTGTCAGACCAAGAAAAATAAAGGAGCGGCATATGTGCAGGATTGTGAGATTGGTGACAGACAACCCACAGATCACCTCCAAAGACCTGCAAGAACATCTTGCTGCAGACGGCGTATCTGTACATCGTTCTACAATTCAGCGCAATTTGCACAAAGAACATCTGTATGGCAGGGTGATGAGAAAGAAGCCCTTTCTGCACTCATGCCACAAACAGAGTCACTTATTGTATGCAAATGCTCATTTAGACAAGCCAGATTCATTTTGGAACAAAGTGTTTTGGACTGATGAGACAAAAATGGAGTTATCTGGTCATAACAAAAAGCACCGCATTCCAAGAAAAACACCTACTACCTATTGTCAAATTTGGTGGAGGTTCCATCATGCTGTGAGGCTGTGTGGCTAGTTCAGGGACTGGGGCCCTTGTTAAAGTCAAGGGTTGAATGAATTCAACCCAATATCAACAAATTCTTCAGGATAATGTTCAAGCATCAGTCACAAAGTTGAAGTTATGCAGGGTTTGGATATTCAAACAAGACAATGACCCAAAACACAGTTCGAAATCTACAAAGGCATTCATGCAGGGGGAGAAGTACAATGTTCTAGAATGGCTGTCACAGTCCCCTGACTTGAATATCATCGAAAATCTATAGGATGATTTAAAGCAGGCTGTCCATGCTCAGCAGCCATCAAATTTAACTGAACTGGAGAGATTTGGTATGGAAGAATGGTCAACAATACCTCCATCCAGAATCCGGACACTCATCAACGGCTATAGGAGGACAGCGTCTAGAGGCTGTTAGATTTGCAAAAGGAGGCTCAACTAAGTATTGATGTCATATCTCTGTTGGGGTGCTCATATTTACACACCTGTCTAATTTTGTTATGATGCATATTGCATATTTTCTGTTAATCCAATAAACTTAATGTCACTGCTGAAATACTACTGTTTCCATAAGGCATGTCATATATTAAAAGGAAGTTGCTTCTTTGAAAGCTCAGCCAATGAGAAACAAAAATCCAAAGAATTAAGAGGGGTTCCCAAACTTTTTCATATGACTGTATTGTTATTGCTTTATGTATTGCTACTCACATATACTGTACAGTATATATATATACTTTAATCCAGGAGTTTGCCAATAGGCCTCTTAGGTGATTGCTTATTGGTAAAAGGGGTAAGACTGAAGAACAACTTTCACCATGCCAGGGTGATTTAGAACTATGGAACTATGTTGAAATTGTTTATGTATGTTTTTTTTTTTTTTTTTACAGTTGAAACAAAGGCAGATTTCATGACTTCCTCATAGTGAGACAGAGGTGTTGACTAACCAAGCAGCCTTTTGAGTTAGAATCCAGGTCCTTTAATACTAGACCACAATACTCAGACTTTTGAAATTTAACCTAACATTAAATGAGGGCTATTTAATGACTTAAGAACTGGTACACAATCTGAAATCACAAAGACCCATTTTGGTTAAGGTAAAAGTACCACCAAATATGAAAGATCACACGTAAGACTGACAGTTTTTTTTAATGCAATAAAGAAGGTCTTGAGTTTGAACCTGAATTTTAAATATGAAGGCTCCTTATAGGCATAGTGTTCAAAGATCGGAATGAAGAATCTATTTTATGTACATTTTACTTATTTAATGATTTTGTTTTGTCTAGCTGTCAAAAAAGTACAACATGGTGGTCATATCTCCTATTCTAGAGAGAGATGATAATCACGGAGGTATTTTGTGGAACACGGCAGTAGTTGTGTCAAACTCTGGAAATGTGTTAGGGAAGAATCGTAAGAATCACATTCCTCGAGTGGGTGATTTTAATGAGGTGAGCAATATTTATTAAGAATTAACATTTTATGTTATTTTCTTGTGTTTTATATTCTTTTTATACTTTTTTTGTTTTCAGTTTAAAAGCATATTCAGAAGCATAACATTTATTCACTTCCACCATGGGTAAAAGTTTACTTATTAGCTGTGTTAGACATTAGTAAAGTATGGTTTAAAGAAAGTTAAATGTTTATAGAAGATGTTGAAATTGTTTGAACTGTAAGGCACACATTAGTTTCCATGTCTGTTAATTATTTATCAGTATGTTTAAATCACCCATCAAACCTAAGCTCATTCAATATAGATGTTCTGTGGTTATAAGTGATTAACAAAGACTCTGGGGTAGCTGATGGTTTCCCACATTAAGCATATGCATCAGCCAACTATTTAATGTGTTTGACCCTTACCCAGTCCTTCTAACTACAAATGTAATGATTGAACCTAATTTTAGTCACTTCTTCTTCTATTGCCCTTCAAATAACAAAAATAAATAAAGGATTTACAACAGGACTCCCATGTTTCTTGAGTAACATTAGCCCCTTTCATTCATGCAACATTATAAATTCCCAGGTAATTCAATTGGATTTGCTCATTCACACATAACAGGAGAAAGTTGCCTATTATTTTAAATGTACACTTGTGATTTTGTTTGATTAGCAATATTTTACTACATTTGATTAAAGGAATAAATAAGAACAAATCAACTTATGGTAATTAATATTTGGTGATCTGATACACTATGTGAGGACAGCTCTAGTTTGCAAGAGGTTGCAAGGGGGCAAGGACAGCACTAGAATTACAGAAAACAGCACTAGAAGCCACAGAAACCCTCCAGGGAAGAAAGATAACAACAGTGGCAGCAGGAGAGGACCTGTGGATTCTATTGGGAGAGCATTGGGGCCAATAAAAGGTGACACTCCCTGTAAATTGTGTTGCATTTGTTGGAAAGGAATTAGTTAGGAATACCAGCACAAGCAAGAGAGAAGGAAGTGATTTAGCTGAACGTATGCAATTCTTCAACAAGATACTAGATAGTAGTAGGTAAACATAAATTGCCCCATGGCCAGAGTGAGAATGGTCCCTGAGAAGGAAGGCCAGGGGGGACAAAACCTCTTGGCTGCTAGAGGGCACACAGTTCCAACTTGCCAGATTTAAGTACGAGAGAGAAAAGGAGTGCTGTTCTGTGACACTGAGGGAAACAAATGGGTGAGCCAACACGCTGGTAAAATGAAATCAAATTTTTGTAATGGGACGTGGTACTGGACTAATGTTCTGGCCAGGATGGATGTTGTTCTGTTTCCAGACAGGATTAAAGTGGATGGTTCTAAAAGTGGTCTTCTGTGTGAAGAAAATTAAGACACATAGAATGAATTACCAAGTTGTGTGGTAGATAGTAGGACTTTAGAGTCCTTCCAAACCTGATGTTATTTTGGAAAAATTCAATGAATAGGATTGGTACACTTTCTTCGGCTTAATGACCTGTTCTTGTCAAAATGTATGTAATCTTCAGTGGTCCAAGCATTTCAGCTAAGGGGCAGGATATCAGTTTCTCATTATTGGTTACATGTATGTTCTTTTGTAAAAGAAGTGTGGTATTACTGACATCATTAATGGCAGGCACTTTACTGGGAGCAGACTACAAATGAACCTAATCAACATTCAATAAGAACAGCCTTGAATCATCATATTGTACACTACATACTGCGCATACGGCTGAAAGCTACCAAAATAAAATACTTATCAATTATAATGTATAAGAAATGTTAAAAAATTTTGGTAATAGAAATAAGTGAGAAGGCAAATGTTATGGATTCAATGTTACTTAGCCAAGATTTACACTGTGCCGATTTCATGAAATTCATTTACTTGCTACTGAAAAGGCATTTGATGATCTACTTTGTAAGCAACGCCTTTGCCCTGTAGCACTGCAAGTGATGTCAGAACCGCTGAAAGAAGATTATCTGTCAGTGCCTTTGAACGCTAGTCATTGTGAGAGGACAGGGTGATTGCTGTAATAAATATTTCCTCTCCAATTATATCTTGTATAGCTCACACAGACAGAATTACCAAGTCATGATTAATGAGGCTGTTTGGCTTTTGAGCAGGTTAAGCTAAACAACGTGAATGTGTTTATTTAACTCCTGTAATAAATACAGCATTTGTATTACAATCCACTTCACATGTGTGACAGATGAGTGACAATTAAAGCATTACAAATACCCACGATTCTTAAGTTATTCTGAATTGCCAGTACTAACAATGGCTGAGGAGATATTTACCTGATGAAAGGGAGATTTGTCCATTCTTAAAAACACACATACATGTATCTAGATACAGGTAACTGGAGGTCCTCTAGACATATTAACTAGTTAGAACGGTGGAAGTATTCACAGATAAAAAAAGCAGATGCTGCTATAACTATATACATTCTGAATCATTTTCTTTCATTAATGGTTCATAGGACACAGAGAAATACTAGCAGAGTCTAATTGTTACATTACTACTAGCCCAGTTTAAAATGTTTAATTAACCTAGCATGGATATCATTAACTTGTGGTAGTTCCCAGAAGAAAATCCACACTGCTTCAGAGAGCGCGTGCAAAGGTTGACAGCAAACCTGTCAGAAATCATATGTAGCCCCTTAAACTGTAAGTCCGCAGTTTTAATCACTCCCTCAAAACTCTGTAGTTAAATGTATTGAGAGTAATATTCAAATTGTGTTCATAAGTAGTTTTGGTTGATTGATGGGGTGGAGGGAGAAAAAGTGATATTCAGCCACAAAAACAGTGCAGATTCGACGTACAATCGGGTATTTAGTACACTCTTCAAGAGCACCGTCATCATTACTGAGAATGCTGTCTACAGGTGACTCCAAAGCACAATTCTTTTTCTAATTTGCTCTGTTCTCTACAGCCTCAGGGCTTGCCAGGCTCAATAATATTTGGACATTGGAATATTCTCCCTCTCTTGGTTTTCATCTTTCCCCTCAGTTTCCTCCCCCTATGTGATTCTCCACATTTCTGTAGTAGAAAGTTTTTAATCTATTATATCTGTTAAAAGACAACTGTGAGTGGGTGTTCATCAGGCAAGAGGTACCTTTGGGATGGCACAAAACATAAGTAAGTTACACAAATCTTCACTAACTGAGGGAGTGTCAGGCTGGCATATATTAGGCGTCTCTTCCTGCCACTGTACCTCTCTCTCTGCGACTTTCTTGTGTCCTGTGCTAATCAAATGCTGCCTTTGCACATCGTAAAAACTCTTAATATTTCCATATTTTAACATTGTCTTGCTTTGCTATTTTATGTTTTGAATTGTTGACAGTTTGTAGGTCTATACACTCTAGATCAGTGGTTCCCAGACTCCGTCTTGGGGACCCACTGTGGCTGCAGAGTCATAATCAGTGACAACAATCTGATAACAACTGATCTCATTTAATTAGCTGGTCTTTTGTAATCTTCTGTTAGTCTGCATTCAGAAAAACACAACAGTATGGTTTTTACATTGATTAGGCATTTCAAAATATTTCAGTTTTTTTCTAAAGCTATAAATGCTTAGCATCTCTTTTGTTGTTTTCCTATTATTTTTCCCTTTTCCTTTGTAGTTTGCTCTCTTAATTTAACCCTAATAGTGACAATTAACAACCAACATAACAGACACCCGGGATGATGAAAGCAGCAATAACTTCAGTGTCAGACATGCTAATTAGTAAATAATCAATTAAATAACCAGAACACCTGGAAAAGCAGAATGAAAATTATGTTGAAAATACTGTTACCGACTTAAAAAAAAAAAATCGACATATTCCCCATATAACTGCTTATTGCATTTTAATAAAAATCTATCAAACTTAGTTTCTAATTCCTACATTGACTCCAAAATTGGAAAATAATGACTTACTTAACTCTTTCAGGGCTGATGTCAACTTTTGTCAAAAGGAGGAGTTGACAATGGTAATCAACTGTAGACTGTGACAAAACCAACCATTATGTTTTACTTGGAGTCTCGTTACTAGAAGGAAAATTAGTTTTGTTGGTTTTAACTGAGACTCCCTGCACTCCCATGAGTAGCAAGGCACAAACAATGGCAAAAATGGCCCTGACACCTGGCAAGAGATCAAAGCAGATGCGTAATGCAGAATATTCTGGGGACGATGTTTTGCCTATTCTCTCTGAACTGGACTGGACTATGACTTGTTGGACTCTAATTTTGATAAAAGCAATCAAAGACAAATGTGATGTTCCAGCTTCAGCTGATTGGTCTCCAACTATTTGTTGTGCTGAACAGGTTCAAGTAGCTGACATGCCTATGGCACTGTTCGCCTGGGTGGACTGCCACTTAACAATGATAAGAGGTAGAAACCAGATTGCAATAAACTGTGACAGTGGCCGCTGCTGCTGCCCCACCACAGGAAGACAGCCTGGCAGCAAGCCTGCCACACATTCTTAGAACACTGGCAGCCTCAGCATGCAACGACATACGTGTTTTGTTGAGTTCTGTGGGAACCCATTGCTTTTCAGAAAACTATGTTTTGGAAAAAATATTCAGCCCTCAAACAGTTAATTAGGCTAAGAGCCCAATGAAAAACGGAAGTTGGTTGGAACAAAAACCTGCAGCCACATTGGGTCCCCAGGATCGAGTTTGAGAACCCCTGCTCTAGATGTAATTCTTGATATCAAGCAGATGTTTGCCTTTGTTCTAATTTTTCTGTCATATTGCACTCAATCTTCAAGACTCTCTTAACTTTTCACTTTTATGTTTTTACATATTTATTGTTTTTTGGCAATCAGGAACAATGAATGACAAATAATAGATTCCAAAAATAATATTTTAATCAGCCAGGGGCCAAGGTCTAAAAGATTATTTCAAGCTTTTGGGAAATCAGTTAATATCTTTGGAACCCTTTCAAAACAAAAATGACTTTGGGGCTAAATTCTGCAATGAATGAGCAATCAGACCATCTGTATTCAGAATGCAATTGTAATTTTTTTTTTTTCTGTATTATATAGTCTACCTACTACATGGAAGGAAACACTGGTCACCGAGTTTTCCAGACAGCATTCGGGAAGATTGCTGTGAATATCTGTTATGGAAGGCATCACCCTCTTAACTGGCTCCTTTATAGTTTAAATGGGGCTGAAATTATCTTTAATCCATCTGCCACGGTTGGCGAGCTCAGGTAGGGTCACAATACAAGAATTTATGTTATAAATCATTTAAGCCTTGCATGGTTTAGGTAATCCTCTAGTGACTTTTGTTTGCTGTCAAGCCTTAACATGCTGAATGGCTTTGACTGTGTATGGGTCAACACCATTTCTAAATGTCATTGTCTTCCAATAGTGTGAGAGCATCAGAAATAAAGAGGTCATGTTTATATTTAGGACATGATGTACTGTAAAAGGAAACTAACATACAAAAACATGTATCCATAAGAAAACAGGGACATGACTAGATTTTTATGTAAAATCTCTGGGCAAAGTATTTGAAAGTCTAAACAATTTAGAAAGAGTGCAAAAATCTGCCCATCTTTAGCATTTTTGAACATATATTTCATTAGGTAGTAGAGGAAAGTAACAAGTGAGGTTCAACATTGTCGCAGGGCATAAAACCAAAACATACAAATTCTTTTCAAACCTTGAAAAACAATGATGAGCTCGCATACTGTAACCAGAGAGCTCAATTAATGAAATGGCTTCCCTTAATAACCTGGAATTAAATTTCAATAAAACTAAAAACCAAGGGGTGTATGTTAAGCCAAGCAAATGAACATGTTCAACATAATGCATCAATGGCCGTGTTTAAGGTGGTGGAGAACTTGTCACCACTTTTTCCCAGGATGAAGGATTGCATTGTAGGAATTGGTCTGGTGGAAAGTGCACTGGTAGTAATAATATTGCCTGTGCCAACTTACCCATCATTGGTATAGACACTGTGCTCCAGTACTGTGAATGGAGCCCTAGACAGAACTGCTTACAAGTCACCCATGGTACAGGAAGATAATGGGAATAATTTCCAGAACCTGTCGCCCTGACGTCACATGTGATGAAAACCATGGAGCGGCTGCTGCTTCACCACCTGAGGCCACAGGTCTGCCACGCCCTCGACCCTCTGCAGTTCACATACCAGGAGAAGGTGGGAGCGGAGGATGCCATCATCTACATGCTACATCGATCCCTCTCCCACTTGGACAGAGGCAGTAGTGCAGTAAGAATTATGTCTCTGGACTTCTCTAACACCTTCAACACCATCCAACCTCTGCTCCTTAGGGACAAGCTGACAGAGATGGGAGTAGATTCATACCTGGTGGCATGGATCGTGAACTATCTTACAGACAGACCTCAGTATGTGCGTCTCGGGAACTGCAGGTCTGACATTGTGGTCAGCAGCACAGGAGCGCCACAGGGGACTGTACTTTCTCCGGTCCTGTTCAGCCTATATACATCGGACTTCAATACAATTTGGGGTCCTGCCACGTGCAAAAGTTCGCTGACAACACTGCTATCATGGGCTGCATCAGGAGTGGGCAGGAGGGGGAGTACAGAAACCTAACCAAGGACTTTGTTAAATGGAGCGACTCAAACCACCTACAACTGAACACCAGCAAAACCAAAGAGCTGGTGGTGGATTTTAGGAGGACCAGGCCCCTCATTGACCCCGTGATCATCAGAGGTGACTGGGTGCTGATGGTGCAGACCTATAAATACCTGGAAGTGCAGCTGGATGATAAATTGAACTGGACTGCCAACACTGATGCTCTGTGCAAGAAAGGACAAAGCCGACTATACTTCCTTAGAAGGCTGGCGTCCTTCAACATCTGCAATAAGATGCTGCAGATGTTCTATCAGACGGTTGTGGTGAGCACCCTCTTCTACGCGGTGGTGTGTAGGGGAGGCAGCATAAAGAACAGGGACACCTCACGCCTGGACAAACTGGTGAGGAAGGCCGGCCCTATTGTAGGCACGAAGCTGGACAGTTTGACATCTGTGGCGGAGAGACAGGCACTGAGCAGGCTCCTGTCAATAATGGAGAATCCACTGCATCCACTAAACATCTCCAGACAGAGGAGCAGCTTCAGCCACAGACTGCTGTCACCGTCCTGCTCCACTGACAGACTGACGAGATCGTTCCTCCCCCACACTATGTGACTTTTCAATTCCACTGGGGGGGTAAACGTTAACATTATACAAAGTTACTGTCTGTTATACCTGCCTGGCACTCTCCACCTTGAATTTTTTAACTTGCACAGTGTTTTTATCACTCTTTAATTTGATATTGTTTTTTATCAGTATGCTGCTGCTGGAGTATGATAATTTCTCCTTGGGGATCAATAAAGTATCTATCTATCTATCTATCTATCTATCTATCTATCTATCTATCTATCTATCTATCTATCTATCTATCTATCTATCTATCTATCTATCTATCTATCTATCTATCTACTATTAGATGGCAGTTGAGGAACACAGAGCAGTGTACTTGGGCCTTTCCTCCTTCACTGAAAATACATATAATTTGGTGTGCAGGATTGTAAGGATATATGGGGTAACTAGAGGGGGCTCTAGAAGGATGGTTCTTGACCCTGGAAATATCTGAGGGCTTGACCCCAAAGTAATTCCTGTTTGGGGCTTTAAAGACTTTTCTGGCCACCAGTATGGAAAATGTGGAGTCAAGTAAAAGATGAACAAAGGTTCATCTGACCAGAGCGAAAGAAACCACAAAAGAAGTTGAAGGAGAATTAGTTGTAAGTAGACAAGAAATGTGGGCAAGGAAACAATTCACCCCACAATGTAATCGGGCTTCAAGCTACAGTTTAAACAGGCCAAAAACTTTTAATCTTTTGGTATTTTCATTATTTGCGTGCATTGTGTCTCCCAAAGTCTTGTCTCTTTTGTTTTTAATTGCCTTTAACTGTCTTTGCTCGTTTCTGCGTTCAAGGCCTGCTCTCTGCTGGCTATACAGCACCCTAACATGGAAGGCTAACACACCCATTACTGTCAAGAAAGCTCACCAAGAGCCACTCTTTCTGAGACAGTTAAGGTTAGGAATGTCAAAGAAAGACAGTCCTTTTTTAATCTGTGACTGGCAGTATTTTATTTGTTTATGGTAATAAAGTATGCCAACTACAAGAAACAGGTAGAAAGGTGGTGTGTGATCCTTTAAAAATCAAAGGATAAACACCCCCCTTTCCACCCATGTGTTCACTCTTCTTTTCTAGTCAGAAACATAAACCCCTAAAGGTCTTATCTGATCTATGACACTCTGCTCATTCTCTGTTCTCTTTGCATTGGTCTATTTAACTGCAAGCTTGTGATGCATATGTTTATCACTTTAATCTTCAGTACCTGATGCTCTTTTTGCTTTCATTATGTACATGGATTTCTTAGAGACATTTGAGAAATAATTACTGTTGTCCTTATGTTTCATATTTGTTCAGGTTTCACCAAAATAGATTCTGTGAAATTGTGCCAGTGCAGTCAACTATTAAAGTTATATAATATGACTCCTAGATTCCTAAAAAAGAATCATAAATGACCTAAGCTGATGGAGAATTCTTGAACTGGATAGAACTAAATGAATAAATGCAGAAAAGGCCAACACAAATTTCAAGGATACTAGCTTCTGAAAAAGGAACCTTCACAGTATGATTCAGAGTACCTGATCTACAGGATGCTATATAAGGCAGTAATGGATTTGTACTAAATATGCTAAAATTATTTGTTTGTATTGATTGTATTACAGTGAACCAATGTGGCCCATTGAAGCAAGAAATGCAGCAATTGCTAACCATTGTTTCACCTGTGCAATAAACAGAGTTGGCACGGTAGGCATTTTCATTGCTTTTCTGATAAGTCATCCGACCATCTAAAGTAAAAAAATATGATACCCACCAAAATTGCACCTTGCTTTACTTCCCTTGAAGAACACTGTGATTGATTTATTAATCATTCCCTCACAGAGATATGACTGTGGTTAATGCTGAACTTGGGTTTAGTTCTTGGGACAGTGAATAAGTGTGCTAATTGTTTCGTGTGTGATTTCCACCTGTAACGGGTGGCCGGGTTCCATGCCCGGTCGGGATGCCTCTGCTGCATATGTCCCGGGGGAGCAGCCATGGGCTCATCAGTACCTCCCCCGGGACACTTGGTGGCAGCCTCCCTGGGTGACGATGGTGCCTCAGTTTCCTGCAGGGCTCCATGGGAGATGGGGTTCTCCACAACCCTGTGGGGATCTGAGGTAGCCGCCAGGGGGTGCTGCATGGATCCCATAGCCATTGTGGACACCTCTACAGCCCCACCCGGAAGTGTAATTAGCAACAGGTGATCAAGCACCTGGAGCACTTCCGGGTGGGCTATAAAAAGGGCCAGCATCCACCACTCAGGAGACAGAATTGGGAGGAAGAGGATGAGGTTGCCCGGGAGGAGTGGTGGTGCCAAGGTGGAGGATTGTGTGTTTTGCTTAAGTGCTTGGGACTGTGTATTGCCTGTGGGGTTCACCGGGAAGACGTGCCCCACAGGTGAAGAAAAATAAAAGATCCTTGGGCTTTTACACATGCCTCAGTGTGAGTCTGTGTCGGGTCGGGCGCAATATAGCACCTTTTACCACACACCCTAACTCCAAAAATGTGTATGTTAGGATAACTGGTGACAACAGTGAGCCACAGAATAACCTGAAAGCAGTGTGCACCAGGGTGAAACGTCCATGTAGCATATTATTAATCAGTATAACAATATGTCTATAGATTGTGAATAGATAAGGATCACCTCCTGGGCCCTAGAGCTGTAATGCAGATGTGGTCCCACAGTACAACCAGTTTGTTTTTCTGATTACAATTATTAAAGATAGACAAACATGCAGTCTTTTGTGATCCCTGAATATTTTTCTTGAAAGATGAGGTGTGTATCTTTTAATTTCAATAAATGGCTCCATTGTGTGTGTTTTATGTTATAGGAGACCTTTAAAAATGAGTTTACCTCAGGAGATGGCAAGAAAGGTAAGCATTTTACTATTGAGTGATTAAAATAATACTTTAATGCTGTGCATTTGGGATCATTAGGATAAGTAATTCTCCCATTACCCATTGCAGATTTAATGATGTATGTAGGAAAAAGTGCATAATCCCCTTGTTATTTCCAGACGCTTTCAAGTCAATGTAAATTTCTGAAGAGTTTAGTGACTTCATGACATTTCATATTAATGGTAAGCAGACATTATCTACAGCTGGGATAATAGCCCCCCTGGATATGTTTGTTAAAGTCATCCTGGAGGCTGGGAGGTCCAACCACCTGACTCAAACAGATCCACCATATATCCTCTAGGTTTGACAAACCACAATGTAAAGGGGTCACGGTGGGCTGTGATGCCAATCAGCTGGCCAGCTAGATCTAGTTGGATTCATTGTTACATGAAGTGCTGGTTCAGGATCCATATTTCTCATGCAGATATTTGGGATGTGCTTGCTCTCAGGAGCTGGGCATGTCTTTGGCAACTTGAAAGTTCATGGGCTTAGTGTCTCCTTTGTTGAGAAAGCAGCATAAATCATCCAATACTATACAGCAAACTAAACGCACATAAAAATGGTAGCTTTATCAAGTTTTCTTACAGTTATGCCTTACACTCATGAGGGAGATGAAACAGTGCAACAACTTGGTTTATTATAAACACTTATTCAGAGGGGTAGAATTTTTTTTGTTGTGTCTGTTACCCACTTTTCATGAAGTTATTTCGCTTTAATTGTTGTTGAGGATACATGCCAAATTTTCAGACTTTGAAATGTATTGCTTTATACAGTCAGTCAGTGTCCAACCCGCTATATCCTAACACAGGGTCACGGGGGTCTGCTGGAGCCAATCTCAGCCAGCACAGGGCGCAAGTCAGGTACAAATCCCGGGCAGGGCACCAGCCCACTGCAGGGCACACACACCCACACACCAAGCACACACTAGGGACAATTTAGGATCGCCAATACACCTAACCTGCATGTCTTTGGACTGTGGGAGGAAACCCACGCAGACACGGGGAGAACATGCAAATTCCATGCAGGGAGGACCGGGGAATGAATCCGGGTCTCCTTCCTGCGAGGCAGCAGCACTACCACTGCGCCACTGTGCCACCCACTTGTCACAAGTGGTCTTGCCTAAACTTCATGTCATTGTCAATCAAAGCCTTTGAAACTTCTGAACTGCTTGTCATTCTACATCTGACACAAAGATCTAAAAACACCGAAGCAGCAAACTTGGTGGAAACCAACAATGGCGTCATTCTCCACTCTTTTTGTCCACGACTGTAGTTATATTAAAAGTACTTCTGTGGGGCTCCCTCTTGTAAGCATTAGACACAAGGGAGACAAAATAAAACATGAAAGGAATGGAAAGGAAGAAAAACCAGTAACCAAGCCAGTCTGCTGGAGCTACTCTGCTAAGCAAAGCACAATATTCTCCTTACTGTTTCTCATGATAAAAGAGGCTAAATTAAATAAAGTCTGATAGACACGTTTGGAACATTTTCATCGATGAGATCTCAAGTGTTTGTCTTTCTAAGTTGGGCGAATTCCAGAAATGCACATGAAGGGTGAAGATATTTTAAAGAAAGGCTCTTTAGTATACAGACTGGTTTCCTATACTGGAAGATCTTCTGCATGGCACTCAATGCTCCCAGAATAATCTGTGACCCTCTATAACTCTGAACTGGACGATTTTGGGTTGCTAAGTGTTACGTTTATATCTACCCTACATATATGAAATCCTAAGTCAAAAAGTGCAACGGAAGTGACGTTTTTAATGTCATGTTTTTTGTCACACTTTAAATCTGGCCTACATACAGTCAAATTCAAAAGTATGTGAACCCCTAGGAATTCTCTATATTTATATTGCGCACAGAGTGCAAGGCAGGAACAAATCCTGGCAGGGCGCCAGCCCACTGCAGGACACACACACACACACACACACTAAGGACAATTTAGAATCACCAATGCACCTAACCTGCATGTCTTTGGACTGTGGGAGGAAACCCACGCAGACACGGGGAGAACATGCAAACTCCACGTAGGAAGGACCCGGGTCTCTTTACTGCCATTGTGCCACCCTGCTTTATACAGTACATTATAAACACAAATTATTTCATTATATAGTTAATTTACTCTTATAAAAATACAGTTTATATGTCACAGCTTTAATCTCTGACAATGAACATGTATTATGGAATAAAAAAAATAAATATTGTTTCTTCCCTGACTATATACAAACATCCATCCATCCATCCATTATCCAACTCACTATATCCTAACTACAGGGTCACGGGGTCTGCTGGAGCCAATACAAACACTGACATGGTAAATAAAATAAACAAAGAAGAAAAGGTGACAGATCAATTTATACAAGAGTGGAATTAACATTGACAATATTTGTAAATGTTATTCTGTAGAATAAATAAATCAGTTAAAATGTACCAAAGTCACCGTTTTTTTAAAGATTGTTTTTGCTTTTATTCAGTTATTCCATTGACAGTGGATTTTTCTTGGATGGTTGGCTGCTGCTGCTATGGTGTATCATTCTACAAAAGTGGAATTATTTATCAGTGTTAACCAATTATATTACATATATATGTTAGTATAATAACTAATATTGTATATCAAGAACAGAAAATAGTAGAAAAGTATTAAATAATATTTCTTTGGAAAGTGTTACTACTCAAAAGTATTGCAAATCATTTTTTTTATTTTCCAGCCCACCATGAATTTGGCCATTTCTATGGCTCAAGCTATGTGGCAGCTCCGGATGGCAGTCGTACCCCTGGCTTGTCACGCACTCGCGATGGTCTCCTTGTTGCCGAATTAGACCTGAATCTTAACAGACAGATTAGTGATAAATGGAGCTTTAAAGTAAGTCTCTTTTGCAGTGATGTTTACATTTCTTAAGTTTTTTTTTTTAACTTTGGGAGGGCATGGGGGGGTCACGAGGTCACTGGTAAGGGGTATGTGGCGCTCCCGGTATCTATGCAAAAGGGTGAAGGTCCAAGTCTTTAGAGTCCTGGTGCTTCCTGTCTTGCTATATGGTTGCGAGACATGGACGCTATCCAGTGACTTGAGATGAAGACTGGACTCCTTTGGTACTGGGGCTCTCCGGAAAATCCTCGGGTACCGTTGGTTTGACTTTGTGTTGCTCATGGAGTCCTGAATGAGGCACATGACCTGCATTGTGAGGGAGCGTCAGTTACGGTACTACGGTCATGTGGTGCGTTTCCCCGAGGGGTGATCCGGCTCGTAGGACCCTCATTGTTGGGGACCCGAGTGGCTGGACCAGACCAAGGGGTCGCCCACGTAACACCTGGCTGCGGCAGATAGAGGGTCATTTCTGGGACTGGACCGCAAGTCTGCCTGGGGGGTTGCCAACCAGGATCATGAGTTATTTCGTTATGTAGTGGGTGCGACAACACGCTGCACCAGTGCATGCTCCCCAACTTGACTTGACTTTGTACTTTCTTACACAGATTTCTAATTGATCTTAACTGAAGAAGTATGTCTTTTTTACTGCATGAGTTAATTGTACAATAGCATATTTGTTTCATCTTTGCATATAAATTAATTAAAAGGCATAATTTTTAAGCTAGTTAAACATTCAGACTTTTGTGTGAACGTCACACATTCACGACCAGAACTGTACAGTATGTGTACGGAAAAAATTAACTACCCGCATATCTGAAATGAGCTCCTTGTGTCCCTTCCTGTCTTTTGAATATATTGAATGAATTAATAGTCTGTCACTGCTCAAGTGGCTTGCACTCTTGAAACATTTTTATTTGGTTTCGATAATAAATTAACTATTTTTCAAATTTAATCAGGTTCCTCTGCTCACAGGAACATTTGATTTGAAGAGGGAAGCTTACATTTTCTGTTATTAATATTCCAAACTTTTTTTTTTAATCTGTAGCTTGGATTTTATATAATTTAAGCTTTCCTCTAACATGCCAATTTTAAAATATCATAAAAACCTCACTGATGTACAATGCTTTTAATATTGTATTGCATTTTTTCACATCATGTTCCCCAAAACATATTTTTCGTATGTCAAAAAAACCAACAGCCTAGCTCTATCACCTTTAGCTATCTTTCATGCTAACAAAAGAAACGTAGTTCAGCAGAGTTTTACTTTTGCTTATCAACGCAGGAAATAAACAGTAAATAGAAAGATATAAAAATCTTGTTAGTCACTTCCATGTGGAACTTCTATATTTAACGTCAGGCAGCAATATGTAGTTGCCTTATGTTGTTTTTTGAAATGTAAACAGAAAGTATGAGTTACCTTTGAAATGACACAAAAGGAAAAAATGTGCCAACCCACAAAATTTTAGCAACCACAGGAAGGAGCCCTTTTTTATGTTGTTATTTATTTAGCAGATGTCTTGAATGCTTACAAAAAAGCAGTATGCGTCAGTGTTTGACAAAAAAGTACTAAGTTAACAGGCAACATAATACAAAACTTACTGTACTGAAGTTAGTCCTAGATGATGAAGTGGCAATATAAAGTAACCAAAGCTCTTTGACTGTTGATAGCATCGGAAATAATTGTAGATACACAGAGAAAACAAAGATTGACAACTGAAGAAATCCCGAGGTCCTTTTAACAGCAAGTAAAGTCTGAGCATACACTTTTCCATCCATCCATCCATTATCCAACCCGCTATATCCTAAGTACAGGGTCACGGGGGTCTGCTGGAGCCAATCCCAGCCAACACAGGGCACAAGGCAGGAAACAAACACTGGGCAGGGCGCCAGCCCACCACAGGCATACACTTTTATATTACGTATATGGAGATAGTGGACAGTCGTTTTGTAGGCACTTTCGAAGCAACAGGAAAGATGATTCCATGAAGGTGTGTAAAGCAGGATTTGACATTAAATGGGTTTCAAATGGCACTGCATACACACACACACACACACACACACACACATACATACATATACACTGCTAGTTAAAAGTTTTGGAACACCCCTATCGCACAGGCTTTTGACTTTCAGAAGCCTGTCTTTTGATTCTGTTGTGGCTTTTGGTCTGCCCGACCTTTTCCTGTAAGTAGTTTTCAAGTTTCATTTTCGATGGTACAGAGGTTCCTAAGTTCAGTTATGTGGTATAGCTGTGGCTGCAGGTTTTCAATCCAACCACTTTCACAAATAAACAATCCATCCATCCATCCATTATCCAACCCGCTATATCCTAACTACAGGGTCACGGGGGTCTGCTGGAGACAATCCCAGCCAAAACACAGGGCGCAAGGCAGAAAACAAACCCTGGGCAGGGCGCCAGCCCACCGCAGGGCACGCACACACCAGGGACAATTTAGCTTTTTCTTTTCTGTATTGAGCTTTTCAAATAAATAACATTTCAGAAGCTGAGGCAGGACACTTTGCACCTTATAGACAGATATCCATCCATCCATTATCCAACCCGCTATATCCTAACTACAATTTAGCACATTTTGCACTACTTTCCTGGTGCCTGTTGTTCTGTGTTTTTTTGAGATTCATGGAGTTATTCAATGTGTATTAATCATTCAAAAATTATTCAGATTTATTTAAGATAATTGGTCACTCGTATCTATTTCACTCTCCCAGATTGGCTTCTGCTAAAAACACTACATGTGTATTGTTAGTTTACATTCCCATCTAGAACTTCGGTAAGGTATGTTCTAGAAAAACAAGAACCCAAACTGGTAATATGGAAAGATATTAGACCTAGCAGACACCCAATTCAGATCCATTACTATTGTGCACAGGGATACGGAGTCTGTACATAAAATGCTCCGACTCCAACTCCTCAATTTATGATACCTCTGCTCCAATTCCTCTATTTGTAATCATCCATCCATTATCCAACCTGCTATATCCTAACTACAGGGTCACCGGGGTCTGCTGGAGCCAATCCCAGCCAACACAGGGCGCAAGGCAGGAAACAAACCCTGGGCAGGGCGACAGCCCACCGCAGGTCACACAAACACCAAGCACACACTAGGGACAATTTAGAATCGTCAATCCACCTAACCTGCATGTCTTTGGACTGTGCGGAGGAAACCCACGCAGACACGGAGAGAACAGGCAAACTCCACGTAGGGAGGACACGGGAAGCGAACCCAGGTTGCTGCGAGGCAGCAGCGCTACCCACTGCGCCACTGTGCCAACCCAATAAATGATTTATTACGTATATATAATGTAATTGTTAATTAGTCTTTTTCTTCTCCTATTTTGCATTCAGAAATACATGCTAGAATATTTCTAGATAGATAGATAGATAGATAGATAGATAGATAGATAGATAGATAGATAGATAGATAGATAGATAGATAGATAGATAGATAGATACTTTATTAATCCCAAGGGGAAATTCACAAATTTCTCTCTATTATAAAAAAAAATCTTGCGACAAGATGTGATCTTTTGAAGAGAGACAGAGAGAGACTTTCATGTCCCACGATAAACGTTCCAAGTGCCGCACGAAATGCAGATCACGCGGCACGGCAGAAGCAGCAAGCCAGTATCTGATCGAGCAAAGAGGAGGTTAAAAAAAAAAAGTATTTGTTTCCCATTGTATCGCCGTTTAACAGGGGGTTTCGGAAGAGCGACTGCGTCTCCTTGGGGTTCATTCAGCCCCACTCTTTGCAACAGTGTGTAGCGCTGGCGGGGGGAGGGGTTGGCAAGCGAAGTGAGCAGGGGGCAAAGCCCCCTAGTACATCTAAATAAAATTCATAAATGTGCATTTTGCCATTCCTTTACATGTTAACTTTCTTTTACCATATTCTTTTTGGTTCACCTGTTCCAGTGGAGTTGACTCCCTTAATTGTATCCTAATACTGATGATTAGCAATGAACAGCACATACGCTGGTGCAGATGACACTGAATACTAAAGGGAAGCAGCTACTTCAGTCTAAACTTTACTTGTAAGCTATTAATAAGAAAACATTTAAATGACCAGAACATAAAAAGAGGAAAATCTTAATAAGCAAGAAAAAGAACAAAGATTTATGCTTTCTACATCCCCGTGAAAATTTTGTGAACTCATTTTGAAAATTCTGGATTAACACAAAAAAGGCAGAAACTGGGAAAAATAACAGCTTGATTAATAACAAAGGCAAAAGTGAAAGGTGGTTGGGATGAACACTTACAATTTCAGTGATCTGCTGGACTGAACTAGAGGACCACTTAGTTAATCCTTTTATCACTAATTAGCACACAAATGAATGTAATATGGGCGGCACGGTGGCGCAGTGGTGGCGCTGCTGTCTCGCAGTAAGGAGACCTGGGTTCGCTTCCTGGGACCTCCCTGTGTGTTCTCTGTTTCCTCTGGGTCCGGGGTTTGTTCCTGCCTGCTGGGATTGGATCCAGCAGAACTCCGTGACCCTGTGTTAGGATACAGCAGGTTGGACGATGACTGACTGACTGAATGTAAGTGGTGGCTCTGCTTTAACTTTCAGCGTCACCTGTGTCAGCACTGCTCATCGCTAATTGTCAGTATTTGGATCTAATTTAAGCAGCAAACTCTACAGAAATGAGGTAAATTGAAATACAAATGGTACAAGAAAGCTAAGGGTTTTAAGACTATGACAAAGAAATTTTTACATTTTTACATTTCTAAATGCAAATATATTTGAGCACGTTTCTGAGTGCAGAATAAGAAAAGAAAAAAGACCAGCTAAAATAATTAGATTCATGAGATTTAAGAGTAACCCACAACTAGTGAAATGGCTTGAATAAAAGGCTGTAGCCACAGTGGTACACCAGACCTAAACCTGGGAACCCCTGGTGTAGGAAACTGTGTTCCTTAGCTTTCTTGGCAGTTTCTTTAAAGGATAGGCCTTCACTTTGAAGGGTTATAATAGTGTGTCTGTGTTTGTTAATTGCTTTCTTCTCACCATTATAATAGCAGTAAACATTACCGTATTGTGCAAGTAAAGCTTCAGAGGGTGTAGCAACACACTTTGTTCCAACCCCGCTTTAATACGACAGAGGGTTTGTAAGTAATCCACCAAAATTGGGACACCAGTAGAAATTGTGCACATTAAAGCTTCAGTAACTTCCATTGCAGCATGAAATCTGCAAGTTCTTAACCCTTTCATTACTTGTCCTCTGACAGGGGCCTTTTTCTATAACTCCGAACATGACACTACATTACATTGTTCTCCAGTTTTTGGTGACATAAACATTTTTTAAACCTCTGTCAATTTTAGCGCACACCTTTGTAGCATGTAAGGCTCTTAACTGGACTTGAGCTGCTTACATTTCAGTAAATATTATTATTTTTTTATTTTTCCTCCGCATCGAGAGGAATCAGATGAGGTGGCTCGGGCATCTGATCAGGATGCCTCCAGGGCGCCTCCCTGGTGAGGTCTAACCGGGAGGAGGCCCCGGGGAAGACCCAGGACACGCTGGAGGAACTATGTCTCTCGGCTGGCCTGGGAACGCCTCGGGATTCTCCCGGAAGAGCTAGAAGAAGTGGCCGGACATCTCTGCTCAAGCTGTTGCCCCCGCAACCCGATCTCGGATAAGCGGAAGAGGATGGATGGATGGATGGATATTTTTCATGCAACCACTTTAAAACTTTTTGAGATATTCACCCAGGCTCTGATAAATATTTTGAACCTATACGTAACATTTTTCCCACACTGAAATCAGATTGAAAACATACATAATGAAGTAATATGTGATGCCAGCAAAACAGGAAATGTCAAAAGGATACTTACAGAGACATTCCAACTTTCTACTCGTCCTTTTTGTTACCCGGTCACTTTGGCACAAAGGTGAAGTAAGCCTTCAGATCAACATTCTTCTCCATCAGCTTTGCTGTCACGATGAAATTTTACAAAGTTGTTAATTTTTGCTTTTAGTCAAACCTCATCAACCATCCATCCACCCATCCATTATCCAATCTACAGGGTTAGGGGGGGTCTGCTGGAGCCAATCCCAGCCAACACAGGGTGTAAGGCAGGAAACAAACCCCAGGCAGCCCACCGCAGCCTCATCAACCAGTACTTCAACATATAAATAATAAATGGGTAAAATTAAAACTATGGTGGATCATTACTTGACTTCTGTAGGTCATGGATTATTTTACAAAGATTACCGCAACTATGAATTTTTTATGTGCAGGATTCACAATTAAAATGAAAGCATACTTGGTTAAACAAAGCTGAATTGTGTATGATGACGCACCGGGCACACAATCCTTGAGTGCTCTATTTGATAAAATCAAGCTAAATTTATTGCCATATAGTACAATACAATAAAACTCATACTTGCATGACTACTCAGAATAGGGGGCAAATATATAATAAAAAAAATAAATACAAAGGTATCTGTCACTGTCTTGAGAGAAGGAGGGCAAACTGGATCTGACCAGAACAGAAGAGGAGGAGCAAGGCCCAGACGGGTAACCTGGTAAGAGGATAAGCACATCAGAGTGTGAAGTTTCCGAAAAAGACGCCTTAAAGGTCTTCAGTTAACTTAGTAAATGCCAAATACCAGTGTCACCTGCAACACAGAAAAAACCATTCTGGGATGTTGGCCTTAAAGGCAGAGTTTCAAAGAAAAAGCAATATGAGAAACTGGTAAATAACGAGAGGAACATTGGAGAGAAGATGTCTGGGAAAGTGAATTATGGCCACCATCCTGGAGTCAACTGTTGCAGATGACACTGGGGGTTAGGTGTGTAGAAGAAAGTGAAGAAGTCAACTGGGGACCTGTGAGGCATTTTGTTTCTCCCACACTCTGATGTCCTTACCCTCGTACGTAGTTTCCTATCTCGGCCTTCTCCTTCTTTTTCTATACTGGTTAGATCCAGTTTGGCCTCTTCTCTCAAGACAGTAATAAGACCCCTTTGTATGAAATCTTCAGTTTCGTGGCAATGCGATGGTTTTCTTGAGAAAGCGGTTTCATTGTGGCCATTATTGAACTCAGAAATGAACTTTAGAAATGCCAGTACTTTCTAACTCAAGTGAACAGAATAACAGATTTCTGTGGCGCTAAAGCATTTAGCAAGGTTTCTCTAATAACCAATTAGTATATAGCGCGGCTGATTAGAACACTAAAGGAATGGCTGCTGAAAATGGTGCTTTGTGGCCATGTTAATATATTTTTAAAAAAATCAGTCGTTTCTATCCGGAATAAATAAAAAAAGCATTAAAATTTCGGGGTGACCCCAAGCTATTCACAAGTTGTGTATATATAAAAACAACCAGCAAAAATAAATAAATAAATTAGAATTCACCATTGTGGTTTTCGCATCCTACCTGCTTAGTTTGATTCATCTGAAGATCTTTTAAAGTCCCAGACAGCTAAAAAAAAAAGACAAATCGTTGTAGTTTCACAACCGTTTGGACGGACCGCCGTGTCGTCGATGTCGTTCATTTGACAGCGAAGGCGGGGAGAAAAAAGGCGGGGTTTCTACAGGGGGAACGCCGCAGCAAACTTCAAAGAGTGCGCGAGAAGGACTGGCCTAGTCATCCCGTTAAATTTTTTATGCCATTTAAATATCATTTACCTGGCCACTCCATTAACACGCGCTATACTGTTGTCAGATTTCAAAAATGCAAATAAAATACGGAGTGCAGCGACCCAGTTAGTTTACACTGAAAAAGCCATCGCAGTGCCAGGTCGTGTAGATACAATCAATCAGGTGCGCGAGTGGGCGCGGTCACGAGCGTAAGGGCGGGGCTCCCGGGCTTTTAATTTGAATATTTGCCGCTTAAATCCACTGTAGTTGCTGTCGCACGCTTGATGGTCGTAAGGTGAGGGCAGGTACAGCTCCAGATATTTCCAGAGTGAGGGGCTGCTTTTGTATTTTTGTGTCTCTATTACAACAACAAGCTAACAAAACATTTTAAACATGGTGTTCTCCAAACCTCATAATGCAATTCAGCGTCACGTTGTCTGTTAAATCAGCACTGGGGACAAGGCAATGAAGCGGTGCGGTCGGGAATAACGCAGTTACGTGCTGGCTGCTGTAGATGTTGTCCATGTTGCGCTTGATCGTTCTCCCACTTTCTGTACCCCACCTAAATTCCCATTGTTTCGCTAGTCGGAATCGTTACTCAATTTTTATAAGGAAATATACAGTATATGGTGACGTAAGAGGTAGAAAAGGGAAGAATGTGCAACTGCAACACGGACGACACCCGCAGCAGTCCGCGCCTTGACTGCGTTATTACCCGCCGTGCTGCCAGGAGAGGGCGCCTATTGGATCAGGTCAGTCTAACAATATAAAAAAAGCAGGAATGTAATAATTTAACAATCAAATGGCCAACAGTAAACCTTGCGCAATAATTAAACAATACAATAATCCATATTAATTTACTAATATAAGGTAAAGGAGGATGCGAAAACACAACGCGCAGGTGCCGCACAGTCACCCAGTTTACAGACCGAAACACCCGTTACTTTGTAAAACAAATAAATGAATAGGAATATTTAACTTTCAGACTGAAATACCAGTTAACTTTGTAAAAATAAATTAAATAAATATATCCGTCTATCTGCGGTGGACTGGCGCTCTGTCCGTGGTTTGTTTCCTGCCTTGCGCCCTGGGTTGGATGGGATTGGCTCCAGCAGACTCCCGTGACCCAGTAGTTAATAGATAGATAGATACTTTATTAATCCCAAGGGGAAATTCACATACTCCAGCAGCCGAATACATATAGTTACGATGCAGCAGGTTGGATAATGGATGGATGGATATCTGCCAATAAGGTACAAAGTGTCCTACCTCCGCTTTTGAAATGGTATTTATTTGAAAAGCTCAATACAGAAAGGAAAATGATCTGAAACCCCATTTGGATCCCCGACAGCAGATCTTTGAATAGCCCTGATCGCCAGTGGACGTGGTGTCTGCGCTCACCCTTGGAAAGTAAAAATAAAGCTACTTTGAATTTTTAAAACACTTTTACAAACCATATTTAAGTCTTATGCAGTACGTCCCAACACAAACATCCTGCCGATCGGTCCGTATCTTATTGCTACTGCATTAGTTGTAAGTGGGCAGCAAAAGATATTCCAGTATATAGTCGGACTGGCAATACAGTTACTTAGTGTTATGATTAGCCCAATAACTCTGATAACTGTGCCTCAAATTTTGGTTTAAAATTGCCACACACATGGCCTTGTATAGTTTGCTTAGCTACAATAATTTTGTAGATTATACTTCCTTTATGTGATTCCCACCTGAGTGAGCCGCAGTTCAGGAATTTTGAAAGTGGGACTCCCCTCCCTCTAAAAGCTGTAACATTAAATGACCGAGCCAGAAACATTTGAGAACGCATTGACTGGTTCTATAGCGCCATCTGCTGGGTTGCTATGAAGTAGCAAACATTTATCTGTCTACAAAAAAAAAAAAAAACACCATGGGTCTGTATAATAATGTAACATAAGTTTGAAATGATTAATTATGATGATCAACCAGATATTTGGAGTCCCAAATGAAAGGCTAGTACCAAGAGTAAGGAGGGTGAAAGTAAAGAAGGCACTGAAGAGAATGAAAACTGGAAAGGTGACAGAACAAGATGAAAAACCATCAGGAGGGACTAAATGTCTCGTGGGGTCTAAGGTGGAATATTTATGAACAGGAAAGAATGTCAGAGAAATGGAGGAACAGTGTGATTGTACCCATTTACAAGGAGAAAGGCAATATTCAGGAATATGGGAACAAGAGAGGAATAAAGCTGATGTCACACACAATGAATATTTAGAAAAGGGTTATAGAGAGAAGGTTTAGGGAAGAGACCACCATAGAGTGGTTTTATGCTAGCGAGAGGAACAACTGATGCAGTCTTTGCATTTAGACATCTGATAGAGAAGGACTGAGAAAAACATAAAGGTTTGCATATGGCGTTTATTGATTTGGAGAAGGCCTATGATAGAGTGCCACATCAAGCAGTCTGGGGTCCATGAAAGAGTTAAGGAGCACCAGAGAAGTATGTGAGGATTGGGATAACAGACAAGATCCCAGTGAGAATAGGTGTGCCATAGGGATCTTCTCCCAAGTCCTTACGTCTGATCTGGCTATGGATGTATTGACTCTTGGGATAAAAGACCAATCTCCATGGGGCAGGCTTTTTCCTGATGACATTGTTGTTTTGCTACACCAAAAAAGAGGAAGTTGGATGAAGGACTTTGGAAGATAGAGGTCTGAAGATAAATAGGAAGAAGGCAGAATACTTGAGGTTTAATGATGATCAGGATACAGATGTTAGCCTGCAGGGAGAGCTACTGAAAAGAGTGGATACATTTAAATATCTAGGATTAGTGGTGGCCGAAGGTGGAAAATTAGATGCAGTGATAACCCACAGAGTGCAGCCTGGATGGAACAATTGGAAGAATGAATCAGGAGAATTGTCTGATAAAAGAAATAAGGAAAAGGTTAAGGAAAAGGTTTTAAAGACCATGGTAGGATCAGCAATGACACATGGAGTGGAGACATGGGCAGTTGAGATGGCTGTGTAACATTACAAAAAAGGAGAGTAAAGTAATGTGACAATCAAAGGAACAACAAACTGGGAGAGAGGTCTAACAAAGCACAGAAATGTAGGTTGAAGTGGTATGGACACGTGACGAGAAGAGACAATGAATATGTCAGCAAAAAAAATGCTGGGCATAGAAGTACAGGGTAATAGAAAGCAAGAGACCCCAAAGCAGATGGAAAAAGTAAAAAGTTTAAAAGAAGAAAAAGTGTTTGATTGGGGAGGGGGTGCAGGGCCGAGCAGTATGGAGGAGGTTAATCAAGGACATGGATCTTTCAGAGAAGTGGAAAAAGATGAAGAAGAAGAAAAAGAACCGTAAAAGTCAACCAATTTAATACCCCGTCCTGTAGATCAGTGGAAGAGTCACCTTTTTTACAGGGTTGCAACAATTGTATAACAAAAATACAGGAAAATGCTACCATGGAAATACATATGAATCTCTTTACATACCGCCCAAAGATATCCCATCACAACACTTCATTCAAGACACTGTGTAAAGTGGGCCATAACTACTAATTACATTTGTAGAACTGTTTATGAAACAAAACATGGAGCCTTCCCAGGAATACAGAGAGATGCATGATGGTAATCACCTGTTATTTCTTTCCCTGCAGATGACTGGCAGATACGAGATGTATGCAGAGGAACTTAAGGCAGCTGTTCAACATGACTTCCAACCTAATGTTATAAAGGAGTGACTGGAACCAATTTGCATATTCTTAGAATAACTGGTTGTCTGCGTTAATAAAAATTACAAATTCTTTTTCCAAAGCATCTTTATCCCTGTCATTCTCCAAATTATTTGCATCTATTCAATGCCAAAGAAGTATGACACCTGGCATTTTCCTACAACTTGTAGAATGGTTTAGCATTGGGTTTTAACTGTAGTACCACAATGGGAAATGCACCAGGTGTTTTTTGTATGTTCCTGCTGATTACTAAACTGTTAGTACTGATATGCATTAAAGACCCACAATTCACGGGTCTACTCAAATTATGTTAAGTCAGCCAGTAATGCTCATGTGCTGTGCACTCTAGGCTGCTTCAGCTGTACCTCAAAGCCTGGAATAGCACAGTGAATAGTCCTGCTGCCTCACATCTCTTTTATTAAGAAGAATTTGAGTTGGAATCCCAGCGCAGTCTGTGCTGAGCCTGCATGTTCTCCCTAAGTCAGTGTGGGTTTTCCTCCCACACAATCATGCATAGCTCTTGATGTATCAATTGATATCTCTGAATTGCCTCAGTATTAATTAATGGTAGTCAACATCTTTAAAATGCTCCATGTTTAGGGTTAGGGACAGGTCTCACAGACAGCTGGATCAAAGTTCACAACTAAAAAAAAGATTGGTAGTCACATCAGTGTTAAATATGACATTTTATTGATCAATGCAATTAAAAATATACATTTTAAAACATCTTGATCTTTATCGAAAAAAAATTATCCTGTTTGAAATTTAAACAGTGCCAATGTCATCTTGCATTCTTCTGTGGTTGTTAACAGTGCAATCCCTTTGCTAACAACAGGCAAGATTTAATAAAACAAAACGTAAAATATTCTGTGACTATTTAAGAACGGAAAGGGATCTCTACTGTAAAAAAATAGTTATCTGACCAAAAAAAAAAAAAATGCTACCTTCTTGCTGAATTAATATCACCCATGTACCTTTTTTACTCTTGTCATTCAAAGATAACAAAGTGAATGTTGCAGTAGTGCTGACAGACTAATTTGTAAAAACTATCCAAACTCTCTTTAATTTACTTCCACACAGATATTCCTATGGCTTTGTAAAGACAATGAATGAACATGCCTCCAATTTGGCCCGAGCAGCTAACTGGAAAGCCAACAACAAACTCCACTGTTCAGAGCTAGAAATTCATAAGTGTGTTTCTGTGACCGTCTCATGATTTTCATGTTGTACAGAAGTCTACATTTTATACCACAAATCGCTTTACAGTGACTGATAAAATGTAACATTCCTAGTGTGCAATTCTGGTCATGTATAGTGGGGTCAAAGCAATAATATACTGATAATTGAAGCAACTCTTTTAACAGTATATATATATATATATATATATTTTATAGTTAGAGGAAAGTATTTCTGTGCATATTTTAAAAAGTGGTGAAACAATGCCTTGCATCAATAAAGCAAGAAAACTGTGAATTAAAAAGTGGACACTTTTTGTAACAGGCAGTAGGTACTGCTACAATCAGAAGAGACAGTTTTCCTTTACACACCAGCATGAAACAGCAGTAACCATACATAGTATGGCTCACATCACCAAGCTAGAAGTGCCACAATGGAAAATGGATAACAGAAATGAAGAACGTGATTAAAAATTAAGGGTTCCAACAAATACTGTTAGTACCATTGGTAGCAAAAATTGATTTCAAGTATGCTCTTAATACATTTAGATTTGATGAAAAAAGGTTCTAATAACTAATAATGAACCCTTAAAAAGAAAAAAAAGAAATCAAACCTGACATATAAGGAATCTAACACACCATGACTACCTGGAATTGAGTGTGTGCGACAATCCTAGTTGAAGATGTTTTCATGTAAACCTCAGTATTTGAGACTAGTAATGAAAAGCATGTACATTCAGAATAATAAGATTCTGTAAGAACTACATAGTTTTCAAAGACCAAGACTCTTGGCTTAGGATCCTTGTATATTTCTTAACAGACACCAAAGGAGTGTGTATTTTGTTTTTCTTTAACCCAAATCCTGTGCCAAAATATCACTGAAGGGTATAACCGGATAATCTCTGCTATAGGATAAATATATGGACAAGGGATTCATTACACTGGATTATATTCAAACCTGGATAAAACTGTTTTTTTTGGATAGCAGGTTATGAATATATCACAGGTTTTACTTTTCTCTTCCATTGTGTTTCCCTTTCGTAAACCCCATATTTCAGAGTTTGTCATTTAATATTTCCCTTTTCATTAATATATACATCCAATGAAACTGGCCAAGTCTTAGAAAACAAACTCTGACTACAGCTCTTTTACAAGTTATGTGCAAAATATGGCTGAAGAGTTCTGTTTTGCTAGCCTATTCAGAATACCAGCAAGAATATCACAGTGACTGTTTATTGCTCTGGGTGGGCATCAACTTTCCTTATAAGCAAACAGAATGTCTTCATCAGTTCCATAGCTCTTTCGTGACTCTTCAAAGTTACTGATACTGGTGCAGCACACACCTGTGAAAAAAGGTGAAAGGGCAAGGAGTCTTTTATTGCTTTTTTATTTTAACATAGAAAATAATAGCACAGAATTAACTGGATGAAAGAAGGTAGTGGCTCAGAAGTCTTCATAAGAACATACAGTATGTTTAACAAGTAAGGGAAGACCATTAAGCTGACCAAACTTGTTTTATTACTTAGTAGTGAAGTTGCTCAAGTGACTCGTCCAAATACTGTTTAAAAGTTGTTAAGTTAACTCGGTAGTTTGCTCCAGACTCTCATTGCCCCTATTTTCTACTGGTATTGAACATACGATTCACTTTTAAAAATATGTAGAAAACATAAACATGTCTGATTCAAACCATTCCCTGAACATAAAATTCAAGAAACATTTCTTTCAAGTCATCGCTGCTGCCTCGCAGTTAGGAGACCTGGGCTCACTTCCCAGGTCCTCCCTGCGTGGAGTTTGCATGTTCTCCCCGTGTCTGTGTGGGTTTCCTCCCACAGTCCGAAGACATGAAGGTTAGGTGCATTGGCAATCCTAAATTGTCCTTGGTGTGTGGGTGTGTGCCCTGTGGTGGGCTGGCACCCTGCCCGGGGTTTGTCTCCTGCCTTGCGCCCTGTGTTGGCTAGGACTGGCTTCAGCAGACCCCCGTGACCCTATAGTTAGGATATAGTGGGTTGGATAATGGATGGATTTCTTTAAAATCATTTGTAGTATCTGGTAAGCACCGTGTGCTCAGTTTTTGGCCTGTCTAACGTGTATGTCTTGGCTGAACAAGTTCAGCTTCTATATTTTGATGTGCAAAGAACTATTCTGATTTCAGAAAAATGCATCCATTACTTCAGTTAATAAGAAATCCAGTATGTGTCATGAAGATATGACCACATTCTATAAAGACAGACTGAACACGACAGATACAAAAAAAATCATTCTTTATAATATATACAGTGTTTTTAAAGTTTACATTATCAGAGGGATTACTTCACTAATAAAATTGAGAAACATTAATAATGAATAGCACCAAAAATGTTGCATTTTCTTATGAGTGAACATTCATGTACCTATTAGTTTCAACATTGATTTTTTAACATCAGACAAGAGGAGTTCATATAAATTTGTAAATGTATCAATGTAAGTAAGGCACATAGAAATGTCACTAAATAGCACACTGCTGACCCTCGGAAGGGAAAATATATTTACTTTCTAATAAATGCTATTCCTTATAACATACTACACTTATTATGACAGATATTGCATTTTGAAACTGTGTAACCTAAGCTACAGTTTTTAATTCTATAAAATCTTTTTTTAGAGTAATTGACTGGGCAAGCCATTATTTAGTGACTCATTCTCATTGAGGTACTCAAGTTTTAATTTAACTACAGTCATTGCTGGGTTTCAGAATGCAACAGAAAATCTGAATGTACTTACGGTCGGAGTAGGCCGGGTTGTTATAATAAATACTGTTGGTAGCCCTATTGAAGCCACACACAACAATGAAATGTCCCTGATAGTCAGGTTTCCTGCAGAAGCACTTCTGGCCAACAGGAAGGAAGCAGCAATACTTGACAGGAGTCGAGCACAGGTCACAGACAAGCAGAACAGCATTCACCAATACAATAGCCACATGTCCTTGTATCAAATGATTTTGTATCTCCTGAATAGTTACGGAGCTGTAAAACAATTTAAGGAAATATTTTTAAAAAAAGGCATGGAGCAGCACTATTCAAAAATTGGTATGTGTGCTACATCTGGGAAAGAAATGTTCAATCGCAAAAGTAAGTTAAAAAAAATAAATTCCAATTTACTGTATCCCTGTCTGAAATGTCGTAATATATATACATATTGTCCAAGCCCATCAGATATGCTGAAAGCAAATAAAATGATGTCATAAGTGATAAAGCTATAGATATTGACTAAATATTTCTTGGAAATGGGATGATGTATAATATCTAAAATTCAGTGAGACTGATATGGTTGGATGTGTGACAGTTAAGAAAAACTCCCTCTTTTTGATTTCAAACTAAAAAAGCACTGCAGTGAAAACAATACCTCGTTCCAGAAGTACAGGAGTAGAGGCAGTCAAGTCACTTTATTGTCATACTTTCCATACACTGTATACAGTGGTACAGAATAGCATTCCCGAAGACAAGTGCAAGACAACTAACAAACTATCCTATAAACACACGAATAAATAAATAATAATAGTTAAGTGAAAAGATGGTAATAATTTAAAATAGATGTTAATAATAAAACAACTAACAATAAAAAAACAACATTATTAACAAGTGTAACAAATATACTGCATATAAATAAGGTGCTAGGATCAAAACTGAACAGCCGGAAGGCAGCACAGAGTTCAGAGTACAGACTGCTAAGGGGTAGAAGCTGTTGCCAAACCTGGCAGAACTTGTTCAGATGCTACAGTACCTTCTGCCAGATGGAATTGGAACTAAGAGAACGTGGGAAAGGTGGGAGCAGTCCCTCTCAATGCTATAAGCCTTGTGGATGCATCACTTTATGAAGATGTCTTTATTCAATGGCATCTTTTCTGCTGTTTTGCAAAATCCGTAAACAGGCTTTCAAGTGAAGGAAAAAATAGCACTGAAGTGTTAGCGTGGGCATGCTGTTTAATGAAATCTTACCATTTTTCAACCACCACTCCATTGGAATCAGCTTTATTAAAAAGTTCATTCACTCTGTCTTCTTCTGTCTCAAAATGCTTCTTATAAAATGACTTGTAAGAAGAACATATAAAAAAAGCAAAAAAAAATTAATAATAAAATGATATGCAACGAGGACCACAAACCTATAACATACCCAAAACAAATGTATACAAATTAAAACTAGAACCTCAAACTTTACACAATGAAAAACAAATAGATTAAGGGTATAGAAAATCAAAACACAATAAGGTCTTGTGGGACCAGATGTGATTCTTAAATGAGAAAACACATCTGGGGACAACCCGTTTAAAATATGTAGCGCATTACACTGCAAAGGCTACACCCACATAGGTTCTTCCAAAAACACCTGAGCCAGTTTCTCTAGTCCGTGTAGTTTAAACTGACAAGATTTCAGGGAGAGAGCAAAAGAAACTGAACAAAAGACTTGAGGCTGTGAGAAAATAAAAAGCTAAAACTGCTGTTATCCGTTCACAAGCTCAGTAGCACAAGGTAATGGAGGCTTGATAATAAATGTACACTGTAATGAGCACAGAAGCAGAGGACACACACACACACACACGTAGGTCACCGGAGCTACATGGCTCCACACATATGAGAAGTGCTTCTGTCTGATACTTTTCTGTCATCTTGACTACTATGTCAATAAGTGACATAACAGCAGCAAATAAGACTATAGATGAACATTGTGGTCTATGGATATATGCGTTATAACTAGTGCAGCTGTATTCTGGAATGGCATGTTTGCATTTCTGATTAAACATTAATGTTAAGTTACTTTAGTTACTGGTTTAGATGTGCAGTCAGAAGGTGGGTGCTGTGCAGCCTTGTCCATGCTTTACTGGTGTCCTAAATCAACAAAGTTGCCTAAGATGTTTTGAGTACTGAAATCTGCATCTTCTTTTAGCCTTTCATTATCAGATTGCATAACATCAGTCCTTTTGAGGGGGTGTGACGCTGCGTATACTTTAAATGCATATTTTGTAGTTTATACGAATATGGCAGCTACTAATTTTTAACCTTACAATGATAGTGTAAGAATCGGTGTAACTGAACAAATAGAGAGCACAGAGAGAACCTGTGACAACATATCATTCACATTTACCACTCATCCATTGATTTCTTCAAATGCCAATGTATAATCTGATGTTACAGAAAGGTTTTTGCCATGCGACAGGTTATGTTTATTTTTAAAATGTGTAATGTGCTCTCTGCATATGTGACACGTATTTATATGTGCAATATGATTTTTTTTTGGAGATTTTGAGACTGTAGACAGTTCATTGTAATTAGAAGCTTACTGGAGGTCGGAACAGATTAACACGAGCATCACTGCTCTGTGCAGTTCAAATTCTCCACCCCTACTTTGAGAGCCACCTGCACCAGGTGTTGGACTGGTTTAGAAATGTGACATTCAGTGAGCCATCTATTTGTCCCCACACAGTTTTAAGCACAATGTACTCATGCTTGTCTCCAGATGAATATATATATGTCTGCCTTGTGAAACAATACATAATATAAAACAAATATAATGCCAACTGTAAATTTACACCAATGCAACACTTAATACAAACTCCCTTTTATTTCATGGGAAATATTCATACATATTACCCTGATCTGCGGTGGGTTGGCACCCTGCCCAGGATTGGTTCCCTGCCTTGTGCCCTGTGTTGGCTGGGATTGGCTCCAGCAGACCCCCGTGACCCTGTGTTCGGATTCAGCGGGTTGGAAAATGGATGGATGGATATTACCCTGATATGGAGGCTTCTGTGTAGCCACAAAATTTCCTACAAGTTATGAGTATTGCCAATCAAGTTTTCTTTTCTTTTATTAAAAAAAACAAAAAAAAAAACAAGTGAGCTCAATTCAGATAAAAAATGAATAGAGCTTTCATCCAATCTAACTACCAATGCCTCAACTTTAAAATGTCATGTTATTAAAAGTTTTTTTATTCAATTAAACCCATCTGGGGACTTTGTCAGAACAAAGTAACACTGGAGATCACATTTGCTTTACACCTGTGAGTGTATGTGGAGGTGAGAGGTTCATAATATTAATAAAGAGTTGTTAAAAATACATTGAACTGTGCAATGTATAACATAACAATCTTTTGTTTTAATACAACCACATTTTGTTTCTTATTTATTTTAGTCTAACTACTAACGCCTAGGGTCATAGATTTGTATGTACTCTTTACAATCCTTGTGAAAGCTTCATCATGTTTCAGCCACATACCTGGTTTCTGTAGTTTTTATCCACTCCTAGTGTTTGGGTGCAAAACCTATGCTTTACACCCAAGAGGCACAACAGGTATGCAAGATCAATAGTCCACACACTTTCGGTCAGCTTCAGCTCCCAGCAAGCATTCTGAAACTCTTCTTCACCCACAGGATGGAGATACCTGGATAAGGGTGAAGAATGCTGTAAAAGCATAAATGAGAAAAACCCATTCCCTGCACAAACTAAGCTTCTCCAGCTTATTTCCAACAGTAGCTCGAGGATTCGGTCTCCATGTCACAAGATGAGCAAACCTGGCTTACCTCAGAACCATCCTGGAGCAGGCCAGCCCACAGTCCCAGTGATATTGCTGCCGAATAACAGGCACATGGAGCTGAATTGAGTCATCTGAAAACAAGGTAGGAGACATCAGAGGTGATCAGTAGTACTGATAAGAATTACAGTGCTCTCTACTACTAACAAAATATCAAGAATAGCAAGGAATTTGTGTGAACACCTTTCTATTCATCGTGAGGATTTTTATAACCATCTTAAATCTGCTGACCTTAGGTTACTGCTGGCTAAATGTTTAGCATAGAAGGATTGTCAAGAGTATCAAAATGTTGATAAGTATCAGTTTTAAAATTTTAAAAATACTTGGTTCAACAGCATACATTACTAATGCACATCCAGTTCGCTCTGGCTTTTGACAATTGAACCTTTTAGGCTGTCAGTAGGCATGACTAGCACTGCAGCCCCATTTCCACCCACAAACAGGTACTGATAAGATGTCAGCTTCAGCACCATCTGAGCCTTTACCAACATGCTTAATTGACAACAAGTGGTGTCTGAAAAACACTTCGTCTTTATGGCAAAAGAGGAAATACATGCAAGTCTATATGCAAGATTTGCTACTGCACAATACCAACTAAAGGGGCTAACAAAACCAATTTACTCAAACACTTGAAGGATTGACACGAGTCAATACAATGAATTTTGACAGGTATCTTATTTCTAAATCTAAAGTACAAACTCAAAGTGTTGTGTTTGAAGTAAGGATGTGCCATTTATTTTTCTCTACAGGTTAAAACATTTTTTGTAGTCAGTTAAACATGTAACATGACAAGACAGGGGTCAGCAATTACTTGTACCTCTCATCTAGTTTTACTCTGTGCTGTTCATCTGGGGCAACACTCTTTAGCACTGGGGCGCCGTTGCTCCCTCAATTTTTAAACCCTTGCTACAAAGTGTGCTGCTATAGTGCGTTGTTCTCTTTTATTTTATTATGTACAACTGTACAATTATATTTCATCATATTTACTATATAATGTAAGATGCTATAACAAAAGCAGTGGCGCTACTCCTCTATGTGCTCATAAACCTCCTGCTGCACTTCAGTACGTGTTTTTAGTACATCAGGGCTCATTTGCAGCCCAACAAAAGCATGCAGCAGCCTCACAGAAAAGCATTCTGACATGGTAAGTCTTTCTTAAAGAAAATGCATTAGTTACAAAAATATTACAGTTTACTTACAAAAACACAATGTGTACTATTTTCATTTATGAAATGCCTTTGTGTTAGTAGTCTGTATGCATGCTGCTTTTCTGAACAATTGTTCACAAAAGACCACATTAATGTTTTATAATTTTGTTTTACATTTTTATGTATAAGGTTTACAAAAGTTTACAACAGTTGCTCAACTAACATATAATGACATTTTTAACATTTCATTGTACTACTTCAGTAGCAGTATTTGTTTTCATCACTTTAAAAAAACTGTTGACAGATTTACGCTTCTTAGGTTTTTGTTGTTTACAGAACTTTACTCTTACCTTTTACAAAATACACCAGTATTTCAAGCGTTTGCATTTAATGACTAAAGTGCTATAATTTCTTTCCATCAATGTAAAGGTTTTAATGCATAAACAATATAATTACATTTTATTTAGTTACTGTACATTATATACTGTACTCAAAAATGGTATTGAATTTGAATACTTTTCTTAGTACCATATCAAAATTTGAAATTTTAGTATTGCCACAACCCTATAGCATACACTTAATGAATGTCACCCTGTAATTTATTTAAACAGCTGTATGCACAGTGGTTTTCAAATCTTCATCTTTTTTCCATTGAAAAGTGTAAAGGTAACAGATCCTGCTTGTTTGAAGGCTTACTTGTATTATGAAGGTAAAAATAAATGCAGAGTGATCAGACTCTGTCCAGGGTAATTTAGCAGAAACTTAATGTGTTCTACATACTGTATGTATTCACTTCATTATTTGTTTTCCAAATCAGACTTTTTTATACAAGTATAACTCATTTTATTTAATCGCCCATCTTTAAAATCTCTCTGCTCATTATCTGAACCAGTGTATTCCATTGGAGGACCCCAGGTTGCTGAAACTATTGCAAAAGTTGGAGGGTGCCAAGCAATAGCAATCTATGAATGGGCCATCAGCCTCTCTTATACACACTGCCACAATAACATAAATGGGGCAGATTTCAGAGTCACCTATTAAATTAGAATACACATGTTTGAGATACAGAAGGAAACTCAAGTACCCAGGGACAACCTGTGCAAGCACCACGTGATGACTGGCATTAAGAATTAAACTCTAGTCCTTGAGGCTGTCAGGCAGCAACAATAACTTCTGTGCCACCACAATTACTTGCGTTTATTTTTTTCTAACCAAAAGCGGATAAAACTGAGTCCCCGAAGCGAAAAAATGCTGGGTTTTTTTGCTGTTCTTGTATTTTTAATAAACTAATAAAATATTCAATTAATCACATACCAGAAGCAGGTAAACTCAACTCATTTGAAATCAGAAATGTTTGCTGTTGTCCAAGGTTCTGCAACTGCCATCCCTTTTTCCATCCAGCCTTTCCTATAAAGCAACTTAAGATGGTGCCTACTAATGCTTCCACTGAAAGCAATGGGTACCAGGCACACACCATCCCTGGAATATGGCCAATCTGGCTCACCACACATTTTACTTGTTGACAGTTAACCTTCTTTATATTGTAGGAGAAAAATCTGACGTTTCCAAATATGGGGAGAATATGCAAAGAAAATTTGAACCTGGGTTTGTTCTATAATGATGAAATGATACCTTGTCCCTTTACTACACCTAATAAAAAATGAGCATTATTCTCCTCTATCCATTGACTAAAAGTTATTCTTAGCAACGTTGGAAGGAGCTTTGACACTTTTAAATTTTACACATCAGTCTCAAGAGCAATGAAAACAATTTTATAGAATTCCCTTCACAAGATTTACCATCATAAAATACTTCACCAAAAAGCTAAAAGCAACAAGATAAAGTGAAATGTTAGGATGGCCCAAAAGCAGAGTAAATAAACTTTGGAAAAGCCTACTAAAGGGTGGAAAGTGGAAAAACAGCAAAGGCTCACGGACAAGCCAGAATAGTTCCATGACACTACAAAATATAAAGATACGGTCGGTATAAAAAACAAAGATAAGAAAAGGACATTTGCAGGTGTGGCTCGCACTTTAAACTGAGAAGGTCGCACGGACAAAAAGCGACGACCACGCACTGTAACTAATGCACGTGTATTGTATATAGCGCCTTTCGGATATAGCGTCACCGGATCTTTGTACACTCAGCAACGATAAGCGAAACAACTGCAACCTGACATTTCCAAGTACACAATTACCGCAATTCTCTAAGCACGAAGTGTTGCAAAAGTGCATATGTAACAAATTACCGAAACAAATTATACCTTTCTACAGTTTATTTTTCAATTACAAATATGAATCAAAATGATAAAACAGATGCCTTTAAAGAATAAACAGCATATTTAATTTGGAAGGCATACTCTAGTAGAAACATGCATACGCTCTTTTCAGTTGTTCTTTGTAGAGTATTTCAAGGTGAACTAATTATTAAACACGACACCTTCCTTACGAGTGATGATGCATTTCTAAACAGGTAGCAAGGGTGGGAACACTTGCGGCCTCCCTATCAAAGACCCGCACATTAATTTTAAAAAGGCAAATGGCAAAATTACGGCTGTTATGCAGCCTGACTGTGGCAGTTGGACCCCAGTTACCTGTCATCCTTGGCACGTCTCCCAGCTCGTAAAAGCGGGCGGCCACTTCCTCTCCTGACTCACAGGCGCTCGAGATGAACTATGTCCCTTGTTTTGGAGACCATAGCAAGCGACGGTAGCTCTCGATGCACAGCTGTTATCCTAGGGCAGCCTCGCCAGTCTATGTCGCTGGTTCGCGCAGTACGCCTGCGCAGAGTCTAAAAGACGACGCGGGAATGTGTGACGGTGACTGCGTCTCAGATCTGCGTGCAACCGAGCGCAGGAGAGTGGCCCGCAGTGCCCTCTAGCGGGAGAACGAAGAGCCGTTGGATCAGACTCCACTGGAATTTCAGAGGCTTCATTTTACTTTTGGAAATCAAAGATAACATATAGTAAGTGCTGATACCCCACGTACAACTTTATTATATTTTTAAGAAAATGGCCGGAAAAAACGACTACTGTATTTTTGGCACTTTTGAGTGAGTTCCTTTCATTAAAATGTATTTTAACATAACATGGATGTAACATGATGAAGATTTGTCCAGTTTCTCACTTTATGATATTGGCCCACCTAATCCAGGACCTGTTTGCACGTACACCCACAGCTTTACTCACAGAAGACCAATATGGAATTGACAATTAGCTCAATAAGTACTCTCTGGGAATGTTGAAGGAAAACTCACACAAACTCCATAAGGACAATGGTTGGGCCTTGATTTTGAATCCATAAAAATAATGGTAATTTTTAATGATATGACAGATATAAATCACAATGTATTTCAATGGACAAATACATCAATAAATAGATAAATAAAGCCCACAGAATAACTGAGAGGTAAGAATGTTGGTAGATCCAAGTTTCCATATTGTGTGGTAAAGTTTTGCCATTTATGCATGTTATGTAAATATACATTATCAATTACAGTAGCTTAAAAAACTGGAGACATATTTTAAATCAGTTTTTATTTTATACAATGCCCTTTGGCTGGCATAAAGGTGTAAATGGTGGTTTTGTAGCCTCGCTGCAGTTAGATTCATTTCTGTTCCATGCTGCAGTGGAGTGTCAAATGTGTCAAGTCTGCAATAAAGCCCTCATTATCACACATATTCCTCCACCATATTGGTTTGCTCTAAAAGATCAAAACATGTCGTTCAGTTAAGTGACATCTCTAGACTGGCCATACTGGTCTCTGCTCGGCCCTTCATGGCTGCCACCTGCTTTATACTCATTGTTTCTGGGCCAGGCATGAGCGAATGTGAATAGATTTTGAAAAGAACAGATACACCACCACCTTCGACTCCTTTTCAGACAAGTTCTAATGGATTTTCATGCACAGATTTGACTAAATGTTCAGCACATTTTTCTGACAGGGAGATATATTTTAGGAGATGCTTGAGATAGCTTATAATGGTGGAGTTTAAGGTGGGCTGTGTTCTAGTTGAATATGACATACTTTGATATATTTGGAACTCTGCTTGTTTGGTTTATTCATTTTCTAAATAAAACTTTATTACAGAACAGATGTGCAGGGCTCAATTGTCTATTTCAGCGGTATCAGGACCTAGGCACAACACAATCCTGGACAATGCATCAGTACATAGCTATCTCCCCCTCTTTCATTATCTAACAATCTATACACACATAACTAGCATAGCATAACTCCTGTTTATTAAAGCACAATTGTAAAATGAACTTCTGTTCACTGGATATGCTGGCTTTTACATCCCACTTTCTTTGTGCATCTTGTTTCCTCCATTCAGGGCACAGTGCAGCCCTCTTGTGGACGCTGGACATTATAATACTGTACACTGCTTTGAATATAAAGTGTACAGATAACAGCAGTGACTGCTCAGGACATTCCTCAGTATTCACAATAAACAGCAAGAAGACCAACAACAACGAAATGCTTCATTTAATTAAAATGTCTTTACCTCCCGGCCATTAAACCGTTGCTTCCCATAACACCTATCGACTTGATTTGTCTGTGACTAAGGCACTATCTATTAAGTGACTACCAATTTATTTGCGTTCCCAGTTCAGTACTACTGACACACTTGTAGCTCAGCTACTTGTATTGACTGATTATTAGAATGTTCTGTCGGATACATTTTCAGTTTTATATCTGATATTCGCTTTTACGCTTTGGGATGGTACATATTTATTATTAATTTGATGAGGTTACCTATTAAATAAATATTGGTATTAGCAACATAATAAAAGGCAAACACGGTGTTAAACCTTACTCATTTATGCCCATCTCCTTAAACAAACAATGCTTTTTACTCTCATGGAAAGATCACGTATTATGCGCATGTTTGCTATTAATAATATACAAGGATACTACTGAACTTTTTCTATGAAAAACATTGCCTCTTTATAAGATAAAGCAAAATCACTTGAAAAATCTAAAAACATATTCAATAGTTTATCAGAAATATTATTCCTATATTCATTATATTTTTACATATTGTTATTGAAGGGCACGATATATCAAGCCGAAGAGTACTTTGGATTTACTTTCTATTTACTTAATTTTAATTTGCTTCGATTTTGACGTAAACAATACATAATTTAACCAGGCGTCCTGACCTATTTGCTTTCTTATATATTTTTTTTAACCTACATTCCTATTAGTATAAAACGATCCACGTCTATGTTCTGCATCCCATTTAGAATCGCAAACTTCTCAGCCCTATACTCTTAAAAGTCGCTACAATTTAAAAATATAAATCCCAGCATGCAGTTTTTAAATGACACGGAAATAGTTCTCTGAGTTCCGGGCAGCGTGGGGCTTTTTGGGAAATTGCGATTTCGTACTGCGCTTCTCGGCACGCCGTGAACGTTGGAGTGACGGCTGGAAAACGTTTGAAAAATTCATACAACAGTTTTATTTTTTAATTCTCCTTCATCGTAAGTATTTCGAGAAAAAAAATGTAATATGTTTGCGGTTGTAATGTTGCAGTTGCATATATTTATTAGATCGATTGAAAGTGCGCGCTTTAATGAATGAATCTCTTTTGTACGCGCTGTTCGTGATCACCTGAAAGTAACATCCTCGAATCTAGTGCTTTACTGGCGGGTCAATTATTTTGCGATAAAATGCACGTGTCGTCTGAATTTACTCCTGTATTCCAGTATGGCAGCGTCCATTGTATTATTCGGAGTCGGCTACAAACCTAAAAAAAGTAAACTTTTTTGGTAACTACATGATGTGTCTCCTAAATTTTTGTGATGGCGGTGAACGCGAATGGTACGTACTCTGTATGACACAAGTTAAATATTCAGCAGAAGCTAAGATATGTTTATTTGTTTACAGTTTAATACATTTGGGCCAAGTAAAGTATAACATGGAGGCTTGAAGGCCTTAAATGTCAAACCATCTCGTCGTTTTCATTTAGTTTACTGACTGAATTGCCCGTCGAACTACACAAGGAAAGTATTTCCATCTTTGTTTTGCGATTTTTTTCCCAAATAATCGAATAGTCCCAAGTTTGGAAATTTGATAAAACGTACATTCTTATTTAGTTTTCTACAGTAATCTTAAAATATTGTATAAGTTTTGATAATTTTGAATGTGGTTGTTTGATTTTTCTCAAAAGATGTCGATTGGAGTGCCAATTAAAGTTCTTCACGAAGCTGAAGGACACATTGTGACCTGTGAAACAAATACTGGTGAAGTATACAGAGGAAAACTGATTGAAGCAGAAGATAACATGAATTGTCAGGTAAACTTGTCCTTTTAAATTTATTTCCACTCCGTTAAACAGACTGTAGCAGTTTGCTAATATGTGTCTCTTTGGGGTGTGAAGTTTTTATTGAAGTGGGCCTCTGTGTTTTATCCTCTGATATAATATTGTATAGTTTGTTAAAACCAAGTAATTGTAAACTAGTTGGTGTCAAAAGGAGCAGGTGCATACAGTGCGTGGCACAAGTTAATTTTCTGCAAAAAATACTCACATTTTTATTCAAAAAGTGGAGCTGTTGGTTTGTCAAAGGTATAGCAACATTGTAAATGGCACATTCCTCATTAGTCTTTTTAGACATATGTACTGTGTTTTACTGTATTTCTGTATAATTGGTGATGTGGCTGATGCTTTTATACAAGTCTCTTGAATTATAAAGTCCAGTGCTTTAGTTACTATGACATACGTTTGTTAGATTACGCATTATTTTTGTTACTGACCATAGTCTAATTTACGTAAGCACACATTACATATACAGTATGTGTAAATTTATCATAATCACTTTCATTATAAAACCCATGCTGATATCTCCCTCAAACCTATAAAGCACCCTACCCAGTCAACTGTAACTTAAATCCACATTGTGTATAAGTATGTAAATATACCAGCCAGGGCGTCTCCCCAATTTTTTCTTGCTAGCCAGTCTTTGTGTGTCTTGTTTAATAGCTTTCAACTCCTTAATTGCTACTCACTTTAAGAAAAAGTAAACCAAACTGAAGGAAAGGAAGGAGTGGCAAGTACTGCATTAACCCCACCACACACCTTTTGCATTTTATGTGTGTGTTTTAAAATTTGTGTTCTGATTTTTACTTATTTTCTTATTTCCATGTAATGTTTTATAAATACACTGGGTGCACTCTCTAAGTTTGTAATGTGCTACCAAGACTTCATGATGCTTAACTGCTCTTGGTTGATTTGTATTACCTAAGTCTTTCATTTGTAGTAGGTATGCTTTTTTCATTTTAAATACCTCATTTTTATTCTACCAAGAGATGAATAGAATAAATATAGAATCTGTAAATGTTTAGCAGTGGTCTAAGTTAGGGGTGGGCAGATTCAGTCTGGAGGGCCGCAGTGGTTGCAGGTTTTTGTTCCAACCCAGTTGCTTAATTAAAAAAAATCCTTGTCAATTATTTAATTGCATGGCTTGTTAGTGCTTTAAATCTGCCATGTCAGGTCATTCTCATATCCTAGATTTATTTTCCTTTCTAAGGATATCATCCAAATGATTTGAAGTCTAAAACAGGTGAGTAATTCTCAGTGCTTCACTTTTTTCTCTTCACTTTCCTTCCAAGTATTTAATTAAACCAAATAGTGTGTGATAAATACACACAGGTGTAAATGGTAACAAGCTAAATGGAGAAATGCTGGTCTCTTTTGTCATTTGCGTGGTATTGCTAATTAGGAGCAATTAAAAACCAAGAATACAGCTGTTTAAGACTAAAATAAGCAATAAGGGTTCAAAATCTTAACGAGTGAGACAACTAAAGTGAAGCTGAAGTGTTACTTGAGCAATAAGAGCTTCTTATTAAGCAATTGGGTTGGAGCAAAAACCTGCAGCCACTGCGGCCCTCCAGGACTGAATTTGCCCACCCCTGGTCTAAGTCAAGGGTTGCGAACTCCAGTCCTGGAGTGCCGCAGTGGCTGCTGTTTTTCATTCTTACCATCTTCTTAATTAGTGACCAGTTTTTGCTGCTTATTACTTTTTAAGTAACTTGACTCAGGCCCCATAGTTGTCTTTTTCTTTAATTAGCAGCCGAACAATAATGAGACACACAACAAGCCACCACATGACCAGCTCCCCTGTGCCCATCACACAATATCTGAAATTATAGAGGGGTGATGGTCTTGGTAAGGTTGAGATCTCAGGTCACCAAAACATTTTGACGGTGCTCTTAGAAAGAACAGAAAAACAGTTTTCGTAATGTGTGTTGTGGCGAAATGAGAGCAGCAACAAGCCATGGAATTAAATAACGAGTTTAATTAACAGCAAGAATTGGTTTCTCATTAAGAAAGTGATTGGAGTGAAATTGGTTGCAGTTTGAAGCCCCAGTTTAGCTTCTCATCTGTTAGCTTGTTTCACATCTCATTTCTGCTTGGCTGTCATTTAATGAAGAAAGGAATCAATTCAGAGGGCTGAACTCTTCTAACAGGGCTATTAAATTGATGGGGGGGGGGGGGGTAATTAGCAGTGAAAATTGGTCACTGATTAGGAAAAGGGTTAGAATGAAAACCTGTAGCCACTGTGGCACTCCAGTCCTGGAGTTTGCCACCCTTGGTCTAAGTCAGGGGTAGGCAACGTCGGTCCTGGTGAGCCGCAGTGGCTACAGGTTTTCATTCCAACCCAATTGCTTAATTAGAAACCAATCATTGCCAATCTCAGACCTTATTTAATTTTATGGCTTGTTAGTCTGTGCAATGTAAGGCTCTTATATCGTAGATTTTTTTTCCTTTCCAAGGATATCATCCAAATGATATGAAGCCTAAAACAGATCATTTTCAGTCTGTCACATTTTTCTATTAAGTGTTTTATTAAATCAAACAGTGCATGATGAACACACACAGATGTAATTGGAAAAAAGCTAGCTGGAGAACTGCTGGCTGCTTTGTCTTTTACATCTTATTGCTAATAAGGAGCAATTAAAACACTGAATGCAGCAGTTTAAGATTGAAATAAGCAATTAAGGTTGGAGAACCTTAACAAGCGAGACCACTAAATGAAGCATCAAAATGTCACTTAAGCAATATGTGCTTCATCAGCAATAATTGAGTTCTCGTTAAGGAACTGGGTTGGAACAAAAACCTGCACATACTGCGGCTCACCAGGACCGACGTTGCCTACCCCTGGTTTAAGTAATGAAGTTCAAGGATACTGAAATGGTACTTTTCTTGGAGTGGGTGGCAGGAGGAAAAAAAATCAAAGGGTTCTTTTCTACCCCCATTTCACCCATAAACTATTACAGTACTTTTACGGAAATAAAAATGGATTTACTTACAAGATGTAAAGGGAATATGATAAACATTGATGGTATATTTGATCAAAATGTCTTGTGATTTGACTATTCAATATTGTATACTATGTAGTCTAGGTAATGTTTGCCTCTTTTATTTTCATTGCAATTACTTAATTACTTTGATGTGCTACTATGTTTCCCCAGATGTCAAACATTACTGTTACATACAGAGATGGTCGTGTGGCACAGCTGGAACAAGTCTATATTCGTGGCAGCAAAATTAGATTTTTAATATTACCAGATATGTTAAAAAATGCTCCAATGTTGAAGAGTATGAAAAACAAAAATCAGGGCTCGGGAGCTGGAAGAGGGAAGGCTGCTATTCTAAAAGCTCAAGGTATGTTAACGGGTTACAAGTGTATTTTAGTGCTTATTTATTAATCTCCATTTTGATGACACACAGGCTGAATTTTGCCTGAGCTTTTCATCATTTCAAATGTTACGTTCCTTTGGGAGTTTAGATTTACTGTTTTTGCTATCTCAAATGCTATTCTGTATCCTTAACATGTTTGGGTTTTGGTACAGAAAGTGACAAACAGGAGTTTGTTGTATTTTTATAGGAATGCACCAATACCTTTTTTCCCTTTTTTGACCCCCACTAAAAGAACATATTGAACATTGTAGGCTAACAGCAACTACTCAAAATGTTCTTGAAAATTTCTCTAACAAAAGTACAATTACATTTAATAAGGCATAGTGCAATGTGAGAGGAAAGGAATTATGTAAAGATGGCACTGTAAGCACATGATGAATAACTGTGTACTCAGTATTTACAGTAAGTTGCACTGAAAAGAACCTTGTGGCTATGTTATGTGCACATTACAATGATTTAGTATTTCTGTCTGCTCTCCGTCATTGTTTGTAGCAGCCAGTAATTTTTCCTGGAGACCTAACAGTTACTATCTCTGTTTCCTTAGGTATGTCTTTCATAAGTAATAGGTATAACAAATTTTAAATACAAGTAGTGACAGGCTTTCATCAACCAACAACTAACAATAGGATATCAATGTTGTTGGTTGTTTTTTTCGGTACTTTTCTATTATCGTGACGCAAATCGTAGTATCGTTTTTAAGATTACACACACACAGGGGACATTAACATTAGGGACTATGCTCCACCCCCACTAACTAAGGTTAGTAGTTGGGGTGGGCCAGTGTAATAATTTTAAAGTCTAAAAATTAAGTAACTGGGGCAGTGACCCCACTGAGTTGTCACAATAATAGAAAAGTACTTTTTTTTTTTTTTTTTTTTTACCTCGCATGAGTTGTAGTTTGTGGTCTGTGATAGCTGTTAAACCACCACTTGCCTATTTGGGATCCATTTTTTTCTGTCTGGTGCTGTAAAGTACCATTAAAAAGCATGCGTTAAATGTAGTCCTAGCATTCTGTTATCACAATCATTTGTGTACAAGACTCACTGTGGGGAAAAAAAAAAAAAAAAGCTCATTATTCAAACCAAATGTAAAATGCTCTTTCAAATCACTTAAAAATCGTGTATACAGCTGAATTTTACACCTTTCAAACTATTTCTGATATGAATATTTTTATTTATCATGGTGTGTTTGAGGAAAAAAATGTATGAGCTACATACAAACTTATAAATGAAAACTGCACCTGTAACAAATAGCACTTGAAAACAAATGTGATTTTGCATATAAAATGACTTAGTCTAAAAAAGTGTTGTGACATTTCATCCCACTTTCATTAGCTCATCCTTCTGCCAGAATTTGCTGGATTTACCCTAATAGGGTGGGTGTTTTTTAGTAGTGTCGGAACATTGGAGCAGTTCATTCCACAAAGTAGTGTTCTGATATGGTATCGTGAGAGACTTCACAGGTTTTACAAATAAAAGTCACAATTCCACCTCTAATATATTCAGTTAAGAATTTCCTCCTCAATATTACTTATGTTTTATTTTTAATTAAACCTCTCCAAACAGCAGACATAACTGTTTGCATTTGAGGTAAGTTTGGAGACATGGCATATATGAAGTAAAGGCCATGCAAGCAAATTTTTAAGTTTCTGGGGAATGACTAGACTAAGTTTTTAGGGTTGCAACAAATCTGTGTATAAGTTAAATTATAACTGGTATAGGTGGTGTCTTGTAATGAGAAAAAAAAACATTTTTTCCCCTTTAAGTGTATAGTGTTTGTTTTAGAATTAATGGTTCCTTTACATAAAATTTGTCTACAGTCAGTAGCTGATGTACATCAAAGTACAGGATGCCCCTTCACCAGATGACAAACTTGACTGTAGTAACACAAAGCCGAGTGGAAAGGCTTGAAACTTTGAATTTATTTCCAATGTTAAATGGCTGTGTAAAATTAATAGTTTTTATTTCTTCAAAGTTACATTTCACAAACAAATTTTGTGCCTGGAATAACCCTGCACCAACGCAAAGATCAAAAACAAAGTCTGACTTGTACCCATGCAGCATGTAAGCATGTATGTAAGTGGACTGTTTTGAATGATTAGCATTCACTTTTCTTTGGTACTCTTCCTGATTTTTGGCATGAGAATAGTAGTCACTTACTAATTTACTTTTAGCTACCTTATATTTTTGTAACTCCTTGTATATTTCGCAGTCAGACCTTTTGAGTCCAGTACTCCTCAAAAGCTATAAGATGGAGCCAATGCTGAATACAAGTACTAAATGAGAGGTATCCAATCGGTACAAATTGCAGCAAGCAGTATTGGTGCATTCCTAATTTTTTGTTTTAAAGCTTACATTTCTACAGATATGCACTTGTTGCAATGATGTAAATTTTGTGAGGTGTGTGTGGTGAAGTTGGTTTTAGAAAAAGAATTGTTACTAGTAAATATGCAAGGATATTAATGATACTTTTTCTTTATTTAGTGGCAGCAAGAGGAAGAGGTCGTGGTGGAATGGGCCGGGGTAACATTTTCCAGAAGAGACGATAATTATCAGCCTTCACTAAACTGATTTTGATATTGGTTTTTGTACAGCTTTTTTCCCTTTACCCCCTTTTTTTTCATTTATTGGATTGTGTTAATGGGAATTGTGTTAGAGTATGGAAAGCTCTGTTATTTGTATGGGATAAATGTGTTTATCTTCTACTTTTTAATAAAGCCTTTAGAACGTTAGTACTGTTTTTAACAGAGCACTAATGAACTGAAAATGATTGCCTGTGTATGGTTGTCTTTTGTATAAAATTAGTATCAGTTTTGAGCGTTTATCTGTTTTCAGGATCTATTTGTCTGGTATAGGACTGAGACCGGCTAGGGCGTATCCTATAATTTTCATAGACAAGACAGGAATTAGCTCTTATCCTTTACATTTTTCTACAATCTGTGTGAGGAAAACTGGGATATTTAGACAAAAACCCACACTTATACTTGGAGGCTTTTCATATGACAGGAATTAATTATTAGGTATTAGCTATGCATTTTCAGTTCTGAATTCTTTAGCCTTGAGTGATTAACACTGCTTCATGTCTAATGTAATCTTATTTCTTGTTTGCTAGCTGACTTTGTTTTGTTAAACTAAGGAGTGGACCACTTATTAATGTGTAGTCTCCAAAGCCTATGTTTACTGATACAGCATGGCAGCACTATGAAGGGAATAAGTGCTTTATTGTATCCTCCCTTAATTGTGGTTTTAAAATGTCCTGCCCTTCCACCTATTTGTTCAGTGGGTGGTTCAAAATGAAACAGTGTTCAGTTCTATTTTAAGGTTTTTAATTAGGTCATGTATCAGAGGATGGTCAGTAAATTACAGAGAAGTTACTCTAATGGCATCACTACCTGTGGTGACAAAGGTTGCTAACGTGAAACTATTTTTGAAAGCTTCTCTGCTAAGACTTTGCCACTAAAGTCTGATGCTTTAAGTTAATATTTGTGTCATTTGAAAAAAATAACTACAAGGTGAGCTCTGTATGTCAAATGCATTTTTGTTCTCGTGCTGGCTTATTTTAGCCCTTCAAAGCTTAAGCATATGAACTTTAAAATAAACATGTATCTCACTATTAGTAAAATGAGGGAGACTTCTGTGGTGCCCCGATTACAAGACGTTGTACAATACACACCTGATTCAGCAGAGCAAAATACAGCTTATGAGGCTAAAATATACTCTCATGGACAGCCATTCATGTAATACTGGGCAGTCAATCATTTCAACGTGACTACAGTATTTTTGAGTTCTTTACAATTAATGGCATGGGAAAAGTTTTTAAATGCCACAATAACTGCACATTTGTCACTTTGTTTGTACATGTTACTATTTTATGCTGCTGTTGGACATTTATATATCTGTGGATTCACTTTCATTGTATTTGGCAAGGTAAGTTCTGTATGAAATTAATTTAATATGCACTAACATGTTGCAGTTGGTGTTAAATAAGATAGGATCACTGTATACCCAACCTGGTGTTGAAATAAATGCAGATTCACATTAGCAGCAAAAGCCTACAGGAAGTGAATAAAATTGCAGCAACCTGGTAGCCTTTTTACTGAAGAAAACGGTGCTATCAACGTAAGCTGAGGAGATAATGTCCATCATTATGTAGGTTACATTAAGGTCCGTATAAACCAAAATTTATTAATAAATTCAGCACTCTAAATTGGCACTTTGAGTGTGTGTGAGTTTCTGCTAAGTGATGCACAGGTTGCCCATCCAATGTGAGTTCCTGCCTTACAGTTTGTGCGGCAGCGTAAGCTCACAATCAGTTGACCTTAAAATTGAGATAATAGGGTTTGAGAGAATGTGGATGGATATTGCCTAAACCAAGCAATCCAGCAAGGTAATTTACAAGTTAGAGCATAGACTTAATGACAGAGAAGATGATTACAATTTTGCTGTAATACAGCAACTCCACCTCCAAGGGATTGGGACACTATTAACACCAATGTTATCAACATTCTTAAACCAAGGTAATCCTAATATGCTTTTTGCTTTGCAACTAATACTTAGGTCGCCTCTTAGAACAGTGGTTCTCAACAGCCAGTCCTTTAGCTGCTGCTTTTTGTTCCAACCCGTTCCTTAATCCGTCTGTCATTGTTGGCTTTAAACGACCCCTTTAATTTTTTTTTTTTTTCCTTTTTATGTTGCAAATAATTGTCTAATTAACCTAACAATTCTTACTCATGTAGCACAGTAATTACGGATTCATTAAGTAAAAATATACCATAACCAGTTTGTAACTTTCAGATGGCTGTAAAAAGACTAACAACAAAAAAAAAAGAAATAACCAGTTTTTTTTTTTGTACTGTGGTCATGATTATTTACTCATGCTACATTGTTTTTTGTAACATTTACTGTCATTTTTTTTAATGAAAGAATTGGAGTTGGTAGAACCCTCTACCCTTTGAAATATGGGCCAATTATTAAATGAAATTAGTGGCTATGTATAGTAAATTTAATTTTATAAATGACATTTATGTGCCCAGTATACATTGCAGTATAATTAAAACGTAATCTGGCTTGTAACAAAAACTCAAAACATTGCATTAAAACACATCAGACGTAATATTCTGTATTTGTTAGGAAAATGCCATGTTCTTGCTTTGGGCTACAATACCTGTACCTGATTTGCCTTCTGCAGAGTACAAGACAAGCTGTTCAGTATGTACTTCAGTTCAGTGGTCTAACAAATATTTAAAGTAGGCCTTTATATAAAAAAAAAATTGAATGGTTATCTCAGTTGCCCTTGTGCACTGCATGCAAGTCAACAACATTCACCAGTAAACCAATTTGTAACCGAGATTGTGTTAATATGAAAAAGTTATCTTTACAAAGTACTGTTCTTAGTAACAATTAGTTCCTGAAAGCAGCAATCTCTGCAATAATCTTTTAGATTATTCACAAATGATTCTGTAGTTCATCTTCTCCTACCCCAATTTTCTGTTGGAACAAGAATTCTTGTGTATCTTATATATCCGAGGTAACATTGTTGTTTTGTTGCTCTTTGTCATTAAGGGAATCGTTTTGTTAATCCCCCCCCCCCCTTGGCCATTAATAAGTAGATATATACAGACGTGGGCAAAAGTAGGTTTACAGTTATTCATATAGAAAAAGACATGCATGTTTATAATTGCTACACTCGAGCACACTTCACTATTAATAATAAGACATAATACAAATAAGTACAATAATTAGATAATACATGAATAAACTGTGTTATGTACTCAACTGTATAGTGGGAAGCTCATTTTAGATTTATGTTGTGGTATTTCTCGGTTTTGTATTTCTTGCTTTAGGTTTTTCTAGGTCCAGTATTTCTACTTAATGGTTGCTGTGGAAACTGATATTCTGCTTTATTTGTGTTTCTGAAATCCAGTTGTTATTCCTGCTTTCTGGTGTGCTTTCCTGTATCCTTCACATTGTTAGCCCTGTGCCAAATGCATTATTTCTATCTTGATACAAAAAGTGAGTTTATTTTTATAATGTATTTGATCTGTAATTATCTTCTCACGATGCATATATAAAGCACAATGCAATGCCATCTTTTTTGTTGCTACTGTTTTATAATCTTGTTTATTTGCAATGTAAGTATGCCTGCTTAGTGAAGCACCATGTGGTTATGCTTGCTGTGCAGCCTGAGATAAAGATAGATACATTTGATCATGTCTTCAGATATAAAACCAATTCATGTTTCAAATGTTTTCACTTTGCACTAACTCAGATTTTATATACAGTATCTCTCAAAAGTGAGTACACCCCTCACATTTTTGTAAATATTTTCATGGGCCATCACTGAAGATATGACCCTTTGCTCCAATGTAAAGTAGTCCATGTACAGCTTGTCTCACAGTGTAAATTTGCTGTCCCCTCAAAATAACTCCACACACAGCCATTAATGTCTAAACCAGTGGCAACAAAAGTGAGTACAACCCAACGTGAAAAATGTCCAAATTGTGCCCAATTAACCATTTTCCCTCCTCGTGTCATGTGACTTGTTAGTGTTACAAGGTCTCAGGTGTGTTAAATTTGGTGTTATCGATCTCACACTCTCTCATACTGGTCACTGGAAGTTCAACATGGCACCTCGGGGCAAAGCACTCTGAGGATCTGAAAAAAAGAATTGTTGCTCAAAATAAAGATGGCCTCGGCTATAAAACGATTGCCAACTCCCTGACAATGAGCTGCAGCACGGTGGCCAAGACCAAACGGCGGTTTAACAGGACAGGTTCCACTAAGAACAGGCCTTGCCATGGTCGACCAAAGAAGCTGAGTGCACATGCTCAGCGTCATATCCAGAGGATGTCTTTTTAAAATAGACGTATGAGTGCCGGCAGCATTGCTGCAGAGGTTGAAGGGGTGGGGGGGTCAGCCCATCAGTGCTCAGACCATACGCCCGCCGCAGCCTGCATCAAATTGGTCTGCATGGCTGTCGTTCCAGAAGGAAGCCTCTTCTAAAGATGATGCACAAGAAAGCCCGCAAACGGTTTGCTGAAGACAAGCAGATTAAGGACATGGATTACTGGAACCATGTCCTGTGGTCTGATGAGACCAAGAAACTTATTTGGTTCAGATGGTGTCAAGCGTGTGTGGCGGCAACCAGGTGAGGAGTACAAAGACAAGTGTGTCTTTCCAACAGCCAAGCATGGTGGTGGGAGTGTCATGGTTTGGGGCTGCATGAATGCTGCCGGCACTGGGGAGCTACAGTTCATTGAGGGAAACGTGAATGCCAACGTGTACTGTGACATACTGAAGCAGAGCATGATCACCTCCCTTCGGAAACTGAACATGATAACGACCCCAAACACACCTCCAAGACCACCACTGCCTTGCTAAAGAAACTGAGGGTGAAGGTGCTGGACTGGCCAAGCATGTCTCCAGACTTAAACCCTATTGAACATATGTGGGGCATCCTCAAACGGAAGGTGGAGGAGCGCAAGGTCTCTAACATCCACCAGCTCTGTGATGTCGTCATGGAGATGTGGAAGAGGATTCCAGTGGCAACCTGTGAAGCTCTAATCAAGTCCATGCGCAAGAGAGCTAAGGCAGTGCCAGAAAGGAATGGTGGCCACACAAAATATTGACACTTTTGGCACAATTTGGACATTTTTCACTTAGGGGTGTACTCACTTTTGTTGCCAGCGGTTCAGACATTAATGGCTGTGTGTTGAGTTATTTTGAGGGGACAGCAAATTTACACTGTGATACAAGCTGTACACGGACTACTTTACATTGGATCAAAGTGTCATATCTTCAGTGTTGTCCCATGAAAAGATATCATAAAATGTTTACAAAAATGTGAGGGGTGTACTCACTTTTGTGAGATACTGTATGTACTTTCTAGACTTAAATCTAATCACCTGTATTAAGAAACATGCAATTTGCAATAAACATTGAACTGTAATCTGCACTTCTTTCATTACCCTTTTATTAAACACTGGTATTTAATCTTGTGCTCTTCATCATAAAATCGGTCCCTTTTCTAAAAGCTACTTAGTCAAGGAATGCAAAACAAACAAATGTGACTTTTGTAACGACAGTTCAATATGTGAAATTATGTAAGGTGTCTTTTTTTTTCTGTGGAATCCCAAAAACTGAAACTTTCTCTTCACTCTTTGGCAGTGCAAAGGTGGACACAGGCCAGGCAGGGCCAACTTGATTTATTTTTTCTTAGCCTATTTTTTTTTCCTTCTCCAGGTGATTTGCAACTCAACTCAGTTATTAAATATATTCAACTTGTTGTGGCTATGTCGTCCATGTCTCCTGCCAGTCATCTGAGCTTGGAAAGTGCCACCCATCAGAAGCTCAAACCACTGTACCCCATTTTCTTTCACTCCAAATAAGCTGCAGCTATATTCTAGCATAATAAATCTTTACATTTATATAGTGCTTTTCTCAGTACCCAAAGCGCTATCCACACAGGGAGAAACCGGAAAGCGAACCCACAATCTTCCACAGTCTCCTTACTGCAAAGCAGCAGCACTACCACTGCGACACCTGTTAGGACATCCCACCACATTGCCAAGCTATTCATCTTTCCTTTCGGTCACCAGCCAAAGACAATGACCATCAGAGAGAATGGTGATGTACACGGAACATCACTGTATAATACAACACCTATTGAAATGATAGATGGAAAATACCAACATTCGCCATTTTGTAATTGTCACATACTATCCCAGTAAATGTCAGAAATCTTAGAAGAAGAAACAAGAATATTAACCAACAATAGCAGAGATACTGTCTATTTAGATTCCTAAACTCAAAATTCCTCAAACTTGGACTGCACCCTGCTATATGTAGGGGCATTGAGGCCAGGAGGGCAAACCTGCTGCTGTGTCATCCACCCTCCAGGTCATAGCAGAGGTTAAGAGACCTGCTTGCTCCGCTGAGCAGGGGAACCAGTGATCTGGCCAGGATTCAAACACTGTCTCCTGTTCTCGAGAACTAAATCGGTACTGCAATGATTTTCAATTTGTATTAACAAATAAAAAAAGTACTTTTCCTTCTTGGCCGATCATACTATCCATGTGTGCATCATTTAGGTCGTAAAAACACAACCGTTAATACAACAAACCAATAGGACTTCAAATGTTTCAATAAATACTTTCACTAACCAAAACCCCCACTTGCTTTGTCAGGTCTAATGGTCTAATTATGGGCTTTTTCATCTCAAGGTTCTTTTTTTTCAGCCAGTTACATTGATCTGTTTCATTGGGTAATCTATTTCTAAACACAGGGAACTGCACAAATTATTCTTAGGTTAATCAGGCAAAGTCAATGAGGGCTCGTCAATGTGAGTCACATTTTTTTTTTTTAATTATTGTGAATACTGTGAATTTTTCAGGTGAAGTATGGAAATGTACAAATCAATTCCTGACATTATAGCGGCCAAGTTAAAGTCGTTAGAAATGTCGGGAAAAACAGGGCCCTCCAAGAAATCCCATAAGCACTATGGCATAGCCAACGTTTGAAATCAAGACTCTGATAACCAATACACAATTAAATTTGTCTAATTTAGAAATTGAAAATATATTAATTTTTAATCAACATGGCCTTTTTAGAACATTAGGTTATTTCAATTGATGTCACTTCAACTTGGGGTAAGGCTTCTGTACCCCTTGTAGCTATTTTTCATGCTTTCTCATGCCAACCTATGGTTTTGATGTTATCCTTCATTTTTTTATCAGTGGTGGAAGTTCCTACACTTTAATTAGAGGTGCTGCAGAGTAAGTTAAGTGAGGGTATGCCTTTCTAAAGATTTGTGTTAAATTTTTTGGTTCTCCAAAGATAAGTAACATGGAGGGACAGATTCTCTTCGCTAGTTAAATGTTAGTACACATGGATGATAATGAGAAAGTGTTTCAGATGCACCTTATGTGTCCCCTAAGGCTGTGGTATTCTGTCTCAAGCCTGGGACCAGTCTATGGCTGGAGGATTTCGTTTTAACTAATTTCACAATCACTTGGTCATTTTTACCTTTAACGGATCTCCTTATTTAATTAGTTGTCATATTTCCTTCTCTCATTTTGCATTCATTTTTTTTACTGATTTTATTTGAAGCAAATAACATTCCATACAATAAATTCAAACAACAAACCAAAATTCAACCCTCGCCCAAGAGGAACAAAGGAGAGTCAACAACCAGCGTGAATCTTTAAAAGTGGCAAAGAAGGAAGTTTCCTTTTCCCCAATATACATGCTTATTCTAAAATGTTATTGATTAGATCCTGTAATATTTTAGAAAAGTGTTGAACAGATCATCTAAGTTAGAATGTGAATTTTTCCTATTTCAAATAGTACAGAACATCAGTTACCAACTGACTTAAATGAGATGCAGTAGTGTGATATTACAATTTTTGCTATATCTTTCGATGCTTAATTCCGTTTGATCATTTTCTTTTTAATTCACATTTTAATGGAGTTCGTTTTCCTAATTTTATTCAACTACTAACAATTAAAGAGGAGCTGAGCAGATATCAGTACCAACAGCACTATTTCACTTTTACTTATTTGTAAATAATAGCATAAATAAAAAACAGCTTTAATCAAAACATTAAAAAGCAAATATTAATTCACACCTATCTAACACGAATATATTCATACTTCATTCTAAAATATTTGCCATGTCCGGCTTGTGATTTCTGAATCGATGCAGAAAAAAAAAACTTGAAACTAATAGCTTGCTAAATTAAGGATGGGGTTCAGATTAAAAAAAAAAGAAGAAGCTGCAGCCACAGGGGACCCCCAGGACTGAACTTAAGTTGATTGCTCACAAAAACCCACCTGTGCAGACATCGGGACTAAGTGGGCAGGTCACTATGACTTCGCCTGCAGACGCTGCTACACGTTAGGTCTCGGGGAATGACGGGATGGTCATTTTTTAATGAACAAATAAAGCATCATCGAATACGATTTCCGTTGTGCATTAAGTCCAGCCAATCGGTGTAACCGATCACATTAAACGATTATTCCATTTACTTGTACCCCACTCAGGTTACAGAGAGGCACATATCTAGGCAAGGTTAAATCACCAGTTAAGCTATTTAGCACGTCCAAGAGACACTCAATGTGCTGGGAATTGAAGGGGATGTAACAGTGGTGCATACTACATCATTGCGCTACTAACGTATAATTCTTTGAATTATTACTGCACTGCCTTATGTAAGTCTTAAAAATGGTCTAGTTTTCTGCCCATCTTCGCGTACAAATCTGTATTCTGTAACGTTCAGTGCCCAGTTACCAAAAATGTGTAAAATCGGATACAGCGATTGGCTGGAGTGCCCCGCGCTCATGAACAGCATTAAGTAAATTGTACGTATACATATCCCGGACAGAAGTGTGATTTGCCAACGAGCGCCACCATGCGGCAGCTTATTCAAATCGCGCCCCTATATATTCGCATACATACAAATTTTGCAAATTAACCTAAACGCGAATCTTTATTATTTCTTATATAGCAGATACCGCCCTACAGATTCAAGATCCTTGGCTCGAATCCAGAGCAACCTTGAGCGCTTACGCATCCTCGTGTCTGTAAGGTTGTCTTCCTACAGACATGCTGGTGTTGAAGAGGGCGGTTGCCAGTTCCATATTGGTCCTGTGTGAAAAGGCATTGTGCTCCTGGGATGAAGTCTGCAGGTCTTAGAATGCTTTTTTTTATATACTGTATACGGTCTGTTAAATAATGTGTGCACAAGCGGCAATGACAGTGCAACGACAGTATCCAATAAGAGACTGCTATCAACATTTATATTTGTGTTATGTAATTACCACTTATTGGTATACAAAATTATGGAACTACATTTAATGAACATATCAGACCGAATACAGCTATGCGATGTAAAATAGCAGTAAAAATGTTACAGTGGCAGAAGGAGCTAATCAGTTTTTAAAGTTAGTGACACCAAGAGCTAGCTCACAGGCCTCACGTTATTACCAATTAGAAATAAGTTTTAATGAAAAAGTAACGTCGTGGCGGCGCTCCAGGACCAAGGTTTGGTTGATTTTAGTTTCCACAGTTGTCAACGGTGACTGCTGAGCCAGTCACCTTCTTCTTCCTAATGACCACGACTCATCCTCTTGATCTCTATTACTGGTTTCAGGTTAACGATCAATATTACTGGTTTCAGGTTAAATTCCTCAAAACGTTTACTGCTAAAGCTACAATACGCGTATATGTAATTGAAAATGAGATCTTTGAAATTATTCGCTTCAGAAATGATGAGTGTACAGTATGTGATACTGTGTACTAACAGATGCCGTTAACTTTATATTGCGAATCCACTCGCATTCGTCAAGGTTTAGTCGTGTTCCAGACTAGATGCATAAGAGAGATGAAAGAGAAAAAAAATGACATCTGCTTGGGCTCTGATTGGCCCATCGTGACTGCCCGTTAGCCAATCATGCGCTCCCACTGTCTTCTCCCGAACCTGCTGTCTTACATTCTGGAAAATAAAAGGGAATAAAATTGAACGGGATTGTGCAAACGCCACTAGAGAAAGCGGGAGCTTCGGGTGGCGAGGCTGACCATGCTAAGGTAAGCGATCTTTCGCGGTTCACTTTGCAGTATGGGCCGGAAGCTAGCTGAAATAGGAACAAATAATGAAAGCTCTTGTTTTTTACGGAAAGCGACGAATTGAAAGGCAGATGGTAAAATGAGTGTTTCTGGTGTTGCATGCGGCTTTTCCATTTAAGGTGATTAAAATATAAGGTGCATCACTGGCGTACGTCTTTTACAAAACTAAACTATATAAAGACAATCTTGACAGGTTTCAACTGCTGGAGTGGCGGCGAAAGAGGCTGCAAATCTGGGGCAACGTGTTTATCTTGTCTTGTTGCCTTTACAGTACACAGTACAGTGCTGTTTTCACTGTCTTAAATCGGGATATTCTAATGAAATGCTTTATATAGATTACGAGCGACACCGTATTTCGCACGGGAGGCGAGTAAAAGGCCCAAAGCTGAGAGTGGTCGTGCATCGCTTGCCTGTATACCTTCATCAGTGCGGCCTTGGCAGCAAATACTAAGACTATATGGTGAACGGTTTTAACGGTGTTCTCTCCGGATGTTTAATTTACATACTGCTCTCGATCTATTCGTTCTACATTACATTCACTTTGATCTCATATTGTCTTTTAAAGGCAAACGCAATCCCAGCGCGCAATACCATCAGGCATATTGCCATGTGCCAACACGGACAGGTAGAACATTCGCTCAGGTACGAAGAGGATTTTGTGACGGGCACTTTGCCGGCAAGTTGGTTTTGCCCAGTACTATTTGGTAGCAAGCACGCCACAGCCTGGTCTCACAAAAAATGTACATTGTTCACGCTCCACTTAATTCGGCTTACCGCTACGAAGTCACGATTCCCACCTGGTTTTTGTCGGTGTGGACTTTGAATGTTTTCCACGTGCATATGTGGTGTTCCTCTCGTGGTATGTATCGATTTAACCTCGCACTTCGCAAAGACCTTATTGTGGTATTTAGTAGTGGTATAAAAATGCCTTAGTATTTAGTGCAGGGGTACTGTTAGGAGTATGCAGATTCGCCACCATTTCGGAGTCACTTGTCATCTTGCGCCCCATACTGCATCTCCTACATTCTTAAATGGAATACATGGATTAAGCAAAATAATGGACGGGATAACACGGTGTTCTATAATGTTAATTAAATGCACGAAACAGGGAACAAGCGCGTTTTACCGCTAAAGACGTATACATTTTCACAGAAACGAATTAATTGAATTAGATGTAAGTTAAACAACGTTCACTTCTCATAAAACTGATTTGTGTATTTCTAATATAACACCCAACAACAGTATTTGCTCTTGATGCCTTTATTTTTTTACATTTAAAATTTCCTTGCGACAAGACCTTAAGACGTCGTGTAGCCCAGCACAGTAGTATGTTGTTTCCTGTAAACCTAAGAGATGGAATTAAGGTTTGAAGGTTGCCAAGGTGTACTGCATTGTACTCATAAAAATACTGTTTTACTTTTTGTTTTTTTTAAATGTCGCTTTACTGAGTTGTGTGGTTCCGCATAGAACCATTCCTTGACAAAGAACAATTAAATGCCGTAAAGTGTTGTTTGCATATGAAATTGGTTATTTAGGCTTTGAAAATGTTCATAATATTTAGACATGTCTAGTGGGCAGGAACCCTGCGGTGGGCTGGCGCCTTACCCGGGGTTTGTTTCCTGCCTTGCGCCCTGTGTTAGCTGGGATTGGCTCCAGCAGACCCCCGTGACCCTGTAGTTAGGATATAGCGGGTTGGATAGTGGATGAATGGACAGTGGGCAGGATTCTGAAAAATCAAGAATACCTGAACTGAGCTTGTGTTACTGTATGTGGTGTGAGTAATCAGAAACCCACTGGTGTTTTAAAAATCTTTAACGTATAATCGTCTACCTAGTAGGACACAACCGATTGAGAACACCTCCCAAAAAAGTCCATTTAAACTCAGGAACCCATTGGTATTTCATAAATCTGTTAAGTGCTCATGTTTTTTTATGAAACCTGTTACACAGTAAAAGGTCAATTCTACATAGTACCTTCAAGCGGATGGGTCTTTTGGAAACCAAAAATAGTTCACCTGTGGCACTGGTCTAAAGTGTACTAGGTAATCTGTTGCATATGGCATTGTTAATGTTATCATTGTGGGGGTTTGGGGGACGAGTATGTTTAACTAAATGTATCTATGTTAACGGGCGAACTTCTCACGCTCTTCGAGATATTAAAAAAGTGTATCGCTTGACGTTGCTTTTATCATTCGTCATTTCCAGAAGACGGTTAATTCATCATAGGAAGTCGGTGCCTATCGTAGCAGCATTGAGCGACGCCATGGTTGACAACATACTAAAGAACACACTCGTATAACATCGCACATTCGCTCAAAGAATGTAAAAGTCAACCAACCTGAACGTCTATCAGATGTGAGACACACGTGATGATGCACTTCAGATTTGTGACACATGAACCTGCTGCCTAAAAGCTGACAGACTGGGATGGGGATCGCTTGTGCAACCGGTCAAGCCCTGACTTAATATATCGTAATAAACCACGTACACGTATTTGTGGGAGTTGTCTGAAAAGCACCACAATACAAAAGCAGACTGGAAAGAAATTTGTGGGCACGAATGGTTCCCACGTTTCTCAGTCAGATTCGACACTGCTTGGTTTAATTGATCATTAAATAAATTTCGAATTAGTCCATTCAGTACCATTTACCGCCGCTTGTGCGTGTCACAATTTCGTTATTTTAACACCCTTGCAAAGCTGCCCGCACAAAGACATAATCGGTTTAGAAAAGGATCAGAGATCAACTGTTGGTTCTTAATGTCCGATTTAGATTCTTTTTATCTCGCTGACAATTAAACCAGGGCCGAGATTTGACTCTGCCTTCTTCAGATGTCCAGTCTTTGAGGGAGTTCCTATTTTGTTCTCATGATCCTCACCCTTCTGCACGGTTCTCATACCTGCTTAGAAGTGTGTGCTTGTTACCCGCCTTTCGATTCAGGTCTTAACCAGTGAAGTGTGTAGTTTTTTTTTCTTTTTAAGAGGAATCGAGTTTTATCGAGATTACAGGATTGGCCAACTCAGGATTCACTGTCAGTGTGTGCTTTTATTAAAGAAATTAATGTCTGAAAATCATTCTGCACCATTCTGCCTAGCGCAAATCGCCATACGCTGACTTGTCCTCGTGAGTTCACAGGCATGGTGTGGCCTAGCTAGACACCTTAGCGTTTTGAAAGCATGAATGAATTCCCACCATACATTGTAAATGCTCATTCTTGTGAGAAAATAAATGGTTGGCATGCAAAGTTATTTTTGGCACGACTTAAAATATTTATTGGAATTGAGAGAGAATACTACTCTGGTGATGCATTTGCTGCTACTGTTTAAATGACGGAATAATAAACAGCCGACCCTCACTTTTTGCAATAATTCCAGTTCAGTTTGTATGTTTTAAGCACATCTAACGGAAAGATATGAGCTCTGTGCTCATAAACACAGCTGTTGAGATGTAAATCTACAGAACATCTGTCAGCTGGTAGTCTGTGTTACAGAAGAAGGGGCTGATGGACTGGGATTTGTGTGAACACTGCAATTTCATTGGTCGGGTGGAGACTGTGATCATAAAGCCAGTGCAGCCATTGGTTTATATCTTTATTGCTGAAATATAGTCAGATGCATTACTAGAAAATGGGGGATTGTAAGGGAGGAGAATCTCTACTAATCAAGATTTTTAGGTTAATTTCTGCTGGCAGGCATTAAACAACTTGTATATCTAGAGCACTAATATATTATACAACTTTCTATTTCTGTCACATTAGGGGATCAGTTTCTCCCTACTTTATATCTTTTCTACTGAATCTGTGTGGTTTGTTATACTCATACTGTGAAACAACTAGGCAGTTAATACATGGATTAAAACCAAAATGCTTTTGGCAAGTGATTCAGTATATGTGCATACCATCTGTGCAGATATATCCCACTGTAACTTGGACTGCACATCAAAATTCTTTAGAAATACATTTGGCCATGAATGTCCAATGGATAAGAGCTTTCATAAGCTTTTTGTGGGTTTAGACAGTCCCAGGAACCTGCTTCAATTATACAAGCTGGGATAAAAAAGCAAGAATATTCTACAGGGATTGTGTGCAGTGTGGTGTTGAACAGTAAATTACAAAGTTGTTTGTTCAACTCAGTGGGATAACAAGCAAGTCAACAAACTTGGCAGTGTTCACAATGAACATAGGTGGCAAAAGTTGTGTCTTTGTAACGTGTTACTGTGACCCCACTTAATTCACTTATACAGCTGCAAAGAGGTGAAACCTGTTTTGTCAGTTATAATAGACTGGGACACAATCCTGGGTTGGTTTCTGTTTGCACCCAGAGCTTCACAGAGAAGCACCAGCTAACTGTGACTTTTAAAAAGAAAAGTGGGTTAGAAGTAAAGAACAGAAACAGCACAGGGCCATCTTGACATATGGGCACAATGGGCACTGGCCAGGGGCCCCAGGAGCATAGGGGCCCATGATGTTTCTTGTGCTTATGTATGTTTCTGTTTTTCAGTGCACTACTTTCACCGTGGGCCTATGATGCTGTTAATATGGTCCTGAGCAGAGTGTTTCGACAGACCCTGCTGGACAAATAAACAATTACGAGTCCTTTAGCTGCATTTCATTTTCACAAAGTAAAAAAAAAAAAAAATTGCTTCACGTCTTGCTTCAAAGGATCCTATCAGCATTTCTGAATAGAACTGTTTCTTTATTATAGAACACCTTTTCCTGGTATGAGGTGCAAGGTGAGATACTTAATGACTTGGAAATGTGGTACATTTACTGTGCATGAACAATATTTACATCATTTCAAATTAATATAAAAATTAATATTGCCAGGCAGTGTAGTGTAGCGGTTAAGGCTTTGGGCTTCAAATTATGAGGTTGTGGGGTCAAATCCTGCTACTGGCACTGTGTTACTATAAGCAAGTCACTTAACCTGCCTGTCCTATAATTGGAAAAACAGCAGAAATGTAACCAATTATATCATAAATAAGTATATAGTTTAATCAAATTAAAAATTGTTAGTTAAATGTGAAATTTATTGTGACAGCACCAAATTCTTATGAGAAAAAGAAATTCTGCTGTGTTTTGAGCTCTGCCAGATGAAATATCCCGTTTGAGCCTTGAGCAAGGCTCTTGGCCTGAAAATTACTCCAATGGCTGACCCAGTGCTCTGGCCTCCAAAGATCATGCAAGAAGACACTTTCCCTTCAAGGATTAATAAAGCATATTAAAAAAATCAAAAGGTTTTTATTCTTACTTCATGCACTTAAAACATAATGGGTTATGATTTGGAAAGTAGTTAATGGCTTTGTCCACAGTCTGGGGCTGGTTTCTGCCATGACTGTCCATAACTTCTCATGTGTTTCTAGACTGGCGATTTTTAGAAAGAGTTGTGTGAGCCAAGGGTAAACATCTAGTAATCCTGGTGTGTGTTTTTATTTCCTTCCTGTTTACAGAGCTTTACCAGCACTATTAAATTATTATTAAATATATAGCACCTTTCTCAAGGCACAGTGCCAGTCTTAGTCTCCATGAAACTAATACATTTCAAATCTAAATAGCTTACAGGAGTAAAGAATTATGTGGGAATTGAATTGTTCTCTATAATGAATTTTAGCAGTTAATGATTATATAATGACGTTCCAGCACCATGGCTTGGTGGAGAACATTGGTTTATATAAAGTTATTGCAGTCTAGGTAGTGTGTCAGAGCACACTAATTGGTATCAGTAGTACACAGACATAATCAAAAAGAATATTGTATTGTGTTTTTTTTTTAAATAAGATATTGAAACCAAAGGTATTCAAAATATACTGTACACATTTGAATAATTTGTGCTTTTTTTAAAGAAAATAACAAAACATGGAAGCTGTTCTATGTATGCTTTTTGCAGATTGCAGAACTGTGCCCACCCTTTCACAAATACTTCCTGGAACTGCCTTTTGTTTTGATTGCCATACTACATGTATACTAACTGGGCACACTTAGTAGATTGGTATAAAGCCTCAAATTCTATTAAGAATAGCTCAAACTCAGCCAAGCATGTCCTGTGTGCAGCTCTGTTTAGGTTAGTCCACAGACTAGCATGGTGCACGTAGTGCTTTTAAAATTAATTCTATCTTGGTCTGTTCCTTATAGATAGTAGGTATCTATACAGTATGTAATCAAGAAACCTTCAAGGAAATCCAACAGAAACAGCCAATTTGATGTACAACTAATCTCCTTCATATGATAACGCTGAAGTGATTCTGAAGTATTACCTTAGGTTCCACTGAAAACTGAATTCTATGCACGACGGCCTTTCAGCATTTTTTGTGCAAATATTTAAGTGCTATTACTGTCTGAGCCTGTGTGCAACACTAGTTTAGTGATCCAAGAATCACTTTAACATGTTAAATGTTGGGTTTCGTTATCTTTAATTGTTCAGACGTTTAACCTCCAAGAGCTGATGAGACAGAAGAAAAAAAGATTAAAAATAGCTGCCAGCTCCTTTATTTCTGGAATGCTAAGAAAATTTTAAAGATCGGCATTTTGGAACTCTGGTTGTGTCACTTGACTTGTAGTGACTTTGACCAAAAATTAAAAAAAAAAAAACGTTGACAATCTTATTTTCACTCATATTCAGAAAAGTGCTGAAACCGGGACTCCCTCCTTTTTATTCTGGTGTTGTTTGTTTCAGTGGCCAAGGCACCTGACTGTCAAGAGCCTGACAATCAGTGGCTTGTTGAAAAGCGCAATCTGTTACAAAAGATTCTTCACTAAAATTAATATTTTGTTTTATTTGCCCTAGAAATTTTTCATGTGCAAATTGAAGCTTGATTATTTAATGTGTTTTGTGGAATATATAACAGTATGCACACACTGTGGAGAGATTGATTTCTCATTTCCAATCTCAGTCTTCCAGTGGATGAACGCTTCTGTACAGTTGAGTGAAAGAAGCAATCACTTCTAGCTCAGAAAAAAGAATTAGCTTGGAGAGAGGTCTTTAAGGCTGGCAGGGTGAATAATATTGGCATAATTCAGAAAAAGTTGTCTGACTTTTCAATGGGGATAAGGGAACTTAATAGGTGCAAGTTCTACATATGCTTGTTTTTTTTCCATTTTCTTAAATAAAATCCTTGCATACCTATTTAATTTTAGCAACTTTTAACAGATGACATTCTGGTATGTTATGGTAGAAACCATTCCTGAAGAGATGTAATAGTTGATCTACAGGTATGGGCACTGTCTCCAGAAGAAATCAAAGATAAAACAAGGTACCTGTAAACGGACAAACTCTGAATAGAGGGCCATTAAGTTCAGAGACCAACATGGCACTAGTACCAATTATTGCTGCACTAACAACAACTTTTTAATAATCTGTCCATTTAGTTTTAAGATATCTTGTTCTTTTTTTGCCTCATGTGAGCAATGATACTAAGATATAATGTATGCGTCTGTCATGCAGCACAGCTCAAACCATAAGACTGTTACATGACCTGTTGACCCAGTGCTTTATGGCTGCCAATAGGCGCCTTGCTGATCTGGAAGAAACAACACAGAGACAAGGTATATAATAAAGCAAAACAGCATTATCTATTACTTAGCTGCTGAGCAATCAGAATTACACACATACAAGAGCAGAACTAAGCTAGGGAAGGCTTTTTGAGAGGCCCTGGAAAGAAACCTTACTTATCTTGCCTATCCTTTCATGTGAATGTTGAATTAATATGGCTACAACATTTGTAAGTAGGTAAATGTGTACACTGTTAATTCATATAATGTTTAATTATTATTTTTATAATGTGCAGAACTAAGCTAGGGAAGGCTTTTTGAGAGGCCATGGAAAGAAACCTTAGTCAACCTTTCTCTTACTTATCTTGCTTATGCTTTCATGTGAATGTTGAATGAATATGGCTACAACATTTGTAAGTAGGTAAATGTGTACACTGTTAATTCATATAATGTTTAATTATTATTTTTATAATGTGTACAAAATATTCACTACTATCTTAATGAGAATTATAAAAAACTTGCAGGGTAGGAGAAATTCCCAAGTAAAACTATACTACAGGAGATATTTGACTTTTGATTGTGGCACTTACAGGCTTAAATTTCAACCTCTTGCTTCTGGTGAAAATGTAATAGCCTAGTCTAAGTTATAGTATTTAGCTGAAAAATTGAATCTGCTGAATGCACAATCATGGTCTTTGCCAATTTTAAAACGCCACACCCAATCAGTATCGTTGCCTGCTACTGGTTTGCATTTGTCCCATCATCTCTTACACCTCAGATATCTCTCCCAATTTCAGAATTCTTCATTTAGTTATCACTGCTTAGATAGGCAGGGATACATGAGTTGCCTTATGTTTCAGTTCTGTCATTTGAAGTGCCTTTCTTGCATGGGTTTTGGGAAGGAGACACATCTCCTCTCTGTTCGAAAGACCTGCAGTTGGGTTAGTTGGTAAATATTAAATTGGCCTTTTGTGAAACTGTGCCCTGTGAAAGACTGATGCAGGGTTTTTCTTTCATCTATTCACATGTAGGTTGAAGATATGCATCTACCCAAACTAGGGCTGATGTTATATAGTGAATTTAGTTTTTACCCTTTTTGAACCTTTTCCTTTAAAATGAAACAGATGCCTCACATTAGCCCCACACCAAATGCAATAGGATATGGTCCATGTTATGGCTATTGATTAAAAATGAAGAAAATTATAGAAATTTTCATCTGGGAAACTTAGTGTATTTGACCCCATCAACCATCCATAAATAAAATATGTGAGAACTGATCTAATGGATACAGCAACCACACAACTGCCATTTTACTTTTATAACTCTACTTTGTGGTTCAGTGTGTAAGAAATACATGTAACCTGCCTTGGGATGGGGATCTCCTTAAAATACGGCACATTCTATAAAGCTGATTTGAGATAAAATACTTTTACTTAGGTCATTAATTCAAGACATTGATAACTCATCATATTGGGTTCTGACTTAAAGAAAAGTAATTCACAATTATTGTCCTATACAGCACTTTAAAAGAGGCTAAGCTACAATTCACTGCAGAAAAAACACTGTGCTAGCTGGAAGTATCTGAGATAATGTACAATTGAAACCCAATTCAGTGTGTTTATTTCACATATTGCAAAAATTACCTTTAGAGAAGCAAAGAATATCAAGTCTTATTACTCATTAAGAAGTTTGTAAATCAATAAAAATGTGTTGCCAATGCACATTTTAGTTTTTTTTCTAGTGGGTCTTGATACCAACCAATCTTGATAAATACACATGTTTGCTTTGTACAAGTGCTCTTCTACTAAAGCTTTACATGAGCTTTGTGTTTTTTCTGTACTTTTGACTTCTGTAATGCAAAAGAAAGAAATGAAAATGCATTGGATAAAATTGTAAAACTCTGAATTGTGCCAAATTTCCATTAAAATTCTCTGAAGAGATGCATTACAAATACTCAAATCTTTTAGTTAATTATATCCATCAATTTTATTATATCTTTAAAATTACGAAATTAATTGGTAAAGCGCACCCAGGCTGTTACTTTAAATGAGTTCAACAAGAACACAGGGACACAGTTGTAAACTTGCTAAAGGGACATTTTGCACAAACATAAGGAAAATACTCCTCACACAGACAGTCATAGACGTATGGAATACGTTACCAAGTAATGTAGTTGATAGTAGAACTCTAGGGACATTCACAAGTTTACATGATGTTATTTTGGAGGAATCAAGTACATAGGACTCTGAATGAGTTTGCATTCATTTACATTGCATACTTTATGTTCTTTACAGTATCTTCTTCATACTGCCATCCAATGCATCCACTCTACACTCATATCTCATTCTGGACGATAGATAGATAGATAGATAGATAGATAGATAGATAGATAGATAGATAGATAGATAGATAGATAGATACTTTATTAATCCCAAGGGGAAATTCACATACTCCAGCAGCAGCATACTGATACAAAAAAAATTATTAAATTAAAGATTGATAATAATGCAGGTAAAAACAGACAATAACTTTGTATGATGTTAATGTTTACCCCTCACCCCGGGTGGAATTGAAGAGTCACAGAGTTTGGGGGAGGAACGATCTCCTCAGTCTGTCAATGGAGCAGGACAGTCTCAGTCTGTCGCTGAAGCTGCTCTTCTGTCTGGAGATGACACTGTTTAGTGGATGCAGTGGATTCTCCATAATTGATAGGAGCCTGCTTAGCGCCCATCGCTCTGCCACAGATGTCAAACTGTCCAGCTCCATGCCAACAATAGAGCCTACCTTCCTCACCAGTTTGTCCAGGCATGAGGCGTCTTTCTTCTTAATGCTGCCTCCCCAGCACACCACCGCGTAGAAGAGGGCGCTCGCCACAATCATCTGATAGAACATCTGCAGCATCTTATTGCAGATGTTGAAGGACGCCAGCCTTCTAAGGAAGTATAACCGACTCTGTCCTTTCTTACACAGAGCATCAGTATTGGCAGTCCAGTCTAATTTATCATCCAGCTGCACTCCCAGGAATTTATAGGTCTGCACCATCTGCACACAGTCACCTCTGATGATCACGGGGTCCATGAGGGGTCTGGGCCTCCTAAAATCCACCACCAGCTCCTTTGTTTTGCTGGTGTTCAGGTGTAGGTGGTTTGAGTCGCACCATTTAACAAAGTCATTGATTAGGTCCCTATACTCCTCCTCCTGCCCACTCCCGATGCAGCCCACGATAGCAGTGTCGTCAGTGAACTTTTGCACATGGCAGGACTCCGAGTTGTATTGGAAGTCTGATGTATATCGGCTGAACAGGACTGGAGAAAGTACAGTCCCCTGTGGCGCTCCTGTGTTGCTGACCACAATGACAGACATGCAGTTCCCAAGATGCACATACTGAGGTCTTAATATTTAATATTGTATTAAACAGTGTATTTTTACTTAAAGAAGTTGGTGCTATGAATGCATGTAGGCATGTCAATGTACAGTACTTGCTCCAGATCATTCAGCCAGATCTATGCTGTTCTATGTAGATTTGTTTTATCAAGGGACAAACACTAAGGGGCACCTTAACCTTCTGTTATCCTCACCTCTAACCTGTAAAACTATCCACTCTACTGAAAGTTCTAAAGTCAGTCTTAGTGAGGCAAGCAGTGTTCTCAAGTTATAGTCACTAGCATAGGAATTCTTAAGTCTAAGAGCAAGTACTTTAACTAATTATGTAAGCAATGCTTAAATTGCTAAGTGTTCCATCTTCATTATTCCAGCTCTCTTTATCCTTCATACCAATCACTATTTGTCAAACAGCTTCAATTGGGCACTGTTATTCTAGATACTTTTTTTCTTGTTTATAATGCATTTATGTTTAATTATGTGCACATAAATGTGTCCAAGCATTAATCCATGCATTTTCCAAAGTCACTTACTCCAAGTTTCGGGGTGAAGTTTGCTGGAGTTTAGACCAGCAGTCACATACAAATCAGGAGCCAAGTCTGGATTAGGTGCAGATGAAAGTGTTTATCACGTTACTTTATACAGTATGTTCCACTATTTATCAAGCAGCTATTATTATCATTACTATTTTAAACAAGTAGTTTATAGCTTATGTGTATATGTGTATACACAAAATAAGAAACTTAATATGTCATCAAAGAACAAGAAAATTATATTTTAAGGTTTTTCCCAAGAGCCACGGTCATACTGTTTGGTCAAAAGTACACTTTGAGATTTTAGCCAATGGGAACAAATGCTCCCACTCTTCCATGGTACTGTAGTTTTTTTTTTGAGAGTATGGTTTCTGTTCAGAGAAAAAATTACAAATTTTACATGATCTAGAACACCTGCATCCTACCATTCTGGGAGGATTGCATGAGTGTAGTGGAATTCATTTTGTTGTCTGCAGCTTTACTATTGTAGGCAGCTGAGAATTTAATAAGAAACTGGATGAAAATGGCCAGAGCAAAGAAAAAGCAGTTAGCAGTAATGAGATGGCTGAACTCATTCTACCATCTCTGTGTAATCAAAACCCACCACCGACAGAAACACAATGCCTTGCAAAAAAATAGCACATCCTACGAGGGCAGGTGGGCACTACAGAGAGGGAATAGACTAATATGTGAGAACTGGCAGAGAAGGGGGAGTTGCAGCAATTCAATGCTTCCCATAAGACCTCTCGCTTACTTTAATGAGGTGTCAACACCCACATTTTGCTCTTTGTGAAAATCGTGTGCTTTAATTGGTGTGGGTGTGAACTGACACACAATGTAATGCAGACAGTTTCACTGTTTCAGTGCTCATGTATTTTTTTTTTTAATGTAGTAAATAAGTCAAAATATGTAATTGTTGTCTGCATAGGTCTCCAGATTTTAACAGCTTTTGTGGTTTGCTAATTTGGCTGGACTGGTTTTAATAGCAAACACAAGTACCTCCAGATTTATAAACAGTTACCTAAATGTAATTGTACAGATGGTTTGTCCTACCTTTCATTCTGGCATTTTACACAAATTATGTAATGTGGATTGATGATCACTTACACATGATTACCAAAAGGAATAAACTAACATCTGTACAAATTCCTCCTTGCCAATGCTTAAATTCCTCCTTGCCAATGCTTAATGTAACTTATGTGGTGGACTGGCTCCCTGTCCAAGGTTTGTTACTGCCTTGTGCACTTTGCTGGCTGGGATAGGCTACGGCCTCCACCGCGACTCTGGTCTGGGTTAAGCAGGTTAAAAAAATGACTGACTGACTAATTCCAGATTGTGTCTTCACACCTCATTATGAAAAAGGCAATATACTTATAGAATTTATTTATGTGGAAGTAACTTGATGCTACAGTACATTTTATTTAAGCATTAGTTGGCCTTTTAAGCATAGTGGCACCCTTTAATGACAGCTCTGAGCACCTGTGTTTGATTCCTATCTAAGTCATCATGTTCTGAATTAAGAGTTTTTTATCTGTTTCTGCAGTAATTTTCACTAAGCACTTGAGTTTCCTCTTACACCACACAAAGACAATCAATCTGGGTTCCTTAAGAATATAATAAAAATCAAAGTTTCAGTCTGTCATCCATCTCTCCTTGATTTTGTATTACAAGTATGCTTTATGTTTTTATAGATTTTATGCATATAAATATTTTATAGCAGTAAAATATGTCAAATTGTACATGTTGCCATCTTTAGAACGGCACTTGTGTCCCTAGTAAATTGCTTCAATATCATATATCTAAATCTTGGCTTTGATAATGGAAATATGAGTACATTACTACAGTACTTTGATACTGTAAAATGAATTGTCTAAATTTTAACAAAGATTTACACATAAAAAAAGAGACCACCTGTTCCAACTAAAGCACCAAAAATACATGAAGCATTAATTTTATGTATTCATGTTTTTACCTATATTTATTTTTCTAGATTTCTTTACATATTTGATACTTAAAGTATAACTTCTGAAGGTGCATTTTCAATGCTATAGTAATCAACTCATAACTTCTTCTATTCGTTATTTAAATCTGGTACTGTCTTCAGTACTGTGTGATGACTCTGTGGGTAGTGCTACTGCCTTAACTTCATTAACCTGTGCTTGATTTACACATAGTCTGAGTTTTCATGCTGTACATATTTGTGTAGGTTTCCTCTAGTTATTATATATTTTCTTTCACTCAGACAAGCATGCTACATTGACTGGCATTTCAAAATTTGAATAATGCAATTACCTGGTGTCTCATCTAGGATTGTTTTTTGCTTCACACCTGATAAATAAATTGCTATGAAATGTCAAAATCCTCTAAGCCTTTTTTGTCCATCATTTTAACAAAATACAGGACTGACTTGAAGTTGAACTTTCTGATTGGTCGCTTCATGAATCTCCTATATGCGTTATGATAAGTCTTGGGGACCCCTGGTAGCTACAGGTTTTTTGTTCCAAACAGTTTCCCAGTCTGTTGTTTTACCTCTAACTGATCTCAAATAATTCTCTTTTACTGCAGTCAGAAAAGCACAGAAGTATTTTTACATTAATATCACATTTACATGTTTACTTTTCTTTAAATGCTAACACTTATTTTCCTATTCATTTGCTTTTTTATGCATAGTTAGCTTCCTTAATTGTTTTCTTCTTCTTCTTTCGGCTGCTCCTGTTAGGGGTTGCCACAGCAGATCATCTTCTTCCATATCTTCCTGTCCTCTGCATCTTGTTCTGTTACACCCTTCACCTGCATGTCCTTTCTCACCATATCCATAGTTCCACTCTCTTTACTTTCCTCCTCTCCTCCTGCCTCCAGACATGTCTCCCCCCTCTTCTTCTTCGGCCAACAATAGCCCAATTTCCGCCAGCACCCAGTTGGCGGTCGTTGTTAACCCGGGGCTCAACCGATCCGGTATGGAAATTTTTATTGTTGTCTGCATGTTGATTTGGCAAAATTTTACACCGGATTCCCTTCCTGATGTAACCCTCCCCATTTATCTGAGCTTGGGACTTGCACGAAGAAACACACTGGTTTGTGCATCCCCTGTGGCTGGGTTTGCATCCCCTGTGGCTGGGTTAGCTTCCTTAATTGTTTTATAATGATCAAAATTAACAATGAGAAAGAGCATAAACCAGGGCAAACAGCACCTCTTGCTGAAAGGCTAGGGCTACTTCAGCATCAGATCCACTAATGTGTTTATTAGTAAAATGATTAAATAATTAGTAACAAAGCAGAAAGAAAATCATGATGATGAAAATCTTAAATACGAAATTAAAAAGCATTATCACCAAATGACATATGGTACATAACGATGGGCACATTCTTAAAAAAAATACCTAACTGGTTTTATAATTTCAATATTGACTCCAAAACATTGAAACTAGGAAATATTAGCCTGCTTTAATTGGAATAAATACTTGTAGCCCACAGGACTGAGTTTGAGTATCACCGCTCATCATACCAGCTGACCACCTCATTGTAACTGAAAAAGAACAATATGAAAACAGGCTTTAATTTGTGGTCTCCTGAGAGCTGGAAGTATGCAACCACAAATTCACTGGGAGAGAGAAACAAAATGTGCTATAATTTTCCTACTGAATTTATGATATTTCCTTTGGCTATACACAGAAAATGCAGCTCAGTTTTCCACATTAACAATCTAAATTTTATATATAATTGTGCGTGTACCATTGCCTGGAGGTGTACATTTTCAGTGTCAGTGTGAGTCACTCCTACCTGCCATTATCATGTCAACAGGGGATGATTTCAACGGAGTGAATTCCCAAACAATATTTGGCAGTTGAATGATTAATAATGAATTAACTGCTTGCTTTATTTTATTAATATACTCTTCCCACATTTTCTAGGTCACTTCTGACGTTGTATTCTTTAGAATATGCATTGACTTGTTTTTTGAGTCACATGGAACTGAAGCAATCTGACAAAGCTTGGTTGACATTCTGTGGTCCCTTCTTACAGCCTTGACACCTGAGGAGTGGATGGAGGAGCAGAGTGGAGGTGGCTGGAACAATCGCCATGTCATCATGTATTTCAAGTGTCCCTGCTGCTAAGACAATTTGCAGGAATGACTTGCTGTCTAGCCAGAGTAGTGCCCAGCAGCATTCAAATCTTGTCTGCAATGTTTCTCTACTAAACCTCGACAGGAGGATGGAGTCCTTGATTGTAGTCACAGAGTACGAGTCAAGCTCTGCAGCTGGGGACCATGGTGACAATGGAGAGTCGCCCATGAGTGATTTAGACAATTGCAGCTCCAGTGAGGCTCTTCCCAAACACTTTCTGCTTGATGAAGCTTTAAACCATAATCAAAGGCTCCCAGGGACCCGTGAGTCTCGAGCTCGTCTCAACCTTTCTGACAGGAAGCTATCTTTGCAGGAGCGCTCTCAGACTCCCCAGTCTCCAGGTTTCCATACAGGGGTTAACGGACGCTACATCTATCCCTCGCTTCCCTATTCTCCGGTGACCTCGCCCCACTCCTCTCCCAGATTACCCAGGAGACCTACTGTGGAGTCTCACAGAGTGTCCATCACTGATCTCCAGGTAAGTTTGAGTCAGAGAAAAGAGGGTCAAAACACATGCATGAAGCTGCAATGTGACTGGTATGTTGTGTTGCTGAGTGTGGCAATTTTATATCATGGTTGAATATTATGCTGACTGTAAGAAAAATCATGGAATGGACTAGACAAGAAAAATACAAATTCAATTGTTTGAACTAGTGTGCAGTCTCTAATATTTGCTTGGGCTTTCTTCCACTGTCCAAAGACCACTTCCTCAATAATTTCATGAAGCCATATAACATTGATTTTGGCTTGAAATACACGATACTTGTGCTAAAGGCTGGTATAATTTTCTTATTACTTAAAACTAATGTCTTCCAACTTATGGCCTTGGATTTGGTACGTATTCTCTTAAATCTTCCTCTTTCTACTAGCTGTATCAAAAGACTTGCTGCATGGGTGAATCAGTTACTTTGAATGCTTGGGTGCCATAGCTAACATCTTTAAAAAAGAAAACAAAAGCTTGTGAGGTGTACTCACTTTTTAACTGCCTATGTTTTTCCCCTCTTGGAGTGGTCAAGGTGAACATTACACACTATGAATTATGAGAACAGATGGCCAATTTCTCCTAACTTCCTGCCAGTGCACTTATTATAAGTAATTGGTTTCCTACCACACTCCATGTGCCACACTTGCCAGCAGCAAAATGGCATTTGGTAAATGGCTGACAACAGTACCCAAGTAAACTCCACTAGGTGATGCCTGGCCTAGACAGGAAAGCAGCTGCTTAGTGTACATGTTGTTTGCTCTTCAGGGTGTCTATTCTGAAATGCAATTCCCACAGTCTATTTAAGAAGAAAGAACTGCTGGTAGAGACTAAATAAAACCCTTCTCTTATAATACAGTATGTAAATATTGAGTAATGCACAGGATAAAAGCAAGAAAGAGGGGAAGTATGTCTTCAAAAAAAGCAAGTGAAGCAAATAAAACCTCACCAAACATCCACTGAAATAGTACAGTTAATACTGGCATGGTACCAAAATAAATATTATTCAATAGGCATACAGTGGGGCTTATTTGTCCAGCCTAGAAGGAGGATCTTTTTAAATGTAACTTGATCCATCTCTTGTTAGAGTACTGATCTGATCCTAAGCAGACATTCAGCTTTTATAAACTGTCGTTTCTCATAAAACCCTTTTACCCTTAGGGCAGTTTTATATTTTCATGAGTCACGTGCTTTGTTCAAAGCTAGTCAAAAGAAGAGCTGTTCAGCTACTCTCTCTCTGTGAATATGGGAATGCAATTGCAGCACAACTTTAAAAATGGCAAGATGGATGGAAGTGCCAGAAGAAAGGAAATGTGGTTGAAATAATCATAGATAGGAAAAGCATTAGCAAACCAACCTAAATGGTTTAAGCTTGGGAGCTGCAGCACTGTGATGTCTAGAGTCTGCCATTTCTAGTTTCTGTGGAATGTGACTAGCAGCATATACTGTAGATGACAAAGTGAGCTCACCAAATCAATGCTCCTATTGAAGATTTAGGAAAACATTAAGTTTTGTGCTCATAATGGAAAGGAAATATAAAAATAAGGTTTGTTACTAAATGAATTTGTCTTTTGTTGCACGTTTTGGGAAGATTACTACATTCCTTCATTCTTTTTATGGTGTTAAAAATGTGTGTTAGAATATATTTGTATATACGGTAAAGCTCAAATGAGATGACTTTTTAAAAATTAACTTCTATTTTGGCAATAAAAGTGATTAAGTGATTTATTTTAAACAACCTGTAATCTTAAATTATGTTTATTTTTTAAAAATGCTGTGGGTTAATAAACTATTCTAGAGAGGGGCTTCTTCTAATCATCATTTGCTTTGTTTTCACAGGACTGTGTACAGCTTAATCAATATAAGCTAAAAGATGAAATTGGAAAGGTACAGTATAAAGAAAGTTGCACAGGATTTATAACTGGGGGGTAATGAATTTAATGTAGTAGAAGTTAGACACCACACTCTTCAAATTCCCATGTTGCTCATCTAATGTAAACTGGCTATCTGATGTCAGGTATGATACTAATATTTTGGGGAGAAAGTAGGTGGCTTTTTCCTTTGGGTGCCATGTGGGATGAACCTGAGCAATTGCTCCTCATTAACTGCAGGAGGCACCCACCTGATCACTTCTTTTGTCTGCATAGAACAATTCATTAAGCAAGTGCAGACGGGATGTGACCATAAAATTTGATGGCTTATTAGGAATGCCTGTATTTTTAATAACTTTCTTTTTGGCAGCCTTTTGGCTGAAAGAACATTGGAGCCAGCTAATTGCCTTTTTTGTTTTTGTCCCATTTCAAAAAGGGCTCCTATGGAGTTGTCAAGCTGGCATACAATGAAGATGACAACACCTACTATGTATGTATTTATGAGTTTTGCTGTGAAAGATTCGTTTCTTTGAAGTATTCACACTGTTCTCCATACTTTGCAGGCAACATGGCTTTTCAAAGCAGAGAACATGTACAATCACCTAGAATTACAAACACTAAACATCTTTCCATTGGATCTATTAGAGTTTATGCAAAAGTTTTTTTTTTAATTAATAAAAAGTAAGCTACTGTATTTAAATGTACTAGCCTGACTGACTTTTGGCCCAAGTACTACAAAAATTGAACATCCTCTGTATTATAATTCAAACCACCAGAACAATTTCTATGGTGGCACGGATGCACAGTAGTTAGTATTATTATTAGTGACTCACTGACCAAAAGACTTAAGTTGGAATCACTATGCGATGCTTGTATGTTCTCCCTGTTTTAGTAGGGAGATTTTCTGAAGATATTTCTGGGCCTGGATTTCATGACAAAAAGAGGATAGGAGATGGATGGATCAATCTGTTTCAAGCATTCTAAAGGCCCACAGATCCAACTTTTCTTTTTGGGCTCTATGCACTTTGTGAGGAATTATATTCTTGTGCTTTAATATATAACTCTCATTTTTTAGGTAAATCAGGCTGCAGCATTTATGATTTCTCCTTTTCTTAATTTAGCATTTTTAAAATAACTTCAATGCCTGGCTTAGTTTGGCTTCCTAGTGTCTAAAACACTAAACTTTAACACACTTTTACACATTTATTTTCAAAGTTGGCATTTAATAAATTAGATGACTGCAAGCCTAAACACAGAATAATTGGAATGAGGCAAGAAGCAAGAGCACAGGAGCCCATGTCAGAAAATACTCATTTACACACCACACTCTTTAATACTGTGAAAGTCCATGGAGATGAAGAACAGTCTAACCAACAAGAATTTAGGATGTGTGTTGAAATGGAAGTGCCAGGAGAAAAACTAAACATTGTGAGAATGTCTAATCTCCACACAGATAGGATTGGGTTTTGAACTTAGTCTGGAAAATGGCAGGGCTAACGTCCAGAAAGGATTGGGTTTTGAACTTAGTCTGGAAAATGGCAGGGCTAACGTCCAAGCTGTCCTATTTAAAGAAAAAAAAAACAACATACACACACACTTTTCTCAAGATGTTTTTAAGTACAGTATACAGCTCCCACCTATGTATTTTTATAATTTTTTCCCCACTCCCAAACAATTGCTGAAATGGATTCTGCATGTCACACAACAATAACTCCAGTATATTTTAAAATAAGTACAATAGAATTTTACTATAGCACTGTACTTCTGTAGTGCCTTGAAAAATTCATTTACTAAGGCTCATGGTATAAACAGACTCCTTTAATAATACTGGGTAACTTATGTAAGCAAATATGTTTTTTATCTGGCAATGGGATCTATAGGTTGACATATTGAACTATAGTTTATTCTAAACTAGACTAAACATGCATTTTGTATGGGTTACATTTCAGCCATTAGGACATATTGCCCACAATGAAATAACAGTAAATCCACGACTCTCAGTTGTATACACATAAACTTTAAGTGTTGGTAAATTAACCAGTATAATTTTTGGAATAAGGGGTGGCAGATTATTTAAATCTCTGAAGGTTATTTTTATGGTGTGTTCAAGCTATAATGTCTGTACTTATTCTAGGCTAGCATTTTGAAAACTGGAAACTGCAGGTGTCAAGCTCATGGAAGTGTTGCACAATGACCATGACTGTAATTGAATTTTTAATGTTTTGTCTAGCAAGTTTAGAATATCTGCTTTTTCTTAAATGTTTCACCCTTTCCAGGCAATGAAAGTGCTTTCTAAAAAGAAGCTTATGCGTCAGGCAGGCTTCCCTCGTAAGTACCAAAATTTATCATTTTTTTTTGATGGAATTATGTTAACATTCTCAAATCCGCTTAATCCAATTCTGAGTCATTGGGAGCAGGAACGTATCATGATAGAAACAAGCACCATTTTATCACAGGGTGAACACACCTTCATAAAGGGCAATGTTAGTATCACTAATTATCCTAACATGCAAGTCTTTGATGAAAGAGGAGAATGACATCAGGAAAACATGCAAATTCCAGATAGATAGCAAGCAGGCGTGAGATTTGATCCCTGGAGACTGGATAAAGCAGTACATATTGGCAGGGCTAAGAAAACCGCTATATCAGACAAGCCATTTAATGCCACTGTCTTTATCCAAAACAAAAATATTTATCCATTTGTTTGTAACATGTCCAAAAGTCTTATATTTTATGTTATTTTCAAATCATATGTCCATGCCTTTTTGCTGGAATGTATAAATAACAGGATGTTAAAACCTATTCCACAAGTATTAGGGGCAATACAGAAATCTACCCTGAATGGACGCCAGTCCATCATTTGGCTCCTTTATTGCACTGGCTGCTTTATGCTTGTAAGTCAACTTGTCTTAGAGATATAGAAGAGAAACCAGAAGAAAACCTGAACAAAAGGAACATGGCAACAATGCTTGTCCCTAATATTGTGAAGCAGCAAAAGTGAACTTTGCTCAACGTACTGCTTGAACTGATAATCATGATTTCATTGTTGCAAATCATTCTAAGCAGTTTTAGTTTTTTCATAGCTTAATTCCATTAGTGCTACATCATGTACAATAACATTCTGAAATGTCTATAATGTGCTTAATTCAGTTTAAAGTTGTGGGCAGAATGTGCTTATCCCAGCAAAACCTGCTGCAATTCAGGAAATTACCAATTTAACCATAAGGGTGCTTTACTGAACTCTTTTTTAATTTTATGGTGAGAATGTTCAAACAGCTAATAACTAAATTGTACATATTTCTTACTAATTCTATACGGTACAGGACGGCCCCCACCTCGTGGTACCAGAACCAGCCCTGAAAGCACAAGTAATCCCAAGGGTCCTCTAGAGCGGGTCTACCAGGAGATTGCCATTCTCAAGAAGCTGCATCACCCCAATGTGGTGAAACTGGTAGAGGTAATTTACGTACTTTTTGTCCCCTTAACTTCTATTCTACATTTCAGTAACTTGATTACTAAAGCCTGTGGTAGGCATTTAGGTTCTAGTAATTGTCTTCTACACCTTTTTGTTGGCCAGGTGCTTGATGACCCCAGCGAAGACCATCTGTACATGGGTGGGTGTCCCTACTGTTTGGCCTTCTGTCCCGGGGAAAGGTCACGGTCGGGGGCTTCCCTTATTGGGCTAGGGCCATCCTGGCTTCTTTGCTTGCAGGAAGGCGACACACAGGGTTGCAGTGTGTCCAGTACGGAAACAGAAAGTCATGCTGGCAAAATCTGTTAGTGTATCCTTTTTCTGTTTAGGGATTAGATGTTTTGTACAGGTTTATCCAGGCTTACATATGGAATTCCTATAGTTACTACTTCTTCTGAGGGCTGATAGCTTCTTATTAGGAATTGATGAGGACTAGACTTGCTTTATTTTTTTGTTTTATTACATGTGTTAGTATTGGATAGAAACATCTAATTCTGTGTTTAAGGTAAACAGTCCATTAATAAATATATAGAAGCAATACATGCTCCCTATTTGCTGTAACCCCACTGAGAAAATTGGATTCTCAGTCATAAGTCTTAATAACTTCTATTGTACAAGTATAATAACCTATCCTTTTTTGAATGTACAATACATCAGGCAAATAATGTAAATGTTGTTTTCTTTCAAAATATGGCCAAAGAAATGATTAGCATTAAAATCTAAACCTTACAGTTCACACTAGCAGCCTTGGTTCCTTTAACATGCAAGGACCATTTATACCCTGTGGTGTGTTTCTTGTACTTTCCTCAATGTGCAAAATACACAATGAAATTAATTAATTTTTGTATAGGACTATACTTGGTGGACAAATGTGCAGTGCTATGATTATTAAAGTTGTAAAGAGTAACATCATAGCAGTTAGGTGCATGGTGTTTCAAATTGTAAAGACTTGATTTTGTTGTGTCACAATGGTGTAAGGTGGCATATGGATATGCCCTATGTTGCCCCCCCCCCCCCACCCCCCAACCACTTTTTAAAGTTCTTAAGTACAAAGTGTTATTTATGTATTGTGACTAAAAAACTGAATTTAAATATGAATATAATTGCAATATACATCAGAAATTGTGGTTTGAGTCTAGTAATCCAGATCTAATTTTGTTTAGAAACTGGAGGATTTCAAAATTGCTGGCTCCTATAAAAGTGAAATATATGTATGAAATAAAGTATAAAGCATTTGTTTCAAAAAACAGATGTAAATTGCTTTACCGATGGCATGGTATTAAAGTGATCAGTATGACTGCTCAAAGCTTCTCTCTTGTCTACGTTCCAGAGCTTATCAGCAGTGGCAATATTTTTATTATCCTGTTAGCTCTAAATCAGGACTAACACGTTAAGAAAATGGATGGGTGATTTAAGACTCTGTCCCATGCTGACCAAGGCACCAACCTGCCTGTGCTCTCTCATTTTGCCAGAAATTGTATTATAGTTGTATGCTTGGCAAGTGTGCTGGCACGATGTTTATAATAGAAAGGCACCATAGAGCTAATGGTGGTTGTTAAAACCTTCCAGAAAATAGGACCTAGAAACTGAAAAAAAACAAAAAGTGGTTGTCAAATGTGTTTTTGATTGGAAAATGTCTTTATAATGGGTGTGTTTCTTTTTTTTCTTCATTCTGTTTGCAGTATTTGAGCTGGTAAAGAAAGGGTAAGTTTTTTTTTTTTTAATAAGATTCAGTTGTATTACTTAATTCTAATTATTTGTCTTTACTGTTAAAAAGATATGGTTTGTCATTAGTGGCAAACGTAGCCTGTCTTCTGTCTGGGACTGATCTATAGCATAATTTTGTCAGAGCTCTGACACAAAAGGCATATAAAAAATCAGAGTTAAAAAAGCTCTCAAGTAGCCATTTCTATTGATAAACATACAGTATCTGTGGATGTGCTATTATCCCTGCACCATAAAATGCTTGAACAATGTTGGTATAAATACTTCACACAAGATAGCATGGCATTTGCAGGTTCTTCCCAAAGCATCTCATGTTTAAATTGAAAATTGCATAATTATTAATACTTTAACTTCTAATTTATAATTCTATCTTTTGCATTATGGTGTAGTACGGTTTACTTTATAATGGTGCTTGATGGTAAAGACATTATACAAAATAAGTAATGTGAACAATACTGAGGTGGAGGAAGCATTCATAAATGTAATTCGTTTTATACAAGCAGAGCCGTTCTGGAAGTTCCCACAGATAAGCCCCTGACGGAAGATCAAGCAAGATTCTACTTTCGGGATTTGTTGAAAGGAATTGAATTTTGTAAGTGGCAAAGCTTTATGAGTAAAATCCTCTAATTTATTTGGAATTTAAGTGGAACTGAATATAACCAGTCACTTGGAATGAGCGAGAAATAAAACTGAATGATTTTGCTCTCATTTCTAAATTTCATTTATAAGATACCTCACCTTAGGGATAAACTTTCTTACAACTTAATTGATTTGTCAGTGAGGATGCATTAATATGCATACTGGCAGCCCATCTAGTTTAGGTTTTTGCTTTATATATGGTAAGTAAAACAAATGAGTTTAGAAAAACGTATAACTGCATCATGTTACACTGATGCAAACAGGCTTAAAAATAATCCCATTAAAGGAATGCTTTCTGCCATCCCAGTGAATTTTTGGGATGCCACCAGGTACTGGAGTGTCTTCACACAGAATAAAGGCATGTGGTTAACCTGACAGGCAAATGTTAACTTGGCCAAGGTGAGTGGACCGTGCTAGACGCATGTCACATCCCGTATCTTCGTTATCTGGCCAGTTCAGTAGGAAACATATTTGCGTATTCTCGTTGTGTCCGTGGCAAAATTAAATTACCTCACAAGGAATGACTAAGTATTAAGTATGAATTGGCTGACGACCAACGCCAAAACTGTTCATGCCTTATTACAATTTTGCTGGGATAGGCTGTGGCTCTTCATGCCCCGCAGTTGGTAAACTGAATCAGAGAATGGATAGGTGGACTTTAGCACATCGCAAAATGAGATGCAAAGGTGGGGGAGTGGGGAAGGGGTGGGGGGGCTGTTGCCTTATAAGTTAAATTTCAAATCTCAAGTACAGTATAACCATTTTGAGACAAGCCTCAGCCTCACTGATGTGAGATGCTATCTACTGAAGTTTAAAGAAATGCTTTTACAAATGACTTATAAGAAGTAGACCAGCACAATACTTTATTTGAATTCAGTGTTGACACAACATGACTAGACCCGCCTTAGCTTTAGCTTTATTTTTGACCCATACTGAATTAATTATTTAATCCATTATTCAGAAAAGCACTCAGGAAACTAATGACTGTCCTTCATGTGATTCTTACCTATTCTAAGGCATTTTTGCACACTTGTATTTTGAAAACAAGTTGCATTTGACAGTATAGCGTACAGCACATGGTTGGATATTAGAAGGTAAAAAGGGATGTTAAGTCGTAAATCTCCTCTATGGAATTGGATGTTCTGAGTATAGTATGTGTGTGTGTTTCTTTCTTTTTTGGGGCTTTCCTCGGACTAGTGCACTACCAGAAGATTGTTCACCGTGACATTAAACCATCCAATCTACTAGTTGGAGAAGATGGACATATCAAAATTGCAGACTTTGGTGTCAGTAACCAGTTTGAGGGAACAGATGCTCTGCTCACTAGCACAGTTGGGACTCCGGCATTTCTTGCACCAGAGACACTTTTGGAAACAAGGAAGAATTTTTCTGGCAAGGTAAAATACGTAAGATAAAACCTTCAGATATTTGATTGATTTATTGAGCTGGTTCATATCTGTGAAAGTTATAAAGGAGAGGACTCCTTTGATGTGATAAGTTAATTTTGGGAGTAAACCAAATAAAAGCTGGAGTACTAGCTACTGTCTGTCCTGAAGAAGGAAAATCTATAAAGATATTAAGTAAAAGTAGAACCTTCCTTGTGGACCTCCCTTCAGTTTGTACAGACACTCTGTATTGCAGCTGAGGATGTTTAGTGGCAAAATATGCACACCCCAAAACTTGCCACATAAACATTAGAGTACAGTACAGTTCTCTTAATAGCTATTTACAGTATAAAATGTGATGTCTGTGTGTATTGTTGTCTTCAGAAACAGAAACCACACACACTCAAATCAAAACGTGGGTTCTTAACATCATGTAGACATTTCTGAGAGGTTGTAGCTATACTTTATGGGGCATGATGCCCCATATAAAGACAATCAATATTCTAGTGGCGTGCAGTTAAGAAAATATTGTTTATGCGCAAATCTTTTAGTGACTAACCCATATCTGATCCTTTTTGTTTCATTGTTTAAATGAATGTAAAATTAAAGTCAAACCATTCCTGGTGTGTTGTCATGGCAGTACATGTTTTGTGATGCTATCAGGAAGACTTGACTCCGTTCAGTTATCAATCTATTATGGCAGTTTAATTATAATTAATCTATACACTGTATAAGTGTTCAAATTGGAAAAAAGTTTCATTTCTGCTGCTTAAAGAATAATAATAATAATTATTCTGTACATTTATATAGCGCCTTTCACACTACTCAAAGTGCTCAATTAACTAGACTACATAGTATACAATACTGAATAGTCAAGTCACTAGACATTTTGATCAAATATACCATCAATGTTTATCATGTTCCCTTTACAAGTATAATGTGCTTGTGTGTAATTTAATACAGAAGTACATACAGGTATTTGTATTAAAAACATATATAATTATTTTATACAGCATAGAATGATAATTCTGCTATTTAAGCAATATGACTCTTCTCCATAACCAAAGAAATGAGATCTATAAGGATGACATGGTAGTATTTTATCCAAATATAATCCAAGTTACCTATACACTATGATTAAAAAGTTTGCATTATTATTTTTTAGAAGGTTAAAGGAGAAATAACACAACTGAATCTTTTTAAAATTTCTTGTAATAATGTACAAAAAATAAATCTATGGACTTGCCGTAATGAAGTCCTTTAATGCTGCAGGAATACGAGTCTGGCTCACATGAACCTTAAGTGGATTAAGCTTGTTTGAGAATGTTATGTTAGAAACTAGGTGAAAATTAAAGAGACGTGAAGTCAAGACGGAAGCCAGAAATTACATCTTCACATATGAGGTTTTCACTTTTTCTAACAAGCTACACATCTGTAATAAATAATTAATGATAAAACTGAGCTAATATAACAAAAGGTATACTATCAGCTAACATACTTGATAAACTATTCTGTCTCCATGGAATTTTTTATTTTTTTGTCACTACTGTTTTGGCTTTTATGATAAAGATGTGCAAAAACTCTTACAGTTGAGTCCAAAATCTGTAATTCCCAGAAAGTCTCTTCTAATTAATTTCTGGAACTAGAATAAAGAAGGAGTAAATGTGGCTAAGATATATATATTTTTTAATTTATTTGTAGGCTTTGGACATGTGGGCCATGGGAGTTACACTGTTCTGCTTTGTGTTTGGACAGGTAATACATTCATGTAGCAGCATTTCCTTATGATATTTGTATAATTTTCACCAATGTGAAGCACTTGCAGACATTGTTGGCATGATATAGTGGATGGTATTTTAAATTAAAGATTTTTGCTTCAGTATATTTTTGACGTCTTGAATGTTTTATACCAGTGTTAACTACGTCATTCTATCTTCACTCATCCCAGAGAAAATTAGGTCTGAAGGCAAACCATTCTAAAGCAATTGCATGGCAATTTAATTTAATCACACATTATGGCTGTGTGCAGACTGTCTTGTCATTCAAATACACCATTGTCAGTGTGTGAACATTATTTTATTTTTTATTCACACTGTAGCAAGACAAGCATTGCCTTAAGAAAAAGTACAGTAGAGATCTTTGAGTTTAAATTGTTCTGTAATTTAATTAACTAAGTTTTGTTAAACAGCCATAATTCTGGCATCAGATTGAGATGCCTTATTTCCGTTTCTGCGCTTCTCTTAATTTACTCTTATTACTTGTGTTCCTCTCTCTTAGTGTCCTTTTATGGATGAGAAAATCCTGAGCCTTCATCAGAAAATTAAGAGTCAACCTGTTGAATTCCCTGAATTGTAAGTAATTAAGGAACTGAAAGTAAATTAAGACAAAGCAAAATACTTAATACATAAACTGACTAAATATTTCTCACAGCTAATTGCCCTTGGTACATACACTATCTGATGGGTTTGGCTGAAAAATGAAGCAGTTACTTATTGAGTATCTAATTTAACTAATTGTAGTGTTCAGCTTTCATAATGGTGCGTAGTTTGCAATATTCTCATTTCTCTAGACATCTGCATTGATGTTATTTTTTCCTAGTCCTTAAATTGTTTTTTGAAAAATTGCAATGAAGAATTCCTGTTTGTTTAAATTTGTCCCCAAACAATCCTTCTTAACTAAGAGAATACTTGCTGATGAGCCTGCTGGTGTGTGTAAATGTTGTTTTTTTTTCTTTGTTTTGTGTGTGTGTCCAATTACAATTTATGTAAGGCTTCTCATGTCATGTTTGTAGCTGATTGCACATGATTATACATAATTTATATACAACAATAATGGGAACTGTTAAATTGCTTTAACTGCAACTATCTCTACTATTTACACTTGAAATGTTTAAAATCATATGAGAAGGACTGTAATCATATAATTCTTTTTAATGCCATTTGATAATACTTTGTATGAAGGGCACTATATAAAATAAAAGCTAACTGAAGTTACTGAAATGGCCAGCTGAAACTACTAGGATAGGGCCCATGGAGGCAGCAGGTGCAGACAATGCCTTCATGTTTGAGGCTGTTATGTGCATATATAGTCATAATAAGGAAAGATTCATTCTAACAATTGCAACCTGAGTTAACACAAGTAGTTAATTACACATCAGGAGCCACGTTAATGAATTGTTTTCCTCTTAGTCCAGACATATCAGAAGAATTAAAAGACCTTTTATTGAAAATGTTGGACAAGAATCCAGAAACCAGAATTACAGTGCCACAAATTAAGGTACTGTAATTTATGTACAGTTGCTTTTTTATTACCCCCTCTTACTATATTTGGGAACTTGAGCTTACTGCTGACTTAATTGTGTAATTTGTCTTGTGTTTCCCTTGTGTAGGTGCATCCGTGGGTGACTAAGCATGGCACGGACATCTTACCTTCTGAGGATGAGAACTGCATTCTGATTGAAGTGACAGAAGAGGAGGTGGAGAATTCAGTGAAGCACATCCCCAGCCTAGCCACAGTGGTAAGAACATGAAGAATGAAAAAATTATTGTAAAAGAAGGGTTGTCTGCACGCCATTGAACAATGTACAGTTTAATAAAGATTGGTAGAATATATTGGAAACAACTAGGACAACCTCCTCTGCTAAATTGAACTTTTAAGTAGTGTTTTTTAAAGTGAACTAGGATTGCTTAATTCAATTCAATGTATTTGTGTTCAGTTTAATAAAGATTTTTAGAATATATTGGAAACAGCAAAATTTAACATTTCAATAGTAGTTTTCAAAATGAGTTCTAGGATTGCTTAATTCAATTCAATTTATTTATTTTTTTGCACCACCGTTCGAAGTAAACAGAGGGCTGAAAGTATATATACATGAAGAATAACATCCCTGGGAGGAGACTGTCCCATCCTATTTTGCAAGTATGCAGCTTTAGTGCTGCAGCTATTAACTCTTATAGTTACAAAATTAAAGCACAGTTGCATAAAAATCTCACATATTGAATATTTCAAAGTGTGTAGGCTAAATTAATATTACTTTACATATTTAATAATCTAGCAGAGAAAGCAATTGTTTGCAAAGCGGAGGGGCTGGCAGTATTCTTTTTATACTTTTTTCACCATTCTATTTTTATGCTTCATATTTACAAGATACACTCTTTGTAAGTGTATATGTTTCACAAACTAGGTCTTATATAGTAAACTGAACCTCCCATAAACAGCAAAATGGCAGCCCAGTTTTATTCACTTCTTCCTTGGGCAGCTATCCTCCCAAAGGCTGATTTTATAGAAATTGTAAGGATAGAGAACACAATTAGCTTTTGTAGAATCCCTCTCCTCTCCTTTTCTAGTATTTAGTGTTTTATGTGGTTTATGCTGGAGAAACTAAACAATGAAATTTAAAAACAATGTCTTGGCAGATTTTAGTGAAAACTATGTTGCGGAAGCGATCCTTTGGAAATCCTTTTGATGGGAGCAGGAAAGAAGATCACAGTCTGTCACTGCCGGGTAATCTGCTTGTGTAAGTCAACAAATATGTCTGTGTTTGGCAAAAAAGAATAAAAAGACTATATATATGTATGAAAAAATTTAGTAGGGATCTTTATATACATTTAGTAAATAGAGGAGGATAAAATGAATTCTGTTCTGCTATTCATTACTTTGGCACTTAAATCATTGCTTGTAGTTTACTTCTGAAATTCCTCTTGAATGGATACATAATGACTGTACTGTATTGTTCATCTGTTTAGTTTATTTAAATCCATTCTTCATGGTGAGTCAGAATATACTTTGGCAACATCAAGTATAAACCACTAACTTGTATTGGAAAAGGCTGAGCATACATAGACATTGGTTTAGTAAATGTAAGATGTACCTTTGCAATGTGAGAAGAGACTAGGAAAGTCTTTAAAAACATCCCTGTGGACAGTGACTAGCCTTGGAATGAAACCAAGATACGGAGTTATTCTGACACTCATAATGTATTACTCTTTTTAAATTCTAAAATGTAATGTGACACTCTTTTTTCCCTTTTTTTCTTAAGTTCTCCCAAATGTACATGACATCACACACCTGAACGTTCCATATTCTACCCATATGAATATGTGCCCCTTTGCCTGTTCTTGAAACTAATGGAATAATGAAAGATCTCAAAAGAGATGTTAAGGCAAGGTGCTCATTTATAAGCATTAATTAAAAGTTTAATACAAGACAATATGCAGCAGAATTTTGTTGTACAATTACTATAAATACATCTTGTTTTGGAAAGGCACATAACAGCAAACAAAGCCACCTTCCACTCCCTCAATCCCATCTTGTTGTGCTAGTTTTAACTCAAAATGTGTAGCATAAAATATTTCTGTTCTGCAGCAGTATCATTCCATTCCCGCTGGAAGTTCTTCCCTCAAAGAGGGAGCAAAAATGCTTACAAATGCTGGACAGAGAGTATTTACGACTTAAAAAAGCCCTAGACACATTGTGGCTAGTTTTTCTAAAGTTAGCTAGCAGGCGTATGGTAGATAATATTACTTGAAATTCTCGTCATTTTTTTCAGGTGAAGCCATCGATGAAAGTTGAGATACTCCTTTAAATGCACTTCCTCACCCACAATGGGCCTACTGGTCATTTAGTGTGCTGTTACCTCCATGTGAGAGAATTTGCATCATTGTTACTTATCTGCAATATATCTCGTTTTGGAAGAGCAAGGAATTCCTAGAGTTAGGACTGTTAAGAGCTTATTGGACAGTGACTGATGTGGTGCCCAATTTATAAAGTCAAACCGGTTCATGAAAAGTCTTAAATTATATGCACAAGATAAACAACCTATGCTTTAAACTCTGTACTACCAAACTGCTGTAATACTGCAGTTTGCAAAATCTATGGTTTGGTTTTAATCTAAATGTAACCTGATGTTGAAACAGGCCATGTACTCTCTGCAAAGTTCCCATGTTTACGAAGATAAGGAAGGTTTCTATAAGCTTTAGCTGTAAATGATAGTAATGCAGTAGAGAGCAAAGTTGACTCTTGGACTGTTGCAATGGCTGACAGAACACAAACTACCATAGCTTTCAGTCAAAATATCTGTTACTCTTTTAATGACGTGTTCTAAATTGGTTTCTTGCTTCTGCTTCTGAATTACCTTGCAGTGATCTGGTGATTTACAAGCTTCATAGCTGCCTGTATGTTTGTGTCTTCCATTTCAAAATGAATATATGCTGCTCTTAATTTCTAACACATAGGCATAGTTGGGTGTCATTTACCTTCCTCATCAGCTACTATAACTTGACTAGATTAATCACATTTTTAGCCTAAGCATATGCACTAATGTTAAAAGAAAAGAGATAGAGTGTCCTGCTTTGAAAATATTTTCTGAGTTTAGAAATGAACGAATAAGAAGGGACTTGTTTAAATACAGAATTATCCTCTGTTTAGAATCTGTGGAACAAAATCCATCATCACCGTGTCCTTTCAGAAATGTTTTAGGCTCTGCTCGTTAAGAGATGAGAGAGGTACAAACTGCAATGGTGCTTTGGCTTTTCGTAGTTAGGTGGTGGAGCAGTTGCTTATGGTTTAGACCCAGATTACACAAGTCTGCTGCGGAAGCCTTTCACAGAAAACAAAAAAAATTAGGTAAACTCATCTATCTCACACACACACACACACACACACACCCCAACCACAAACCCGCAGCCCCGTTCACTACTAGGTAACTAAATGACAGGAAAAAATTGCCTTTCATGTAGTATTTTATTTGTCCTAAATGGAATTTTGCTTTTATAGCTGGTAGTATTATAGCCAACACCAACCCCACAGCAAAACAAAAGAGAAACGTCTAACTTGGTTAATGAAAAGAGAGCAGTACTTTGCAGCATTGTAAAAGCACATTTACTGTAGAAACAAAAAACCTCCAACAGTGTTTCTTAACATGTTTGTTGAATAATTTATTGGCTAAAATTGGTCAATGAAGGTGAGTCAGAGAGAAGATAAGCAGTATTGTTTAAAACAGGCACCAGCTTTGTCATCTCTCTCGCCCCTCATCTACTACTTGGAGCAGGTTGAGACTGCATCCCATAATTGAGCCTGTCACCTCAATTAGTTTGTCAGTTTGGTGGGCCTCTCCGGAAGTGATGTTACGGGCCAACATGCTATCTCAAAGAAAAACAAACTGGCTATCATGGAGTTATGGAACTTATAAAGGATCTCACTGCCTGCATTAAAGGAACACAGCCTCCTAAGAAAAGAGTCTGTTTTACCCTTTCTTATATACTAGGGGCCTTCGCCCCTGCACGCTTCGATCGCCAACCCCTGTGTTTGGTTTTCCGGATACACACTTTTAAGCTTTTTTTTTACTTTGAATTGTTGCTATTTCATTAGTTTCACTTTTATTTCAGAACTTATGTAAAAACAATTTTTGTAATCTTGCGAGTCCCAATATGCTGAATCTTTTTAATGAGGTCAGAATAGGTTTCTCTGTTTGCAATTTCAGCACAGACAAAACAATCTACATCATCAGCAGTTAATTATTTTTTTTGCAAAGTAACTAATAAATGCATGTGAGGTAAACCCTGTTTTTGAAATTCTCTGACTTAAACTTCAAAGCCTTACAATATTTACATACTTCTGACATATCACCTATGTCCATATATTCGATGTCTATTCGCCTTTTCGTTATTTCTCCAAGTAATAATTTCTCTTTGTTTGTGCTAATGCAATGTTTACTTTCTTTGTTTTGACACTCGTTTTTTTCTGCTTTCATATTCTGTATCTTGCTCTGCATGTGTTTCGCGCCTACGTTTTTTTTTTTGAGTCTTTTGAATTCCACTGTTTTCATTATCTCTAACCTGCTTTGCATGTGTTTGGCCCCCTTGATTTTTAACCTCTTTATGATGTTTTACTTTGTTTTCTACTCTATGTCTTTTATTTCTGACCTTACTTTGTCCTGCTTTTTTTTTCCAGTGACACCTGGTCCATGGTGATTATTTTCCCTTATTCGAGTAATAATTTCCGTTTGTTTGCGCTACTGCGATCTTTACTTTTTTTTTTTGATACTTTCTAATTTTCCTTTCATATTCTTAAACTGTCTCTGCATTTGTATCATGCCAACGTTTTTTTTAAGCCTTTCGAATTCCACTGGTTTCATAATCTCTAACCTGCTCTGCATGTGTATAGCGCCAATGTTTTTGAACGTCTTTATGAAGTTCTACTTTGTCTTTTACTCTTTGTCTTTTAATTCTGAGCCCGATTGGATGTGCTTTTTTCAGTTCCACTTGTTCTGGGCCGATTATTACTTTCCTTATTTGCACCTAGATTATTCTTTTTCTTTATCTTTTTTCCATTTTTTTCTCTCCAACGCTTTTGAGTCTCTTTTCACCGTGCTGTTCTTTCTTTTTCGCTTAGTCGTCGACGTTTCATCTATAACGTATTGTCCTTATACGCTTTATATGTACTAAGAGCCCTGGATATGTGTGTGCTCAAAGCCTTTACACCACTGAGTGTTTTGCTGCCCGTGGTCTTATTTGATATTGGTTGTAAGTAGAGCGTGCCTTGCAAGAATCTCATGTTCTACGTCCCCGCGAGACAGTCCTGAGTCAATCTCTTGGCACAAAGTCTCATGTTTAAGGTCCCTGCAAGACGCTCCATGTCCAATCTCTTTCGTCTCACGGGTCTTTTTACTGTTTTCCGTGATCATGACGTGAAGATCATGTCTAGTCTCCCTAGTCTTTCTCTCCCATGATTTTTTTTTTATAATAGAGAGATAGTTGTTAATCTGTATTAATAAACCCGTCCAGCCTGTCACTGATGTGGACTGCCAAGTACCAGTGTGCCACATTAACATCCACGCCCAGAATAGTGACTGGGCGTAAGGAAATTCTGATGCAGACAAAGTCAATAACCTGTTCCTTGCTATTACTGATGTTGCACGAAAAAAGTTCTTCACCCGAGTATCATCATTTCTTGCTCCTCTTGTTAATACACCAAATTAATGCAAAGTCTTTGGATACTTACTACAAGTGACATAGCCTGGTGTTATGTTTATAATCCAATGTGTACACGTTGAACAGAACAGAATACATGACTGTTCTTCATGATGCTCGAAGGTAGCTTACATCCACATCAGAGACTGTAGTCAGCTTAAAAGAGCTGTATCCTTCAAGGCCCAAGGCAGAACTAAAAAGGATCAAGCTTCACATATGCACACAGGGGTAGCCCCCTGCAGGATCCAAGGGTCTGCCCAACTGCCAAAAACAGACCAACAGCATCAGCCATGAGCAAATTTTATTGTCGAAAATGTTTTTCTAGACATGAAATTGCAATGAACATATTATGGAAAATTGGAAAAATTTATTACAGGCAATTTTAGTTTGTTAAAACATTTTAAGTATCTTAAATTATTGTGTAGATTTTGCCGATTTTAATATTTGCACAAATGCGCCATCTGCTGGGAGATGGGGGGCAGTGATCAACTTTCACCACATACGGAGATATTACCCGTTGAAAGCAATAAAAATACATATGAAATAAATGAATTCTAAGTTGTTACATGCACAATGTTTGGTTTCAGATCACCAGTCCTATTCATGTAATCACTGCTACTACTATACCCAACACCTGCAGCAAATTTAATAAAATAACATTCTCAGACCTGCCTGATACAAGTCAGGTTATGTGGAAGCTGGAGATAATCCTAGTATTTTGAGTGCATGGCTGTCCTGTTACGAGACCCTGTCACACACACCTCTATACTCACAAGGAACCATCTTAAAATAAACAGTAAATTGCTAATTTTACAAGCCATCCATCTATCTATTTCCAAACCAGCAGGGCTGCGGGAAAGTTGGAGCCAATCACAGAAAGCAAATAATGAAAGGCAAGAACAATCCCTGGACACCCACGGTCAGTAGGGCCACTTTAGCTTCACACAATTCACCTGAGCTGCATGTCTTTGGACTTTGGGAGAACAGAGGAGCACCCAGAGGAAACCCACACAGACATGCGGAGAACAGGGAGGCAGCACACAGCAAGTGAACCCTGGTCTTGTTATTAGTAGGCAGCAGCGCTAGCACTTTGTCACCGTGCCACCATTAACTAAGCAGTAAGCCTGTGAATAGTCTTGTCTCGGGATTTCATAAGTCGGTGCCATTTTTCCTATGAATGAACACTGCATGCACTATTTTGAAGACTGTCTGTCTGATCATGTACACTGTGGTGATGTGATGTCATTTGTTTAACCATTAACCCATTTTCTATTCTAGGAAGCAAGGCAGTGGTGATAGCATTAAGAGTGTGGATCTACCTGATGTCCAGGAAGATGTCATTCTTTCCTGAGTGCTGACTTTAACCAGTAGGCTCTTCGCTTTGTGCATCTTCTCTTGTTTTTTAAATTTTTGGAGATGGCACTTCAGTGTGGCTTGCAAGATAGTCCTATATCGACTTGCATCTCCATGCAGAGTATATGTGCTGTTTGGAGTATAGGCCAATGCATCTAGCATGGATCAAGTTTTATGGTTTGCATGTTTTAAGAAAACCCTCCATTACTCAATGGATAGGCTAGTTATGCTTGCTGCATATCCATGGATCTTCTCCATTTCTTACTTGGAAAGACAATGGGACTCCACAGGCTCCTGAATGAGGCAATATAATGCACTTTACAGATATCAGGGCTGATGCTACACTCTCTCTCAAATCAGAACAATAAGAACCTCATGGACTTGCATCAGATGTTCTATTAAAAAAGTGCAATGCTCAGCAGCCTAATTGGCTGAAATATGCATAAAATATTAAGGCAGATTTCTTCTGGTAAATGTCTGTAGTGTCTTATATACTTTACACATTATCAAAAAAAAATAATGGCTTAATCATCCATACTGGCAATATACAGTATGAGTAACCTCCTGTGTAGCATGATGGCGTTGGAACTGCCAGTTTTGGAGCATTTCTGTTTCCGCCTAAAGTAGAAAAATTCAAATATATAAAGATGGAAAAAATGAATCTATAGAATTATTTTATTTGATCAAGGTCTCTTGCCCCTAATTGCAATTTTCCCTTCTTTAACATTCAAAAATAGTATTGCATTTTAAGGAAGAACGCCACCATAAATTTCAAATAGTTTATATCAAGGACTTTGTCATATGTGTCACTTTAAAGAACAGGACATACAGTATAATAGTAGGTTAGGTGTGACAGGCAGACCCTGTCTGATGCACTTTTTAAAATGAATATATTCCTTTTGTTTCTGTTCATGTTGTAAATCTAATTAAGGACCCTGTTCTTTTCTTAAATCTGCGTGTGAATAAAATCATTTGAACCCAAGCTAACCCCCAGGAACAAATCTAGTAATGGAGCACCCAGCAGGATGGAAAAGGAAGCAGCAGAATCTTGGGTTTTGAAATGAAACTCTGGATGGTTAGTATGGATTTTGTAAACAAAATCCGGTACATCTTTATTTAATTTTAGCCATGTTTAAAAGGTGGTTAAAATATAGGGCTATTCAAAATGAAAGAGCAGATTTCAAAAATGTATTTCAAACAAACTGTATAAGACAGCAACACATTCCGCACATCACTGGATAGAGGAAAGTTCAAAGTTTGGTCCTATGGTCCTTGAGGTTGCATGCACCCAACATGAGCACCATGTGTAGCGTGACAAACGTCAAAACGGTAGACCATTTCTTGCCACACACAAGTCAACTGGTCCCTAGTTACTGAATTCACGGCTTTCTCAATTCGACGTAGCAAATCTTGAAGATTAGCGGGCTGAGGTTGAACAAACACTCTTTCTTTAATGTACCCCATAGATAAAAATCACAGGGGCTAAGTTTCTGGATACCTTGGAGGCCATAGACAATGAACAAGATCTTGTTGTCCACCTCTTCCAATCCATCGTCCTGGAATGGTGTCGTTCAGGTAATGCCGGACCTCCAAGTGGAAATGAGGCGGGGCACCATCTTGCATGAAAATGAAGTCATTCGAATCCTCTTGAAGTTGAATTTTTAAACTTTGAACTTACCTCTATCCATTGATGTGCGGAATATGTTTCTGTCTTGTACAGTTTGTTTGAAATACAGTTTTGAAATCTGCTCTTTTATTTTGAATAGCCATGTATTTTACATAAACTATAGTCAGACCTTAGTGTGGTAGATCATTTATATAGTATTAGTGTTTTCCTTGATTAACTTTCAAAAATTAAACAGGTTTAGTTTTACTTAAAATCTAGGCACATCCAAAAACTGATTCTTTGGTCAGAAATACATAAATACATAAAGCACAAACATGAATAGTCTACCACTGCTTAAAGAAGAACTAAAGCTTGGTCTTTTTGCCTATGGAGTTCCAACCCACAAACATGGGTAATATGAAATTACTCCCTGGATGGCATCAAAAGTGGATCACTAGCAGTTGAGAGACTGGACTTTTAAGCTGAAGATGTCCAGTTTTAAATTTAAGAATTGTCTGTGGAACTCCTTTATAGTCATTTTACCTGCCTGCATGCCTTCCATGAATTTCTGAACCGGGTCTTTCCAATACATAGAACCATGGCTGAAAATGACCAATTTAAAGTCCCTAATTAAACTTTGCGCAAGTCTTTAGAAAGTGAAAGGAGATCAGAGTAGTGCTGGGCGGTATGACCAAAATTCTATATCACGGTATTTTTCAAATTTATACCGGTTTCTTGCTATTCAACAGTATTTTTTCCCCATACATGAGTGGCTGTTAACCACATTTCCCACTGCAGTTACTACAGTAGACTGGCTAAGAATAACCTATTCCATTGTCATGAGAATTGTACATTGTACAACAAAACATTTTAATGTGCACACAAATATTAACACAGGTTTGCATGGCCCCATGAAGTTATAGTTTTCAAGGGGGCAACACTAATGAAGAGAAGGAATCACATTGCATGACCGTTGCAGTCAAAATATAGAACCTTTTTGTTGAACAAATTTTGCCAACAACTTAAAACTATAATTTTGGCAACATATTTTCAACCATCCAAAGAGGCATTTAGACTTAGTAAAATATCCAGAGGTGCTTGTCAAAAGTTGTATTGCACTGAACATGTCTTAGAAAAGGAATAAATAGTAAATATTTTTTGTAAACCAACTACATTTTCTGTTAATGTTTACAGTCTCTGTCCACTGACATGTTAGCTACATGGATTGTAATGGCGTTGGTTATGTCGATCCACCACTTGCTTTTTTTGTCATAGGCAGTACCTCTAGCAAACGCGTCTACAAGTGACGTCTGACTCGAGTGTCCTCTAGCTTTTTCAGTTTTACCTGAGGACGTGGAAGGTGCCAATCTTAGTTCCATACATTCATGGTACTCCAAAGCACGTGTGTGGGTAAGGTAGTGCAGCAAATTGCTCGTGTTGCTGCCTCCGGTGACAGCTTTAGCTCAACAGCATTTACAGTAAATAGTTATTTGGTCCACATCTGACCTTTTAAAACCAAAGTATCTCCAAACAACAGACAAGGGTCCTTTTTTTGGCAAACGTTCTTCTGTGTCATCATGTTCAGCTTTATCACCTCCTACAATTTGTTTCTGAATGTTCTCTGTCCATTTTCACCGCTCAATACCTCCACTAATGCATGTACTCCGTTGCATGCATGTTTAACGGTGTAGCAGTGAAAAAGGTCCCCCCTTAAACAGTTTCCCGCTGCGCCATGTTCTGAACGTTGTTTAGGCTATTTAAACTGGTATTGCGGTATAAGAAAAATCCATATCATAACAAAAATAAAAAATGGTTTTCGGTATGAACCGGTATACCTCCCAGCACTAGATCAGAGTATATAGAAAAACCCATACAGACACTGGCTAAACTCGTAAACGTTACACAGAAGTTGACCAGGCTGGTGATTACCCCCTGGGTCCCATGAACTGTGGAGAAACTGTGGTGAAACTGTGGCAATGGCAGTGCTCTGCTTGTTTTCATACTGTGAAAACATGAACGCAAATGTAACATGCCTTTAAAACATCTCAGTGTGGTACTTACTATGGAAAGATATATTATAAAATCACATTGTCATAAAGTCCCTAACTATATAAGCAGTCGCACATGCCCAGTACTCCCACTGTAAAACCATGGATATAAGTGAAATTACAGACCCTCGGAGTGCTGGGACATTCATTGTTCATTTTTACTGCGACTTGGCACTGAATAAGACCATCGATCTGCAAATTCTATTTCTGCCTCTTGAAAGGGTCACTTCATTTTGCCAGTATTGACATTATGAGCATATGGAAACAGTTGTACTGTAGCTCTAAAGTGCCTTTGGATGGTATTCACTATAGAAAGGTGCTATATAAAAATAACACAGATACAGGATGATACCCAATAACTGACTCCCTATGAAGCTCATTTATCCAGACAGTGCTCACGTTGCAAAAAATAAAATTTTAATTGACATAATGCTTACACAATTTGCCTTTCATAATGTTGAGATTCAAAGCGCAGCAGAACAAGTATACCTATTTTTCTACCGTCTCAAATGATTCGGCATCCTAAAAGGGTAAATAAGTAAAAAAAAAATTGTGTCTTACTTGTAAGGCGCTTTGAAATGTTGGTCACTATAGAAAGGCACACTGTAAAACTACTGAGAAGTCCTATTGCCATTCCAAAACACAGTTTTGTTCATACCTGCCTGGACTCTGTGCCAGATACTGAATGTAATATATTCCTTTTGATTTTCATTGCTACATAATATCTTGCTGAATGTTGCAACTACAAGGAGTGCTTAAAAGAATGTCCGCTCTTCCTTTGGTGAGATTGCTAATGGGAAACCATCAAAAAGGGACAATATCTTGATTGAATCTGGAGTCCTTGGACACACAAGTCAAACTTTTGCAGTGGTGCTGAATGAAAATGTATTTGTTGTTCAAAGTGTTTTTTATATACAGAACCTCTGGTATTGCATTGCTGCTCGAATTGTACTTGATATTCCCTGTAAAATGCCTGTTTCCTACTTTATTAATTTATTTTTAGCAGTGCAGTATGCTTCTTAAGCCTTTTGCATGGTTTGAGTGAAACATTATATAAAACCTATAAGTTGATCTTTCTGAAATTAAAATGGGGGGTTCAGGTGACACTGAAGGATGCCTTTGGGTGATGCAGTGGTGAACCATGAACAATATTCAAAGTAAAGGAGCATGTTTCTTTTCTCTAAACTCACGAAGGATTAAACCAGTGCTGTATATATGTCACAGCCTTCAGTTGTCACCAATGGACAATAATTTGCCTGAACAGATTCTTCAAGCATAAGGGAAGACAACAGGATTGGTCACTCTGCTTTCAAGAAACACAACAGTATTTTAAAGGTTATCTAGCTCCAACAACATAGCTTGAGAATACAAGGAGAAACATAACAAACTGGGTTTGCTTTTTAAAGTTCTTGTTTACTGCAACTGACTTAAGATTTTAATAAAATGATCTTGCCTTTGTTCTATGGGGTGTGTTTCCTTAAAATAAAATTTTAAAAAATCATCTACAGAGATAGTGAATGGCAAATTGATAGATGGTGGAGATGATTCTGTAGGCCACAATTTTAATTAAAGGGCAGGTGCAGTAAAGTCTGTAGTTAGTGACATAATTTATGTACAAGATGAACTAACAAACATTATATAGCTATTATGGAGTATGCTCTGCTCTAGATTGCCTGCTTTAAAACCTCTCTGCACCCAAAATGTACTTATTAAATTGTGTGTCTAATAAGGTTGCAGGCAATTGCTATGTGGTAATTCAAATGAAAATAGAGCATAGCATAAATAATACAAGGAAACAAATATTTCCTAGACCGTAGCAAAAGTACATTTTATTGTTCTTGAATACAACTCAAAATGAGGTGTTAATATTGGGGAAAACCTCCTGACTAGATAGATAGATAGATAGATAGATAGATAGATAGATAGATAGATAGATAGATAGATAGATAGATAGATAGATACTTGATTAATCCCAAGGGGAAATTCACATACTCCAGCAGCATACTGATACAAAAAAAACAATATTAAAGAGTAACAAAAATGTAGGTAAAATCAGACAACAACTTTGAATAATGTTAACGTTTACCATCCCCGGGTGGAATTGAAAAGTCGCATAGTTTGGGGGAAGAACGATCTCCTCAGTCTGTCAGTGGAGCAGGACAGTCTCAGTCTGTCGCTGAAGCTGCTCCTCTGTCTGGAGATGACACTGTTTAGTGGATGCAGTGGATTCTCCATGATTGACAGGAGCCTGCTCAGTGCCTGTCGCTCTGCCACGGATGTCAAATGTCCAGCTCCGTGCCTACAATAGAGCCTTCCTTCCTCACCAGTTTTTCCAGGCGTGAGGCGTCTCTCTTCTTTATGCTGCTTCCCCAGCACACCACTGCGTAGAAGAGGGCGCTCGGCACAACCGTCTGATAGAACATCTGCAGCATCTTATTACAGATGTTGAAGGACGCCAGCCTTCTAAGGAAGTATAGCCAGCTCTGTCCTTTCTTACACAGAGCATCAGTATTGGCAGTCCAGTCCAATTTAATAATAATAATTCATTACATTTATATAGCGCTTTTCTCAGTACTCAAAGCGCTATCCACACAGGGAGGAACCGGGAAGCGAACCCACAATCTTCCACAGTCTCCTTACTGCAAAGCAGCAGCACTACCACTGCGCCACCATCCAGCTGCACTCCCAGGTATTTATAGGTTTGCACCCTCTGCACACAGTCACCTCTGATGATCACGGGGTCCATGAGGGGCCTGGTCCTCCTAAAATCCACCACCAGCTCCTTGGTTTTTAAAACTAGTGATGTAAGCTGTTATGAATTAGGATTGTGTGGACTGAACCAGCTGGCATTGAAGAATTAAACACCATGAGACAGAAGCCATGAGTGTGGAGACATTGTCTAATTTTGAAATCTCAGCGGGCAGAAATGAGAAACTTAAAAAGGATCTCCTTGATGAGCCAATGTGCATTGTGCCTCTCACAAGCCTATTACACATAGTGGTCCACCCCATCACAACAGCCAGTGGGGTGCCGTTTCAGAATTTCTCCAGATTGTATTACTGTGAGCTTTGTCTATTAGCAGGACTCTTGTTATAAATAATTCTCAAAGCTGCAGGTGAATTATTTACTAAATATGAAATTATGGCATACTAGTTTATTTGTCTCTGCTACTTGTCAGGGATACTTTGAATGCATGATAATATGTGGTGGAGCAATCTCATGGTGTGGCCATCTCTAGAATTTTTTTATGTAATATAAATAAGCTATTTCTGGCTTTATCTCATAGGTTTCTAAAAACCTACCATTAATGTGTTCCTTATTGTCCCTGGACCCAAAATGGTGAGGTGGGAACAATGGCACAGTGCATCAGCTGGCACTCATATGACCTCATACTTCAAAAGGCACTTGTACTTCCATTCACCAAAGTTTTACCCAGTATTTACCATAGAGTAGAGATAAAATGACTGATTTATTTTTGTTATGAACTAAAACCCAATTTAATATCTTCATGATTATTATTTATTTATATAAATCCCCATCCGGTAGTCCCTTCACCTTGTGGAGCCATTTCTGACAATATTCTCTTTAGCCAGCGCAGAAAAATAACCTCATAAAGCAGCAAGACATAAAAGAGACCAAACAAACACCTTTACTACTGGAAATTGAAGACAGTGCATAAACTTCTTACTCTGTTTTAGTGGTGTGGGTTCTAATAATCACAACGGTTCTGTCTAACTTTAAGTGGTTTTTAGCCTCCGGTGAAAAGGTAAAAACCTTTTACGTAGTATCAACGATAGAAAAATTATATTGTACATCTAAGAAAGTGATTGGAGTAAGCAAATGTAAAATCATAGGCTGGGTAGAACTTACATTACTACTTTCGAGTAACACATACATTCAGAGATCCTATTTACACAACTACAGTACGTATGAGTGATGCCCAGCTACCAGTCACTCTGAAGTATTCCACACAGTGGCTCGCTATCACCAGCACTAACAGACGTTCAGGTGTCCCCGAGACACACGTAGGCTCAATGCCCTTTTGGTTATATGCCGTTTAACAACCAACAGGGTCTTAATTCTACTGCATTTGTTCTTCTATTGAGCTGTGACCTCTCAGCCTTGATAAAAACCTGTGGGCAAGAAAGAAGCAAACGTCCCACTTCAGGTGCCCTAATATTTACTTTATTACTGCAAACACTCTAGATATAAATGTCATTTTCAAAACCACTTAATCCAGACCAAGGTTACAGGAGCCTAGCAAAGGGCACCAGTCCATGATAGGGCAAACACACATTAAGGGCAATTTAACTTTGGTAATTCACCGAACTTGCATGTCTTAGGACAGTGGGTGGAAACCAGAACACCCAGACAAAACCCATACAGACACAAGGAGAACGTGCAAACTCCACGTAATGAGGACCCGGGATACTAACCCTGGTCTCTAACTATGTACTACTGCGTGCTGCCAAACAGAAGAATAATAAGAATGTCAAAGCATAATAAAAAATAAAATTGAGAGCAAATTCTTTTGATAGCAAAGTCTACATATCTATTATAAAAAAAAATCTTGGAATGAGACGAGACGTGATCTTTTGAAGAGAGACAGACAGACACTTTCACATCCCGCGAGACAGACAAGTCAGGTCATACTTACAAACTTTGGAAACAAGTCCTGTGAGACAGTGACTTTTGCAAGTCACGCCCTACTTACAACCATTTTCAAACAAGAGCACGGTCTTCTAACCTCTCAGTTGTTGGAATGCTTTTGGCAGACACAGTTCCTGTGCTCTCAGCTCTTAAAAATTTTTTACATTCTAGAGGACACGTCAACGACTAAGTGAAGAAAAAAGAGCAGCGCATCGAAAAGAGACCCAAAAGTGTTGGGAGAGAAAAAAATGCAAGAAAGAAACCAAAAAAGAACAAAAATAATCTATGTGCAAATTCTGCAAATAAGTAAAGTAATAACTGTAAATACTGTATTGGTTTCCTATTGAATCACTGTTAAGAGGGGTTTTGGAGGAGCGCCCGTGACTCCTTGGGGTGTGTTCAGCCCCCCCCTCCCCTTCACAACGGTGCATAGCGCTTTGGGTGAGGAGGGCAAAGCCCCCTAGTAGATAGAAAAAAAACCTTACTGAAATGCAGCAGTGGATGTTATCCTAGTTAATTTACCAATTAGTGTGATGTGTGTCTGATGTTCAGACGAATTGGTCACTAACTGTCTCCCTCTCTTTCTTATTCTGATGTGTTTTGGTTGCTGACTTAGCTTCCTATGGTGTGCTGCTCCTCAGTCCATCAGATGGCCCATTATTTATCTTGAAATTCAGCATGGGGATCTGCCATGTGACATTACATAAATTTAATTGGCCAGTTGTCCTTTTGATGATATCTCTGCTCAAAGATCCTGTACCTGCTTCCACACTGCTTATCAACTGACTAAAACAGCTTTTCATCTTGTATGCGCAACTGTACAATTTCCTGTTCTCTCTACCTTTAAGATATAAACTGAATGAAACAGATGCATTAAAGGTGTAAATCACTGGTACAATACAGTAAGAATGTATAGGAGAGGATGCTTTTCATGTAAATTGCCTCTGTAGTTAAGTTGCCTAAAGGGTTCTGTAAATTCCTTTGCAGTTAACTTGCCCTATTGTTTATCCTGGTTCATCTGAGCAAGATTAAATTTATTATGAGCTGTCTGCAGCTTTAAAAATTTAAGATTTTATACTCCAGAACAGCAACTAAATACATTCCTGATCCTGACATGCTAAGGGGAAAGTACAAATTGAACATAAATTTTTAATTTTCAGCATAGGTCCTATTGTGAAGAAAAAATGTTTTGAATAATAGAAAAAAAAATCCAAAATATTTAAACATTTTGCCAAGGAGAACACAAGATAAATGCATTACTCACAAATCAAAGAGGGCCAGACCACACCGGATGCTGATCACTATAGGAACTGCATTAAACTTCTCAGCCTGTCAATGGAAAAACAAAAAAATTAAAATGGTGGGGATGACAATAAAAAGGTTTGTTTCACAAACAAATGGACTTAGGTACTAATAAGCAAATGCAGAAGTCAAAGTGACTATTCTAAATTAAGTTGACAATTTCAGATCATAGCACAAGAAAAATGTAAGGTTTGCTTTTATTCCCATTCACAGCTTCCGCTAGAAGTTAAGATGACTGAAAACATTACATGGCAAATATTAAAAACAAAACAATACTTATCTCCTGACAAAAAGAGTCAAAATGGGCATCAAGATCAGGTGAATCATTCACATTAAAACAGTAGCATGCGCCTGCCTTTACAAAAACCATGACATCTGTATGTATACCGTAACCTTTGGTCAGTGTTTTCACTTTAGTGCCTTTACCAACACTGCAAGATTTAACAAACCTACCGAATTGGTCAAAATACATATTTTTGATCATTAAACAAAGATAGATAATAGTGCACAGTATAAATCATACATACTCTAAAAATGTGAAGATTTGACACACAAGTGATCTTTTGACTCCATGGTTTAATTGCCTTAGACACACACCAGCCGCCATGCTATCCATTGTCCAGTCAGCAAAAGGGTAAAGAAGTAAGAGTACTGGTATCATAATTGATCCGGTCTCAGTAAACTAATTGCAAGTTCACATCCAGCTGCTACTGAGGAAGGTTTCAGAACTGTCATTGATTGATTATAAAATACCAAGATGGAGGGGCAGGGTCCCTTTCTGCATTTCACTAAAGCACACAAACTGTGCCCAGCTGTTTCCCCGAAATATATTGGTGGCGGTGAAGGTGGCCTACGTGTGGTGCAGCACAGTTACTTCTGTGAAGCCAATAGCACCACCTGTTAGGTGCACACGTGACATGAAGTACCTTTGATTGTAAACCTATGGTGTAACCCATGTTCCCAAAGAACAAATACATACAACATTAAATAATAATCATTTTAATATCATCAAAAGACAGTAAAGACATTGTAAAGACTGCTGAGTATTAACGGAGGGGTGTTATCCTTAGACTGTATAACATACTTGTGAGAGCACATCTGGAGTCCAGAGTGCAGTTCTGGTTACCATGCTACAAAAAAAAGCCAGAGCAGCTCAGCAGCTTAAGGGGATATGCAAAGAAGAGGAATTCTAGGATTAAACAGCACTTTCTACTCTGTTATGTTCCGAAAACTAAGCAAGTTACGACTTGAGCAGGCAAGGCACTATGAGGACCTAATCCAAGCCTTCAAACTTTGATTGACAAACTTGATCCAACAGAGTTCTCTCCACTATACAATAAATCATGTGCTCAAGAACATTGCTTTAAATCAAAGGAGAAGTAGACTTAAGTCTGAAGTCACTTTTTCAAAATGAAGTGGTCATGGCAACCTAGAACGAACTAAAAAGAAGTCCAAGTTATGCAGTTGAAAGAGGAATCTTGTCAATTTTAAAGGAAATACTGTATCTGGATTAGATATTGGGATGAGACAAAACGTTAATGGACTAAATAGTTTCCTCTTATTTGTCAAATTTAGGAAATATGAATTAAAAGCCAAGAAGCACAAAAGAAAGAAAAGTAAAAAAGTATAAATGACCCACCAACATTCTTCCCACAAAATACAGCCAGTGCAACTTTCCTATCTCGACTCACACTCAACAACTAAATGCTATCTTGATGGCAGTTAAGTCGTCACCCCAAATCAAATATTAATTTTAAACTTACTGAGCTAATGGAAGGAAACAGCTTTGAATTCCCTTCCAAGGGTTACTGCAGGGGTAATTGCCACCCCACCTTCAGTGTCAGGAACAATCCTAGGAAGTCCTGGTATCTTCTTAAGTCAACTCCCTCAGTTATTTAACTGAAGAACACGTATCTAAAGCAGCTTCATGACTACCTGGAGGATCATGTTGGTTCTCATTTTGTGACACTCTTTTCTTTTGATGGTTTTAATCCACTTGAATGCTAAATGTCTTCTCCCTTTACACAAGATTTATTTAGACTTTTCATGCCTTCTAGCTTTTCTTACCTAACAAGTCCTTGCCAAATGAACAAACTGTCAAAATGTTAGTGAATTCCAAAAGCTGATTATATTAAATCAAACTCATTCAAATTAAAAAGACTGAGAACTAACTAAAAGACTGTCTAATATACCAAGCAGTGAAAGGAACTACTTTTATGACATCAGCCTTGTGCTAGTTAAATGATAGTCCTTATGTAAAAAATGAACCTGCAATGGCGCTGAGCAGCAAACCTGTGATGAAGAGAAATGAATGACACGGTCTGCTCAGCTATCTTTAGATACTTTACCAAACAAACCAGAAAACTTCACAAAGGAAAATATAATGCATTAGACTACAAGATAAGAGAGCCAATTCCTTGTTCTCAGACTCTTAAGCAACTTTGGCTCTTAATCTATTTACCTTCTGAGATGACCCATTTACCGGTAATATAAATCTACTTAGCAAAAGCAATCACTTTCTACAAGGATTTTAATCATCTACAGATGCTTAACAAAAATCTAATGATGTGATCTGTACATCTTACTGGTTACAATGGAACACTATTCACTTCTCCGTCCCCAGGAACTCCATCATAAGGTAAGCAGGTACGGGGATGGTGGTGCAATGATTAACGCTGCTGCCTCCCAGTTTCAGATTGCTGATTTCACATCCCATCCAGGGCACTTCCAGTATGGAGGTTTCAATTCCATGTTTTAGTGCAGGCAGTGTGGTGTGGTGGTTAAGGCTTTGGACCGCAAATCTCGCTACCGACACTGTGTGACCCTGAGCAAGTCACTTGACCTGCCTGTGCTCCAATTGGAAAACCAAAAAGAAATGGAACCAATTGTCTCATAAATGTTGCAAGTCGCCTTGGATAAAGGCGTCAGCAAAATAAATGTAAGATATACCTGCTTTGTCACTACTTGGGCAGACTGTGGTCATCTTGAACAGAGAAGCATCTTGCAGGTGTACTGGGTCACACTGAAAACCACACACTGTCCTGTATGAACACCTGAACAGTAAAAGAGCATTTCTGATGCACACTTGTGGTGCACTGTAGTGGTCTGGCGCCCTGTGATAAACAAGTACCCCATCTACGGCTGTGCCCCTGCTTTGTGCCCAAAGCTGCCAGGATAGGCTTTGTCTCCTGCAACCACAAATTGGACTAACTGGGTTTAACATTTTTGTTTGATTCAGGGAATTACTATCTTAACTCAGAAATCCATATCATCTTTATTTTTAAGTAAGCAATGTTAACTGACTAAAAAACGAAGATTGTCCATACCATATGAAATCATTTTTTTAAGATATACAATGCCTTGCACCCTGTGCTGGCTGGGATTGGCTCCAGCAGAACCCCATGACCCTGTGTTAGGATATAGTGGGTTGGATGATGGATGGATGGTCGATAATGTATTTTGAGCTTCCTGGTGCAATGACATCATAGACAGTCAAATAGCTTTCTGTGTATAGAATGATGTGGAACACAAACTAACACTCTTGTTACTTATTACGCTTAATCTGGAAATTATGACATTGCTGGAGGAATCAAAGTCATTTCTTCTTTAATAAATGGTTGGATTCTCATGGCTAAAGTTTGTGCTTATTATTTAAATTATTGATAGGTGGTGGATGAGTAAAACAATATTTAAAAAGGGTCAGCAAATAAAGACTTTACAAAAGTTATGAGTTTATATGAATTATAATAATAAATAAGCACATATGACTCTGTGGAATATTTTTCTCTGCTGGGAGAATTTTTTTTTTTGCTTAATAAATTGATGATAGCCAACTTTCTGATATCTCTTCTAGGCATTATCAAAAAAAAATTGTACATATAAAGGCGGCTGAATTTAGCGCCTACATACCAGTCACTTGTACACTTCGGGAGATGTTATATTTAGTTTAATACTAGAATAATTCCAGATATAAAGACAAAGTTTAGAAATGTGAAAACGGCAAGTTATTTATTAAAGCAATTGAAGAAAGTCAGGAGGGGGAGCTTCAGATTAACACAGTGAAATAAAAGTAGAGATGTGAAAACGATACCAAAGAGTCGAAGTTTCTGTCAGTCAAAACGAAGCATAGCGAGTCGAATCACTGTGTTAAAAACACCGCTGTCACGTGACTAGTGACGTTTGAAGCTTCGAATGTCATCAGCGCTTCACAGCGCGCTTTATTGGTTTGACAGCTTTGGCGCTAAATTAACAGGTAGTCTATAACAGCGGAAAACGGCGTTCAAAGGTTAAACGGTATAAATGGACAAGTACCTTTGCAGAATAAAACGATCAGAGACTTTTCTGACCTTTTACTGGTGACATGAGACTGAAACAGTGAGCGCTGCTTCCTTTGCGCTCTTGAGAGCTTGCCTTGACCTCAGTGAAGCACCAGATGTAGCTGTTCATACTGGGGCTGAGGCTTCTACGCTTCGAATCTTTTTCGGCACAAATAGAAAGAAAGCCTCAGTGCTTCATGAGGCTTCATTTTCCCATCAGTAAATAAAAGTTTGAAAGAACTGCTTTAATAAAGATAGAAAGTGCATCGCTTAAAACATGGGGGCTTCTTACCTTACTTCATTCCTGACATAAACGCCTTAGATGGACCCGTTGTTAAACTCCGTTCTTTTTCTCATTCCCACTTCAAAGTAATGCCACACCCCACCCTGATAGGACTCAATTGAGGACCACCAGCATGGCGAGAAGTTGAGTCACCTATCAATGGCACTACACTTTACTACACAGAGAGAGAGAGAGATACTTGTAAATCTTCCATCCATCCATTATCCAACCCGCTATATCCTAACCACAGGGTCACGGGGTAAATATTGTAAATATTGCATTCGTTATTATATTTTAGCTAACGATAAGACGCAAAATAAAACTATATTCCAGGAGCCACAGCTTTTCTGCAAATACTCGGGCCCTGAGAATGGCCATCGCTGGTCAATGAAAGAGTCCTCGTGCTTCAGCATGGACACATTCCAGGCAGCTTTTCATTTTAAAGTTACTCGAATAGTATCTGCCTTCTGTAGCAATATTAACAACTGACAATAATCTTTTTTTGTAACGTAACCTTTAACAGAACATTCAAGTACACAGTAGTTCTACACCTTTAAATAACATTTAATAAAACAGTATTTAAACACACCTAATCTCGACTGCGAGTCGAAATCACTGCCCAGGCAGATGTAAAATGAACAGAAGCAAGGAAACGGCAGAAAACCACCACCTCAACACGTCTATCACAGTGTCAGCCACAGTTTACATTCAAAACGCTGACGATGGTATGGTGGGGGTTCCCTCACGCCACTCATCTGAAGCGAAGAGATAGAGAAATGGCCGGACTGACTGCAGGGCGTTCTCAGTGAAGTGTTGAAAAGGGCGGGCGTTTCTGCCGCGTGGACTGCGCGAGAGATGGAGCGCGCGCTCTTCCTGTTGCTAAGTAACCAAACTGCGTCGGGTATAAGCAGCTCGCTTATCAAACGATTCAGGTAAAAGATGACGACTGGTAGGAATTACGGTCATCGATCTCAGCCACCGATTTAGTTCAGGCTCGGCGGGAGTTGGTATATGACTCGGCAGCACAGGGAGCAAGATGGGAATCGAAGCCGGATGTGTTTCCAGTCCGTCTCACCGCCACTCGGTTCACTCTCTCGAGTAACGTGTAGCATGCGGGCCTATTCAGACTTGTTATTTAGCCTAGCGTTGGGGCCTTTGAGGTGTGCACCTTAATGATGACAACAAACAGACATCGCAAAGAGCTGAGCCAAGCACTGATATATCTGCTTTCATTTACCGTTCGTTCAGTATTTGCACTTCGCGGCGCTTGGCACTTTATTATATGAAGATAGTTGGGCTTGTAACGTAAAATGAAAGAATGACAAGAGGACAGCGGTTCTCTCAAATCATAGTTTAATCTGTTATAGCGTTGGGAAGCAGGCGCGCAACCCTTTTTTTTTTTAAATAAACGTATTTTTAAAAACACTAAAAATGCAGCCACACTGAAAATCATCCAAAGCTGGAGTAGAAAACAGATGGATAAAATAGTCAAAGTGGCCCATATTTAAAGAATGCAGTTTTGCGACTCCACATATCAGGTACGGTAAGGTAACTATTGATGGCTTTTCGGCTGGTATTCTGTTTTCGGTGTGCTTGCTTTGTAACGCCTCTTGCGATGGTGTCACAGCTGCTAGACTAACACCATCATAGCCAAGGAGGAGCTCCACAAGTTGTATTGTTACGAGAATTACGATAGTCATGCATATTGGCTAAAAATAAAAGTCTGTATTCATTAGTTGTGTTGTAGTTTATTGCTTGATTTGTATCGCCACTGATAAAACATAGTAATATGTAACATGAAACAGCGCACTTCAAATGCAGCTTGATGTCCACTGTATAGTAAGCAATTGAATTATTGTATAATGATTAAGTCAACAGTGTTCAATAACTTGTGCCTGAATAGATTATGGAGTGGGTCCCAGCCGGAGAGGACTACTGCCATGCTGCCCATAAACAGAAGATTTCACCTAACAACATTCTTAAAACTTTTTTAAAGATCGCGTTCTTCTGCAGAAATATCCGTGACGGAGGACATGAACAAAGTAGCAAGTTTATACTATGTATGAACTTTATATACTATGTAAAGAGGCACTTGGCGGCTGTGCCACATGCCCTCCAGGAACCACCATTAGGCAAATATTTTTATGGCTTATATAGAATAATCGACCTGTTTAAAATGACACACAGTGATATTCTGGATAATGATTTCCAGATGGAACTTACAAATGACCAAAAAAAACTTTTAAAAGAAGGATGCTGGTGTCAGATAAATCAGTACATTTATCAGTGTCACACTACAAGATCCATCTATTCATTCATCCATTATCCCATATACTCCAGGAAAATAAATGAGGGACAAAAAAAAAATTGTTTTTTTCTGTCTCTTGTTTGGTTTGAGGTCTTTAGTTCTTCTTTATTATCAGTTTTTTTTTAAATCATTTTGTCTCATTAGATAGATAGATAGATAGGAGATAGATGATAATCTCTATCTAATGAGACAAAATGATTAAAAAGACGTTATACATACTGATCACTATTGGAGCATTTCTCAATTTTCCTTTAACAAAATGATCCATACCAAAATAATGTTTAAAGACAGAAGGTCTTCAGTTTAATTTATGTTAATGTTGGTCAGTGGCAATGCAGCTTGCCTCACTTAATCATTATACTCTATGTAGGCCATTTTAAATTACCATCCTGTGCTTTGGAAGTAATAGATAAAAAACACTGCATTTGTGCGATCATTAAAAGTTAACTATACTCTCATTCAACAATGATAATACAGTTTTGTCTCAGTTCAACCAGTTGCTTCAAAATGGAAGATGAACACTTCAACACATCTTAAAAAAATAGACAAGACACGGGGAGAAGGTGATGTAATCAAACTCAAGAACATTGCTTTATTAACAGGTTTGCACAGATCACACTGTATGCTCCATTTTGCCGCTTGATATGATGAAACAGATCACCTCACACATCCATTTTCATGATACCAGATGAACGGTAACAACTTGGTATACCAACGCATTTCATTACTAGGTGCAGTGTGCAGGCTATAATCCAGGCGAGCACGTGCATTCACCTTTTCATCCCAAAGGCCTGGCTGCCTTCAACTGTAGGCTCAGCCCACACCATACAGCGTCCAGCAATGCATCTCTTCATATGGTGCAGAAAATTTATGGAGTGTCACATTCTAATGTTGCATTCGGTGCCTTTAAATTAAAAATAAGTACATATATTAAAAACAGTGTTTTACTAGTACCCCTTAAGCGCTAGAACAACAGAGCCACATGATCAGCGTTGCCTGGCAAAATGGACATTTACACAGCAGCTTTGAACATTGGAGTGGTTTATTCAGTTATATGAATTTGCACACTTAAATCTGAGAAAGAACTTGGTGTAAAGTTAAAAGAGGAGTTCTGATCTCAATTACATCAGTAGGTCTGTTGTTGCCAAGGCACTCTTCTATCAAAAGGGCTTCACTTTCCAGGACAGAGGGCCTCATCCTAGATGGGAAAAGGGTGTTTTACTTCAATTAATACCTAATAAAAAAATCAAGGCAGTCAACAAGCTTCCGTTTTTGCAGAACACAAGATCAGTTACCCAGTTATCACTGGAAACCCACCTTTTATACACTTACTGCAGGAGTGTTTTATGGTATCTACTGTGTACATGTGAGGAGTGTATGCCAATCCCAGATAATGCAAATTCTGCTGGGAACGCCATTCTGTGGCAGCACATACAAGAGCAACTTGCAGGAGGCAATTTATTTTTAAAAAGTGCACTTATATAGTACAGATGTAGCAAATTAAGGCAATGGATTACATATTTCATAGAAGTGTATTACGTGAATACCTTAGGGAACACCAACAAGAATTCATTTTAACTCCGAAAACATTTAAAGAATGGAATCAAGATTTATACTAAGCAATACCCAAGTACACACTAAAACTGCTTTATTTTTGCCTTTATTTCATTTATTACTTCCAATGAAAATGATTTTACGCAGTACTAAAAAGACCCCTAAGTAGACTCATTCTGAGCCAATAAATAGTTTATTTTGCTCTAGTTCTGGAATTATTTGGTACTGCAGCATTACATGTTCAGCACACTGAATGTCGTACAAAATTAGGAAAATTGCTATTGGATAACTAGTACATTTGTCACAAACCACATAAAAAAATAAAGATTGTTAGATTGGTGAACAAATGTTTCATTCAAATAAGCTAATGTTGCTGTTCAGTTTAAGTTTAGTGTCAGCTACTTAGATACAAGGAAGAAATACTCTACATGCTAGTGGGAACAAGGACTTTGCAATGTCTCACTTACAAATTCATAGTCCTCCACATACTTGTATTTCTTTTCTCTGTAGTAAAATCTTTTCTTCAATAGGTACAGAACAATGATGTCACAAAGCACTGTCGCCTACAAGGAAAGAGCCAAAACACAATTACAACTAGAAAGAGAACAAATAACTCATTCTACATATTATGAATATATGGTCACCAAATTCACCAACATACAAGTCTCTATTTAGTTTGTAAACTTCAAGCAAAAAGTAGAATACTATCAAGTGACAACAAAGATGACACAGTGCAAACTAGAAAATTGTATTAGGGAATGAAAAATAACCAAGTAAAGCTGCTGAATAAAACTCAAATATAGAGGAACTGATTAGAAGATGCAAACTCAAAATGTTTAACCATTTATGCAAAAGCCTTTCAGTTCTGAAGACCGTGACAAGTAAAGTAAAATGCCACCTTTTATTGGCTAACTAAAAAAAGATTACAATATACAAGCTATCAAGACATCTTGCCTGAAGAAGGGGCCCGGAGTTGCCTCGAAAGCCTGCATATTGTAATCTTTTTTCTTTTTAGTTAGCCAATATAAGGTGGCATTTTACTTGACTTGTCACTACATTCATAATGGCTAACACGGTATAACACCCTACTACTACAGATCTGAAGAAAGAAAAGTATATTCTAACTATTTTTTCCAGACTTCTTTAACTCTAACAATGTCAAGAGGAACATAAGATAAATGCATTACTCACAACGCCAAAGAGTGCAAGACCAGAACCGATGTTGATCATTGTAGGGATGATGTTAAACTTTCCAGCCTGTCAACACGAAAACTAAGTTAAAAAACAATTGTAGCAACAAGTAAGATTGATTTAGTTACCAAATTAGGTGAGGGTCTAATAAGCAAGTCCATCCAATCAAAGTTACCTTTCTGATTTATGATCATTGTACCAAAAAGACTAAGGTTAAACCCTGGATTTAAGGAAAAAGCACATGAACATCTCCACAGTTGAAGAAAAACTTGATGACAAATCAAGCATGACATTAAAACCAGATGAGAAAAAATGGATATTGTGATCACATTAGAAGAGGTGCATGTACTGACCTTTCCAAAAACCATGACATCAAAGCGTATCCCAAAAGCTTTGATCAGAGTTCGGATTTCAGTGCCATTTGCAGACTTGTAGTATTTGGAAAATCTTTTATTAGGATTGAAGAATTAAAAAAAAGATAATGACACAAAAACACCCTCAGACATAATTTACAAAGTCAGATCTTTTCCCCCCCAAGTGTTCTAGAGACCCTCACCTGAAGTTGTAGCCTGGTGCAACATTATTGTCTGGGTCTTTGTTATCCAGCCGGCGAAAAGTATAACGAGGAATACACTTGGACCATAACTGATCTAAATCACATTCCCATTTGATTTGGATTCCCATCACACCACCCTAAAGGAAATCATCAATTACAATAAGCAAATACTTGTGTATTCTGGTTGTTAATTTCCTGAATTAGAAGTCTCTCTTTAAAATGTCCCCTTACTTCAATTGCCATATCCTGGAAGTTTTCCCCAGCCTCTTGAACAATATCCCCAAGTCGAAAAATTGGACATTCGGGATCTGTCAGACGATGAAATACACACTGCTGCAGATAAGTGGAGTTGATATGGGGCAAAATGTTCCTCCTGAGAATAAAATAATACAGTCTTTTAAAGCAAATGAACATCAATTTTCTAACCAAGTGTTTGTGAGTAGATTTACAGAAGGTATTTAATTCAATCTATGGCCCAATGTACAAAGCCTAAATAATGATGTACATACAATGCAAGATACAAGCCCACTACAAGAGAGAATTGTTATCAGATACAGAAACGGTATAATTTTTTTTTCCTGATTAAAGACTTGGAGAGGATTTGTTATCAAAAGAAATAAGTCCCTGGTGAAAACATGAAGCACTACAGTACATTATGTGAAGCTTCATCTATAGGATGGCAGTATAAACCTATAAAGTGCTACTCTGAGGGCCTGGCACATTCAGTTCTAATGAACCGTCTGTACATAGCTGATCATTAGAGCCTATAGGGGGGTGCTGCTAGCAGATTAATAAGGTTTCTTTTATGTAAAGGGCTGTCTGGGATATGTGCTATAAAGGAGGTAAAGGGTAGGAGGCCGAAAAATAAAAAGTCTCATATTGACCCAGGAGTAGACAGTGGGATCTGAGACAGATACACAGGGGCCACCAGAGAGCACCTATTTAAGCCCATGTGGAAAGACAGTTGCTACAGAGGATATTAAACTCTTGTCAGTATCACATAAAGTGAAAAAAAAGATGCCATAAAAATTTCCAACAGAAGACATTACAGGACAGGCAATCCGCCATATGCCAGGATTGCTTGTGCCTCTGAAAGAAAGACCATGGGGCATTGGCAAGAAGTCAGCTTAAATGTTTTGGGCTGGTAGGCGGCAGCAGACATTACTTCAAAGATCGGTGGGGCACTGTTGACTTGAAGTCGTCTTGTAAACTCTGGTTATTTGACATCTGCACCAACCTCAGTGAGGAGGAGGAGTTTTCAACAAAAGGCCCTGAAGCCAGCAGGGCAGCCATTTGTGACCCCAAATAGAAACAGACCCTGGTTCAAACCTGTAAAAGGTAGTGCTATGGGGTAGTAAAGTAGGTTTCTTTGTTTTTCCCCTTTAATGTTACTTTATTCTCCACTTTCTTTCTTTTATGTGGACTTTTTTCCTATATGTATGATGGGGCAATATGGATTCAAATCCAAGTCTGGTTTATCTGCGGTCTTCATTTTATTTCTTTAAAATAAATGATGAAAGTACCTCAGTTAGGGCTATGTGGCTACCTAAAATTCCACTTGCTGATCCTGCACCAAATAAAATCCAGCTTTGAAACCTTTTACTATTTTGCTGGACAAAACCCAAGTGGCCAAAAGAAATACCAAACTGCTGCCTTGGATTTGAGATTATTCAGTTTGGGAAGCTAAATGTTTATATCTCTGAGGTTTGTTCCCGATGTTGCCACTGCAAACCTCACTTTGAAAAACCTACTGGAAGTGACCTGGTCTGAGAATAATAATGATGATTATTGCCATCATGAAATTATTAGTTTAAATCAGTCCGACTGTACCCTAAAGATAGGAGAAGTGAATTCCACTTTAAACTCAATCCATAAACCAAGATTGGAGATTTTTTAAAAGCAGTCACAATGCCCCAAATTAAACAAATATGTGAGAAATACAGTTTAAAAACAGTCATTGTTCCAAAAGTGTTAAAATTAAAAGAAAAAGCAAGAGACTCACTTTGTAAAATTGAACCTAGGATATCGAATATTGTTCTTCACGAGGACTGTGAAGTTTTCAGCATCCTTCAAAAGTGCCGGCCTATAAAAAACAAAAAACACAGACAAACAGAAGACATTTGGTTTCATTCCTTTACAGATTCTTGACCTGCACAAAATATATGGTAGTAATTTCCATAGGAAGTACTTCCACAGAAACAGCTGAAAATGAACATCAAGGAGAAATCCTTGGCAAAGCAATAAATTAATGCAGTGGATGTTGATTTCAATAAGCATGAATTCAAATCCATACTCTTGGACATATTTGTTGTTGACCACTTAAAAAAAAAATTCAAACGTCCCTGTTCACTAAGGAATGCCAATTCTTCACATAGCTCGAATTATAAATGAAAATATGGTGAGCAAAAAGAGCTAAATGCTTAACAGAACTAAGGAGAGTTCTAACTTTCTTCAGGAAATGTCTCCCTCTTGTGGTAAGAATTAAAATATGGTACAGTATTCCTGTTTAATATAAAGTGTCTTATTTCATTTGGCTGCCAAAGCCTAATTTTAGTCTCTCTGTCACATTTTCATATCTAACACAACAGCTAATGAATGGAACTTAAAGCAACAGTAATAAGTGTTCTCATGTGGAACCAAATTGTATTTTTTGGTCAGGCAGGCAGATTATCACCAAATGGTATCCGATCCTTTAATACATAGCTATTGTTGTGCATTCCAGTGCCAGAAACAGAAGAGGAAAATACTCTTGAGTGGTGCCTAACGGCTCCCCCATGCCATTAACCCACTGACCTTAGAGAAGCCAGCGGAGATGGGACGGGGACCTCGCACACTGATAGATGCCTTTCACAGTGAGGATTATCCTTAAGAACTGTGTGATGGTACGAGTACTTAAAGTGAACACATTCAGATTCTAAATTTTGATACCTAATATTTTTCTTTTGTTTCATTACTTACCACATTACAAATTCTACTCTATTTCTTTAATAACTTTTTGGAAATTGTCTGAACATTAAGAACAGATATGCTGCACAAATATGTTATGTATATTACTGAAAATCCTGTATGAAGGAACACCATCCTTTTTCCCCACGCCAGAGCATCTTACTTGGGCAGAGTTTGGTCATTTTCCACAGGACACCAGGCAAGCACTTCACAGGTTTGGACAGTTCCATTGAAAGCCACACACCTTCCTGTTTGGACACCTAAAGGGTAGCAGATTATACCAGAAGATACAGCATTAAGTTGCAAGACAGGTGCACGGAGAATGCACTTTTCAACACAGGACCAAGTTAGACATTTTTGTGCACAAACTTTGTCACAAAAACTAAAAATAAGCACCAGCATATAGTAGAAGGGACTTGTTTTGTCACTTAAGAAGTCCAAGTTGTTTTACAAAGATCATCTGATCAAAATGGTCTTCGGCAATGGTAGCAAAAACGGCACACAATGTATTGGTGAATCCAGTGCCAAGTGTATTACTAGAAGTTAGCTGGCACTCGCAGTAAATATACCAAGTTCAAATTCATCATAAAGAGTGGTCTCCACCAGTGCTACCACCTTTTATATCAAGAGCACTGGCAATGAATGGGAGCGCTACACTGCACAAATCAAAATAAATGGTATTTAATAAAAGGGTCCCTTTATTATTAATAAATTATAAATTATTTATTATTTACTAAAAACCTCTGTTTTTCCCAGTTGATTCTGTGGTCTGTCAGCAGTGTGTTCTGCTCCTACTCTGTTCAGTGCTTGTATGGACAGAGTATTGGGCAGGGTCGTGGGTTCCAGTGGCTGTGGGGCATCTGTTGGTGAAGAAAGATTCACTGATCTTGACTTTGCTGATGATGCTGTGATCTTCATGGAGTCAATGGTTGTTCTGATCGGGGTGCTCGAAAGACTGAGTGTCTGAGCTTGCGAGTGTCCTGATAAAAACCAACATCCAGGCCTTTAATGACCTCTTGGGCACGGCCATCAGCAGTGTGTGTTTGCGGAGAGAGTGTCGACCTCGTCGAGAGGATTACTTACCTTGGCAGTGACATTCATGCAACTCTGGTGACTCTTCCTATGAAGTCAGTAGATGGATTTGGAGAGCATGGGGTGGTCATGAGGTCACTGGAAAGGGGTGTGTTGTGCTTCCAATATCTCTGCTAAAGTACGAAGGTCCAAGTCTTTAGAGTCCTGGTGCTTCCTGTCTTGCTATATGGTTGTGAGACATGGATGCTATCCAGTGACCTGAGATGAAGACTGGACTCCTTCGGTACGGTGTTTCTCCGGAAAATCCTTGGGTACCGTTGGTTTGACTTTGTGTCTAATGAGTCCCGAATGAGTTACATTACCTGCATTGTGAGGGAGTGTCAGTTACGGCACTATGGCCATGTGGCCCATTTCCCCGAGGGTGATCAGGCTTACAGGATCCTCATTGCTGGGGACCCGAGTGGCTGGACCAGGCCAAGGGGTCGCCTACTTAACACCAGGCTGCGGCAGATAGAGGGTCATTTCCAGAGGGTGGGACTGGACCGCATGTCTGCCTGGGGGGTTGCAAACCAGGATCCTGAGTTGTTTAGTCGTGTAGTGGGTGCGGCAACGCACTGTACCAGTGTATGCTCCCCAACTTGACTTGACCCAATTATTTCTCCACACAACATTATGCACTAAATCTAATAAAAGTGCAATACCCCATGCAGTAGTAACTCCAGTTAAAACTGAAACAGGCCCACCTGAATGGTGACATTAGTGTACGTGTTAATGCATCTGCTGGACAGCCACAACAGTGTTCTTGTATTCCATGGCGGCATTTATTAAAAGTCACTCAAGAAGTGTCTTAGCCAGACAATTTCTGTATTTTGTCTCTTTGCTATTTATTGTGGAAAATGCAGCAAAAAAAATAACACCATCTTTTGCACTCTTTGCATAATGTTACAAAGAGTGACAGGGTTACTTTCAAACCAAAGGAGAACACAGAAATTAAAACTTTAGTGAACGTGAACTTGAGGTATTACTGTCATTTGGCTAAGTTTAAGGGATGGCCAAAAACTAACGTACTGTATTACTAAAATAAGTCTCAAAGGTCATTTTTTAAACAATCTTCTTAAGGCCATGGTTAATATTAATATGTTGTTAATAAGCGAATTAGCCTCAAAGTGCCACACTGGTAGCACTGCTGTCTCATAGTGAGGAGTTTGGGGGCTTCTCCACAGATGGAGATTCCACATCAGGCCAAGTTGGTTTGCTCTGGTTTCCTTCCACAGTCCAAAGACATGCAAGTTGAGTAAATGGGAGATTTCTAATTTGGCCCATCTAGGTTCACCCTGTGATGAGCTAGCACCCACTCCAAGTGTTTCTCCTGCCTGCACCTTTTGCTTGCCGAGAGAGGCTCCAAATGCCCCCTGCCCTGGATAAATGGGTTTAGAGGGTTGATGGATCAACAAATACTGTATCTATCCTGCCCAAAGCAACTCTAATGTGCACATCGCCTATACTTAAAATAGGTAAAGAAATACTCTGTACTTACTTTATATAAGTTTATACAAGTTATATCAGGTAGATTAACACCATTGCGTTTCTTAAAATCTAACATTTCACTCCATTGTATCCAAAAATATGAAAAAGCTTTAGTACTATGACACTTAACTACAGCTTTCATAGTTCACACAGAAGCTGTGCAAAACTCAAGCATGTGTATAAAGTACCAGACCCGCAAGTACTGGCCTGAAGCCAAAATGTATATTAAAAGCTTTGACTGAAATTAAGCTGAAGTTTGCTCCCTATTCCTTAAAGCCATTATATTTGCCTAACATGAAGATACTTTTAAAAATATGAACAACCAAAAAGTACAGGCGCTCGTTCTCTATATTTATATCTTAATTAGCTGGAGCATTACTTGCTGAATGGCAAGCTGATAAAATGAAGGCCTACCAGGCTTAATGGTCTGCATGTACTGGACCAATAAGGAGCTCTGGTAACATTTCAGATGTCATAAATTTATCATTCAAAAGATATTTTAAAGAAATTAAAATGAACACACTAAGTCAGTCAAGTGTCATACCATTGCTCTTGACATTAACAAGTCCTTTAGTGCAGTTCCTGTCTGAGGTGCAAGTTGTAGATGGACCAGGCATCTAAAAGACAAAAAAAAAAAGAGAATACATAAATTATAGATTAATGCACAGACCCAATGACTTGAGCAATTAGGCTTCTATGAATATATACATACTGCCCACCTCTATTACAGTAAACTCAGAATTACTCTCCCCCCCCCCCCCCCCCCCCCATTTGGGATTAAAAGATGTATATGAGGCAAGTGTTTATTTTGGGGTATTGGACCATATGTTAATATTTCCAAATAGTTTGAGCCCCATTGCCATAGGTACTGCAACAACTAACTTCCAAGTATTAATTGAGGAGTATTGCACTGGGCATGTGCAGAATGCCTGATCCAACATGAAATCTACTGAACTGACTAGAAGCAAAATACATCATCAAGTCCAACACATGGAGTCTTGTAAAGGTTAACAATTTGGGGCACCCTGGAAATGAAATAAATCCCAAGTGTACTTTAAGCTCAGTTCCTTTCAATGAATAGAGGAAATGTGAGTGCTATTATTCTATAAATGGTAAAGCATAGGTTAAAATCTGCCCAGAATTGTTCAGTGACTTGACTCGGACTTGTCTACTTGTTCTAAAATAGGAAGCACTTCAGTATGCAGCAATAAGGAACTACAAGGACTGAGCCACCACCATGGACTTGCATGTAGAAGCACATTTACTACTGTGATGGACGGCCGGGGATCCTGCCCGGATGGGACGCCCTTTATAAGAGAAGACTGGGGGGAATGGGCGTACTACCAGGAGTACCTCTCCCGGGACATGAGAGGTCAGCCCCCTGGGTTTACATCGGGGCCACGAATTTGGAGCTCAGAAGCTCAACCCACTGGGGGTCAGTGGCCATCACCAGGGGGCACCTGAACAGCTTCAGAGTCTGGGCATGCAGCACTTCCGCCACACCCAGAAGTGCTGCCAGAAGAGGAGCGGGGGTTCCTATGCAGCACTTCTGCCACACCCAGAAGCGCTGCCGGAGGTTAATCAAGAGACACCTGGCGCACTATAAAGGAGGCCTCCTCACTCTACTCAGAGGCCAGAGTCGGGTAGAGGAGGAAGAGGTTGCGAGTGAGGAGTGGAGGTGTTAGAAGAAAGACGGTATATTGTGTTTACTGGAGCACTGTGTTGTGTGTGGGACTTTATTGTGAGAATAAAACTTGTTATTTTGGACATTTTGAGTCCGTGTCTGTCTGTGTCTGGGCTGATCTTCTACACTACATACATATGTAAGACCTGAAAGACCACATTGTCAAGTGGTGAGGTTTTCCATGAAGTGGACCACAGGGATAGGAATGGACCAAGAAAATTCTGCTACCACACCGGTGCACTACATTAGAGATCTCCGGTGGATGGAATATAGATTTTGAGAAAAGACAGAACATACTATTATTTATTTATTTATTTTTTACAAGACAGAATCAACTGAAACTTTAACAATATTACACAACCAAATGGAATAGACAGGGAAAAATTATAAAACTTTCTTACCTCGGCACAATGACCTTGCTCTTGATCAGGTGTGACAATCATGTTAGTCATCACAAAAAAAGAGGTTTCTTCCTGGTGCACAAAACAGTAAAGACATTACTCCATTATCACTAGTGGCTAATTTCTTTAAATGCAATGTCATTAATGCATAACATGACAACATGCACTATGCCACCTCAAGTTTCCATGCTGTTGTGACCTAAAAAGAATGCTCAGAAAATAAATGTTACTGAGACCCAATAAATGAGGGGTTGAATAACACACAGAGGGCAAATACAGGGTGGTTGGCTCAAATCAAGAACCTCTCTCAGAGTCTGCCTTAATAAAAACAAAGTAATTAACTTTCCACATAGACACTGCTGCAGGTGCGCAAGTCAAGACAGTTTTTTGCCATCCTTGACAGAACATTTTAAGGCAGATTTTCCTATCCAGAACCTTTTACACACTCCATCCACTTCAGGGTCACCAGATATCAGGGACTATGTTGATAATTAGAACACTCTAGACGAGAACAGGCCATTCAGCCCAACAAAGCTCGCCAGTCCTATCCACTTATTTCTATCTACTGTATTATAAAAAGAAATCCTGTCCTGGAAAGCAAAAAGCAAGTCTACGATACGTGATCTTCTCGGAAGACATTTTGAAGACCCGCGAGACCAAAGACACGCCCTTCTTACAATCTATCAAACAGGACAATAGGCAGCAAAACATTCAGTCTTGTGAATGATTTGAGCACACACAGATTCAGGGCTCTCAGCGCATATAAAGCGTATAAGGACAGTACGTTATAAATTAACTGTCGACATCTAAGCGAAGAAGAAAGCAGCGCAGAGAAAAATAGACTCAAATGCGTTGGACAGAAAAAAGAGCAAAAAAGAATAATCAAGGTGCAAATTCAGAAAATAAGGAAAGTAATCATCAGCCCGGAACAAGTGGAATTGAAAAAAAAGCACGCCCAATCCGGCTCAGAATTAAATGACAATGAGAAAAAGAAAGTAGAACTTCATAAGGACGTTTACAAACGTTGGCGCTAAACACATGCAGAGCAGGTTAGAGACTATGAAACCAGGGAAATTAGAAAGGCTCAAAAAAAAAAAAAAAAAAGCACGTTGGCGCTATACACATGTGAAGAAAGTTAAAGGATATGAAAGTAGGAAAACTAGAAAATATAAAAATAAAATAAAGATCGCAGTAGCACAAACAAACAAACTGCCTTATTTAACTATGCACCAGTCTAACTTTGGTTTTGCACAATAATTACTACACTATTGCACCTTAACACTTAATTCTACTTTATTCACATAATTTTACTTATTTATTATGTTCTACTATACTGTTATCTTTCAATCTATAACTTTTTGTTAATCTAACTGATATTCTTCTAACTTTGCACAGTTTTTGATAAGCGGATCAGGATGCATTTCACTGCGTGTTGTCCTGTATAACTATGCATGTGACAAATAAAGAATCTTGAGAATTTCAAAAACGGAGTTTACCGCACATGCATTTATTGGTTACTTTGTTCATGTATATATACTTATCTGCTTATTTAAAAAGCAGAATTTACCCCAGGAGTCAAAAATATTCTGTCTAGCCCTTGTACAAAAACCTAGACAAAAGCTGGGGTATGACCTTGGTAACCCCATGTACTTCTGGAACTGTGAGAGGAAAATAGCACGACTTTACAGACGGGAGTCCAATGCAGAACTCTACTTACTTTTTTACTTTGTTAAAAAAAAAAATTATTAACTGCTGATGATGATGTCGATCATTTTGTCTGTGCTGAAATTCCAAACAGAGAAACCTATCCTGACCTCATTAAAAAGATTCAGCATATTGGGACTCGCAAGATTACAAAAATTGTTTTTACAGAAGTTCTGAAATAAAAGTGAAACTAATGAAATAGCAACAATTCAAAGAAAAAAAAAATCTTAAAAGTGTGTATCCAGAAAACCAACCACGGGGGTTGGCGAGCGAAGCGAGCAGGGGGCGAAGCCCCCTAGTCTTCCAAAAAAACATCAAGTTGAGTTTTGAAAGTCCTCAACGTTTTACTGTCTACCACACTACTTGGTCGCTTATTCCAAGTGTCTATCATTCTTTATGCAAAGATAAACTTCCTAATGTTTGTGCGAAATTTACCCTTAACATGTTTCCAACTGTGTCCCCATGTTCTTGATGAACTTATTTTAAAATAACAGTCTCGATTCACTGGACTAATTCCCTTCATAATTTTAAACACTTCAATCAGGTCACCTCTTAATATTCTTTTGCTTAAACTGTAAAGGCTCAGCTCTTGTCATCTTTCCTCATAACTCATCCTTGTAATCAGCCTAGTTGCTCTTCTCTGGAATTTCTCTTGTGCTGCTCTGTCCTTTTGTAGCCTGGAGACCCAAACTGCACACAGGACTCCAGATGAGGCCTCACCAGTGTGTTATGAAGGTTGAGCAGAACCTCCTGTGACTTGTACTCCACATATCAAGGCGCTAGATAACCTAACATTCTGTTAGCCTTCTTAATGGCTTCTGTACACTGTCGAGAAGTAGATAGTGTTGAGTCCACTATGACTCCTAAATCCTTCTCATAAGGTGTACTCTCAATTTTCTGACTGCCCATTGTGTATTCAAACCTCACATTTTTACTTCCCATGTGTAATTCTTTACATTTACTGACATTAAATTTCATCTCCCACAAATCTGCCCAAGCCTGTATGCTATCCAAGTCCTTCTGTAACGATATAACAGATTCCAAATTATCTGCTAATCCACCTATCTTGGTATCATCTGCAAACTTAACCAGCTTGTTACTTATATTCCTATCTAAATCATTTATATAGATTAAAGATAGCAGCGGCCCCAGCACTGACCCCTGTGGAACACCACTCTTAACACTAGGCACTCTAAAATTAACCCCGAATGAATGACTAGCGATGTGCCCTCTGATTTACTGACACCTGGTACTGGGTTGAGGCAACAAATAAAAAAAAAATTTAAAATTGGAGACAATTTCAAATAAACATGTCACGCTGTAGTTATGTGTAATTCTGCCTCAGAGCTCCAGAGATTAAGGGCCCGTTTCCCAAACATCTGTACTTGAGAGGCAAGTTAATATCTGAATCTATAATATTGATTTTATAGTGATTAACACGACTAAGTAAACTAATTCTTCATTATCATTTCTCCTGTTTTGAACAGCTCTCGTACATCTTTATTTTTATTAATTAGTGTATAATGTACATTCCTCCTTCACCTGATTGACAATTGTGGCCTGTAATAACCGACATCAAAATTTGACAAGCTCCTGACATACCACCTCTGGAGATATAACTTATTTAAATACCCACCCCTTATAAAGACCTCCCTATCCATTTTTAATAAATAATTTTAAAAAGCGCCCTAAAATCTATTGTAATCCTGGGGATAAAAAGGGGGGGAAATCCTACTGTTTAAAGGGTATTTATATAATTAATGAATAAATAAATAGATAAAACCAGTCCAACTATACAAAGCCCCCCAGTCATCAAAATTTTAATCTGAGGGGCTAGGGTTACTACACATTAGGGTTATTATGATCTAGGGTTAAAATTACACCAAAAGGGGAGAGATTTAACATTAGGGTTACTAATGGGGTGTTTAAGTTTAGGCCTTCCCCGTACCATCAATAATCCTGTCACCTGAGATTTTTTAAGATAAGGTGTAGGGTAGGGATAGGCTATCTAGATAATGCGTGCCCTTCCATTATGTGTGGATACCTGTGGCATGCAGGCTTTAGACGAGCTGTACGCTTGCACTGACGATGCATAAAAACTCCACAATTAATAGGAGGAGGAATATGCAGGCCTGGTACATGACTTTGCCAAGTGGTGCACAGCGAACTAACTGCAGTGGAGTATTAGCTAAGAATATGGTAGTGGAGTACAGGAAGTGCAAGGGTATCCTGACTCCAGGTTCCATCCCAACATTGAATGTTCAGGTGATCCAGGCCTAAGTATCTATCTAGAGAAGTACCTGAAAAGAAAACATGATTAGGCTGGAAACACTGGTGCAAAATGCAAAAAGGGCCGAGGACAACTGCTTTCCTGATGCAGATCATCTCCTTTGGTGTTAATCAAGAGAGCTGGTTCTGCTCTGGGTATTAGCCTAGATCTTCTTGGGCAGAGACAGACAACAATGTTGGAAATCACATTCTACCATGGTGCTCAGGGAGGGTCCATAACAGTGCACAATATTTTCTCCCATGAGACAAAATGTATATCCATCCATCCATCCATTTTCCAACCCGCTGAATCCGAACACAGGGTCACAGGGGTCCGCTGGAGCCAATCCCAGCCAACACAGGGCACAAGGCAGGGAACCAATCCCGGGCAGGGTGCCAACCCACCGCAGGACACACACAAACACACCAAGCATGCACTAGGGCCAATTTAGGATTGCCAATCCACCTAACCTGCATGTCTTTGGACTGTGGGAGGAAACCAGAGCGCCCGGAGGAAACCCACACAGACACGGGGAGAACATGCAAACTCCACACAGGGTGGACCCGGGAAGCGAACCCGGGTCTCCTAACTGCGAGGCAGCAGCGCTACCACTGCGCCACCGTGCCGCCCCCCAAAATGTATATTCTATGTTAAAATGTTAATATAAATAATGGATATTTTATCTTTTAATGTTTAGATTTGAGATGTGTAGTGTTTACTAATATCCGAGAATTGTTAGTAAGTGTTGGCTGCCATAGGACTAAAAAATCCCTGCTATGTCAACAAAGTGATATCTACACTTAACAGACTCTGGGGTCGGTTGCTCACTGTCATAAACTCCACTTTACAATACACATCCATCCTGACAAAAGTCACATCAAGGTATGAAAACACTTGGACATTGGTGTTCCCAGCACCACCACACAACTTAGAGGATTTTCAATGAAAAAAATCATAAGAGAGTGCAAGACTTTCACTTACAAAATAACAGTAATGCGACAGGATTTGTGGAAAAGGTGTAGTACCTGGGGAGGTATGATATAATCAGCCACATCCCAGATCCGCACTCCCGCGCTGTTGTCGGTCACCGCAATGCCCTTAACTTTGGTGGTGACAGAACTGATGACGGTGTCAAATTCCTGATATCCCTTCTGCCACACAAACACCCAGCTGTGGAGCAAAAAGGCCAGATTTACTAAAATTATTCTGAACAATATTAAAAATAGGTAGTTTCGTAATCAGGTGCATAAATCTTAAGGTTTTAAGTGAAAGAGAGAAGATGGCTCTAAGCTTATAGAAACAGAACAAAATTTCAGTCAGTTACAGATTCACTATAAACCAACAAAGCCAAAGATAAAAGCAAAAGTAGTCACATGCAGCACTTATGTATGACTTCTTTTATTTTGGAGCACTTTCTTCACCGATTGATATGCCAACACTGCTTTGCTTATTATTTTTCAAGGAGCCAAGCTTAAAAGAAACGTTTGGGGTAGCATTTTGATTTATTGATAGAGATATGGCAGGCTGATGATGAGGCTAATTAAATTAAAGAAAAAAAAAAACACATTTAACACTCACTTTTTAAATTTTGTCCTTTCTGTGTGACTTGTAATACATCAGTAGCTTTCAAACTGGGGGCCAGGTGGGTTAGAGCAATACTAGTGAAGCCAACATGTCTTTTAAAAAAATAAATTCAGTTTTACAAGTATTTAAATAGCTTTAATTAGCTTTTAGCTAAAGCAAACTCAGAATGTAAAACTGTAAAAAAGGTGATTAACAACTTATAACCGAAAAATATGACACGATACTTGATGACGTCTGTGTTAGCAGTCTGCTGCACTTCAGCATTTGCTTAGTTGTGGCTGCAGGTTTGTATTCCTAACAGTTTCACAGTTTGGGAGTCTCTCTATCTCAATCTGATCTTATTTAATTAGCCTATTTTCTTTTGTCTCCAGACCAGGTGGTATAACATTTTGGGAAATCTTGGGCTTAAAAAATGTTTAGGGTTATAGATCAAGTAGTAGTATATGTCACATACTTCAAAAGATCTTCATGAATGATGAACCACTGTTATTTCCCAGTTTTCTGTGGTGGCACACTGTTCCACTACAACCTGGCCACAGTACTTTACAGGTACCTGCAACACTAAGAAATAAAAAAGCTACACAAGATTACCCTCATATGGGATAAACACTACCACATTTAAGTACAGTAGAATGTATGGCAGGGCTGGGTGGTCTTCTGCCCTTGGAACGTCTAAAACTTATTTTCTCCAGCTAAAGATTTTTATTTTCACTTCTCTCTAGTCCTTCAACCGCAGTAATTAGCAGTAGTACTAAATGAAGTATGGTGTTGATAGTGTATCTGACTTATTTTATATGATGACGGACATTTTTTAGAACAACAAATATTCAGTTTTGCAATCCATGAATTGTGACATGCATTTTTACATGCAAAAAAATGTTACATTTAAAAGCTATCATATTATTACTACTCAAGCACAAAGGGCGTTTTGGGTTGCTTCAGGATCCAACCACATCACCTTCAAGTGGTTATGGACTAAAAAGCATCCGAAACAACTTTTTGTGGCAAAGTTTCGTTAGCTGCCACGACAGAGTGCAACACATCTGCAATGACAAAGTATCAGAAAAGGATGACTGCCATTTAGATTTGGGCAACTGTTTCAGAATCCTGTGGGCAGAGTGGTGGCTCTGAGGTTTGGGATCTGTGCTGGCAATCAGTCCCGGCAGAAGTGACTTTGGGCCCGTTATTCTGCATCCAGCCCTGCAGTGATAATTTGGGGGTTACTAATCCAGCCCCCCTAAAAAACCTAACACTGTTCCAGTGTGTTGCCCGTTGCACTTCGGTCCCAAACTAGATGGTTCGGAGTGTTGCGAGTACGGCAATGTGCTATCAGCGCATGCTCCCAAATTTTCAGAATCCTACAACGCCTCAGTGGACTTCAGGAAACTGACAGCTTGTAGGGAGGGGGGGACGAGAATTTTTTAGCAGAAACAATTAACAATACGAAATAGAAGTTCTGTAAAATTTGAATGCAGACTGGAATTTCGCAAAATTATTAAATAAACGTACAAGCTGTCGTACGTTGCATTTGGTAGATGTCCCCGACTTTAATTCTTACTCCTTAGCAGTCACAAGTTAAAAACTCAGATGCACAGGATTTCCGGCCAAAGAACGCAAAAAATAAAGAAACAATATTTACTAACAAGATATATGAAAGATATTTAAATAAAACATCACTCCTATCGTGTATTATTGAATAGCTTTTACAATTTTATTTTTCTTTAAAAAACCAAAGTTAATTTAAACAGGAAGGTCAAGTATGAATCCTGGCAATACATACTTGGCCAGTCCTGAACATGCCCTTGATAGTTAGCATACCCAGCAGTGGTGGGATTCTGGCTTCACCAGTGCAAAAATAAAAGACCCTGTTCTCGCGTTCTACCTCCGCTTTCTCTCACTCACCCGATCACGTAGGCTAGGATCCCCATTTGGAATAAGCGGTTAATCAAGCCCACCTTCCTGCTCTTTATGTGCACTATTCTGGGAGTGTCGTATTCAAAGAGCAGTTGACACAGAGAACTGCAGCCACAGCAGTCGCCGCCGGAGTTGGACATGTTGAGCTTGAAATGGATGCAGCAAAATACACCAAGAACAAGTCCGTGATAAAAATCACGAGACCAGTTGGAACAAAGTTTATCTACGAAATAAAAAAGCGCACTACAATCCCACGATTGGTTGCTTCATCGCGATGGTCAGGTGAACCGAGGCGTGGACGGATTCGTCGTTAAGACTCTCCACACAGCCGGCATAATCACGCAATGGGGTGAAAGTTTCACTTTCCATTGGTTTACGGGGCAGCTGCCACTTATTTAAAACGTTGTTACTGTGTTTTTACTAACTTTTACGTGAACTCGGCAAATACAATAAACATGGCTGTTAATTATTAATACAGGATACATCACATACTAGCCAAAGCGCGTTTTACGAGTTGCACTTATAAACGCTACGCGACTATAGTGTTTACTGAAATTATCATTCCGCTTGAACTAAGTGCTTCAGCACTAACAACACGTTTTGGACACTACAATCGCAAAATATGTTTTCTTCAACTGAATATAAAATTTCAAACCGCTAGAAATAAAAATACAGAGTTTCAATTCCAAGCAACCAGCAGGTTTCCTCTGTCGGCAAAGCGGAACGGCACATTTTATGGCACGTGATCTTTGTAAGAGTGCCGATTGGCTGATGTTTAATCCCATGTGACCTCAGATGTTGAGTACTGTACATAATAGCATCAACTTCTATGGACAGTTTTTCCACACTTGTTGCGAGAATTCTCCGTTTTTCTTCATTATTAATTCAAGAACATCATTTTAAAAATAACAATTTTCCAATAAACACATACGTAGTTGGGCGGCACGGTGGCGCAGTGGGTAGCGCTGCTCCCTTGCAGTTGGGAGACATGGGGACCTGGGTTCGCTTCCCGGGTCCTCCCTGCGTGGAGTTCGCATGTTCTCCCCGTGTCTGCGTGGGTTTCCCCCAGGTGCTCCGGTTTCCTCCCACAGTCCAAAGACATGCAGGTTAGGTGGATTGGCGATTCTAAATTGGCCCTAGTGTGTGCTTGGTGTGTGGGTGTGTTTGTGTGTGTCTTGCGGTGGGTTGGCACCCTGCCCGGGATTGGTTCCTGCCTTGTGCCCTGTGTTGGCTGGTATTGGCTCCAGCAGACCCCCGTGACCCTGTGTTCGGATTCAGCGGGTTGGAAAATGGATGGATGGATGGACATACGCAGTTATTTTAACGACTTCTTATATCCCACGTATGCAAATAAGAATTCTGAGTATATAAATAAAATGCATTATTACTGTTAAGTCACGGTGTTTACCCAGTGAACACTATGGATCATTTACGGACTAAATTCTTTTAAGTTTCCCATTTCTTCCAGGCTCTAAAGAAATTTATTTTTTAACAGTTTATACCTATCTAAGACTCTTTTCAATTTTGATTATAATAGCTGTGATTTTATGTCATAATATTGAAACAACCATTCATTTATTTTCTTTTTTTTTGTCCAACAAGTTCTGGTATGACTTGCACAAAAGGCGGTACCAACATTTTTTACCTTGACAGTTTTAGAGATATTAATTTTGGTTTTATGTGATTATATTAATTTTGGTTTTATGTTAGCACCTTTTAATTACTTTAAGTATTTTTGTATGCATAAATGTAATCTTAAGGGTGTAGAAGCTCTTTGGCGTGGCCACAGTCTAATCAGCTCCTTGGTTTTGCTGATATTAAGTAGCCGACAATCCTTTCCACACCAAGAAACACAGCTGTGAACCTGACTCATCTCTTATTTCTCATTCCCAATATCAATACAATCCATAAGTGCAGAATCATCAGAAAATAAATTTAAAAAATTAAATCAATAAACACCTAAATAATATAGATAAACGACTAACACATTAAGGCTTAAGATAGGAACTAATGCTGGATGGGGTGCCAGTCTGTCGCTGGACAAATTTATGTACATGTCCTACCTAGCCAGTTTGGGGTCGGTAAATAAATAAAACCACACACCTTTGAGATTATTAAAAGTAGTTTATAAAAATACTGTGACTTGGCACAAAATAATGAACAGTCATTTTTCAGGTGTAGTTATATACAGTATTGTATAAATCTATATAAAAAATAAAACTGTAGGAAAATTAACAGAAACATAAACACTTATTTCTCCATGTTCAAATCCTAATTGTCAAATTCAGATTTTCAATAACCTCTCAAAATATTATAATTACGTTTAAAATTCTTGTCCCTTCTCAATGTCCAGTATTTGAAAAAAAAAAATCAATAAAAGTTGTTCTTAGATTGCATTTCTATTTTGTTTGCAGGTTTTTTGTAGGTCGAAAGCTTTCTCATGTCTATGTAACCATGATCACTTAAGTATGGCTGGCAGACGTTAACATCTTGCAATAAATGTACATGTCAGTTCTTCTAAGCACAATGTGTATGTATCCAGCATACCTAAACATTACCGTAAGGCAATGTACTTTTCAGATTTGTTTAATTTTGTTTACCTTTCTTTTCAAGGCACAGGCCCTTATAGTGACCACTAGCACTGGGGAATTTGTGTCTGACTTTATTCACACAGCACCGCGGCACTACAGCTGTACCTCCAGGAGAAATGCTTCCAAAGCGCCACTCTATGTACTGCCTATAGGCACAGTGTCGCAGTTTACAGATAATATTTTCATTGCATAAATCCAAAAGAGGGTCCTCATACAGCAGGGCCAGCTCCAAGGTCCGCCTGTCCAGGACAAGCCTACTGAACAATTCTGATGTAGTTATGCATTGCCCATTACTTCGGCGACAGCAGAGCTGCTCATGGTTAGTTGGCGCAGAGCAGCAGTGTCCACAGTGGCACCATGATGGAATGTCTTTCTTCTCTATTAAATGTGACACTTCTTGCATTTCCACATCTTGGTCTTTCAATGACATTGACAGCTGCTTTCTGCTGCTTTCACGGTGCTGTATAGGTTAAAAAAAGCAAATACACAGTTCTACACTTTATTTTAACTTACAACATTTTAAATAATTTTAGGAACAATGGCAAAGGTTCATTAGGTAATATAATGGATTCACTCTTTTATAATAGGAATCCATCCATCCATTTTTCAACCCGCTGAATCCAAACACAGGGTCACGGGGGTCTGCTGGAGCCAATCCCAGCCAACACAGGGCACAAGGCAGGAACCAATCCCAGGCAGGGTGCCAACCCACCGCAGGACACACACAAACACACCCACACACCAAGCCACACTAGGGCCAATTTAGAATCGCCAATCCACCTAACCTGCATGTCTTTGGACTGTGGGAGGAAACCGGAGCGCCCGGAGGAAACCCACGCAGACACGGGGAGAACATGCAAACTCCACGCAGGGAGGACCTGGGAAGCGAACCCGGGTCTCCTAACTGCGAGGCAGCAGCGCTACCACTGCGCCACCATGTCGCCCCTATAATAGGAATAATACACTCAAAGGTGTGGATATATTAATGTAACAGCAGGAAGGATTTAAGGTCACAGAATCTGCGCCAGCATTACAAATATTACATTCTTATACCACAGCACTCATCCATAGGAGGTCTTCTCAAAGCCAAGTTAGGGGATCAAAGTCAAGTTGCTCATTAGTAAAAATGAGACTTCAGTAGCTCTAAGGGACGTGTGCTGATTGTTAACTTTGGAAAGTACTTAATTGGTGAAGACTACTCAGTAATCAAGATGAAGATTGCTTTAAAGTAGGAAGAGGCACCATCAGCTAGGGGGAGCTGCCATGAGAAGAACAAACCCATCTCCAATGATATTTGTGCATCGTTTTTAAAACATTAGGCCAAGTCAACCCAGATCAACTCTGGATCATTTGTGTGAGTGTCCATCTAAAGATGGAAAAAATACTTCAAAAACAGACGTACATTGGGAAGGTGATGGTATATAGACATGTTATACCTAAAATGTACTTATGAAGGTAAAATCAGAAAAGTACACAAGCAATTGTCTGTTATAAATATGTGGGGGAAAAATGGTTCAGATGGCTTGTAATGGTGTGGGGTGTACATCCCAGCATAGAATAGGTTCACTATGTCCCTTTAACAATAAGGAAGTAAGTACATAGTGGTTTTCTGTAACTATTATATGGTGAAGCATTTCTATCCTGATGGTGTATGAACATAAACCCACTCAGAGAGTGTAAATTACCAAGGAATATTTTAGGAGCATGGAAACAATAAAAATAATAATGGCACAATGGCTGCTTCAATCATGTCTTGGTTAAATTGAGCACTTAGTAGGCACTCAAGTGCAGCACCAGACTGCCCTTTTCAAGTCACTATCAAAATATTAATTGATGCCGTTTCTTAATAGAAGAACGGCACTGCATATTCTTTTCTGGGTATACACGATTAAAGCCATTCTCCTGGTGATCCAATTACCTGTTAAGCCAATTTGTTTAGCTGTTACCTTTAATTTGTCACTTATCTCTAAGTACTGTATATGCAGTTTCTTACTTTATCTAGTATAATTTCCCCTCACTCCTACAGTATATGAAATGTTGTATAGTAGGATCTTCTATAATGTTTAACTAAACTATATGGAAATGATTTATTTTCATTTTAATGACTGAAGATGATGTCCCATTCTCTGAGAGTCAGGAGCAGTAAACACACCTGTCTTGCCTGTACAGATGCAGCTTTCACTTCCTGCAAGCTGTTTTCCACTGATCCTTTTATCACTGCAATATGACTCTCATCTACAAAAGAGACATAGAGTGCATCCTAAGGAAAAGATCAAAGGAAATATTATGTAAAATCTGTACATAGGAACACAAGACATTTATTATCTAGCACAGACCATTCCACCCAATCTAGCTCATTAATATACACCTAAATCACTAAAGAAAGTCTAGAATTGATGGTCACCAAAATTCTTTTGTCTATTTATTTATTGTTCTCTTTGTGAAAAAATATTTACTCTTTAACAACTTTAATCTCTGTGTATGTGCTTTTGTTAATAACCAATTCTAATGTAACATCTGGCATTCCTTTCATAATTTGCACACATATTTCATGTCAACTCTGAACTGTTGATTACTTACACTATAAGCTTTGAACTTATGCAAGCTTTCATTAATTATCCTGAAGATTCAAAATAAGCACAGTAGTTTACCTCTGAGGTTTTGCTAGCACTAATATGCACTTTTTGTAATTTGAAGACTGAATGTATACAGTGTTTCAGTTGAGGCCTCACAAATACATTGTACAGTGTATGCATAACTTCTATAAAACTGTATTCAACATGCTCTGCTAGTTACTCAAGAACATACTGGCCTTCTTAATCACTTCTGTATACTATCTGGTTGTGGACAGTGACAAGTCTATTACAACTCCTAAGTACTTTTTTTTCCCCATAAAGTGTAATCTGAAATTTCCTACTTGCACATTCTGTAATTATCTTATATATAAATGTCTACACGTGGAAGTGTATGTGTCTGTCTGTCCAGCCCGGAAGTGAGAGGTGGAGTCTGGGTAAGGGCTTCACCTCGGAGGAGACAGAAACTCGTTTAGCCGCTAATACAGAAGCGAGGCAAGTATGTCGGAAAAAAGAAACCTCTGAAGAAAGACAAAGTCACTTAACCGCTAATACAGAAGCGAGGCGAGTATGTCGGCAAAACGAAACCTCCAAATAAAGACAAAGTCACTTAGCCGCTAATACAGAAGTGAGGCGAGTACGTCGGCAAAACGAAACCTCCGAAGAAAGACAAAGTCGCTTAGCCACTAATACAGAAGCGAGGCTAGTACGTCGGCAAAACGAAACCTCTGAAGAAAGACAAAGTCGCTTAGCGCTAATACAGAATCGAGGCGAGTACGTCGGCAAAACGAAACCTCCGAAGAAAGACAAAGTCGCTTAGCGCTAATACAGAAGCGAGGCGAGCACGTTGGCAAAACGAAACCTCAGAAGAAAGACAAAGTCGCTTAGGAAACCTCCGAAGAAAGACAAAGTTGCTTAGCCGCTAATACAGAAGTGAGGCGAGCACGTCGGCAAAACAAAACCTCCGAAGAAAGACAAAGTCGCTTAGCCGCTAATGCACAAGCAAGAGGAGCACGTCGGCAAAACGAAATCTCCTAGGAGAGAGATGCCCAGAGTAGTTACTTTCAATTACCTGACATCTACATTTCAATTTTTGTTCTGACGATTTCAATAGTTTCTAGGCCTTTTACAGCATGGGCTTTGAGAAAGAAAAAAAAAACATTATTAACTGTAATGATTATAAGTAGTTACCTCATACATACTAAGGACTGTATTTGTATTAATCATGCTGCAGAGAGCTATATGATTTACTACTTGTATATGACTTGTTTTTCATATACTAGGGGGCTTCGCTCGCCAACCCCCGTGTTTGGTTTTCCGGACACACTTTTAAGATTTTTTTTTCTTTGAATTGTTGCTATTTTATTAGTTTCACTTTTATTTCAGAACTTCTGTAAAAACAATATTTGGAATCTTTCGAGTCCAAATATGCTGAATCTTTTAAATGAGGCCAGTGAGACATGTGTTTAATGACTTTGTCAGGTTAGAGATAATGAACACTGGAATTCAAAAGACCCCAAAAATACGTAGGCACGAGATACATGCAGAGCAAGATACAGAATATGAAAGCAGCAAAAAAACGAAAGTGTCAAAAAAAAAACTAAACATCGCATTAGCGCAAAAAAAGAGAAATTATTACTTGGAGAAATAACTAAAAGGCAAATAGAGATCAAATATATGGGCATAGGTGATATGTCTGAAGTATGTAAATATTGTAAGGCTTTCAAGTTTAAGTCAGAGAATTTCAAAAACGTGTTTTACCTCACATGCATTTATTGATTACTTTGCAAAAACAATTATTAACTGATGATGATGTCGATCGCTTTGTCTTTGCTGAAATTTCAAACAGAGAAACCTATCCTGAATTATCTCTAACCTGCTCTGCTGGTGTTTGTCCATTTTGTTTTGTAACCTCTTTATGACCTTGCTTTGTCCTGCTTTTTTTTTCCCCCAATGACACCTGGTCCGTGGTGATTATTTTCCCTTTTTCGAGTATTAATATTCCGTTTGTTTGCGCTACTGCAATCTTTACTTTCTACTTTCTAATTTTCCTACTTTCATATTCTTTAACTTTCTCCACATTTGAATCACACACACTTTTTTTTTTTTTGAACCTTTCGAATTGCAGTTTTCATAACCTGCTCTGCATGTGTATAGCGCCAACGTTTGTGAACGTCTTTATGAACTTCTACTTTGTCTTTTACTCTGTCTTTTAATTCTGAGCCTGATTGGACGTGCTGTATTTCAATTCCACTTGTTACGGGCTGATAATTACTTGCCTTATTTTCTGAATTTGCACCTATATTATTTTTTGTTTTTTCTTTCCAATGCTTTTGAGTCTCTTTTCTCCGCGCGGCTTTCTTCTTTGCTTATTCGTCAACGTTTCATTTATAACACGTATTGTCCTTATACGCCCTTTATATGCGCCGAGACCCTGGAACTGTATGTGCTCAAATCCTTCACAAGACTGAATGTTTTGCTGCCCCGTTGTCTTATTTGATAGCATGTAAGTAGGGCGTGTCTTGCAAGAATCTCATGTTCTACGTCATCGCGAGATGGTCCTAGGTCAATCTCTTGGCACAATGCCTCATGTTTACGGTCCCCACAAGACGCACCGTCACAAGTCTCTCTGGTCTCGTGGGTCTTGTAAATGTCTTCCGAGAAGAACACGTATCGTAGCCTTGCTTTTGCTTACCAGGATGGAATTTTTTTTTTTTATAATAGAGAGATGTAGAACAAGAATTAAGCTTGTGCACAGTTTAAGGGACTAATTTGCATTCTTTATGAGAAAATGCTGATCTCTTGATACTAACAGAACACCCTGTGATATTATAAATCAATGTGATAGTTTCTGAATTCTTGCTTAAAACTATAAGAACCATGTCCTTTGTAGAGTAATAAATAAGGATTTATTAATCTAACCAGACAAAATTTAATGAAGATATAAAAATGTAATTTCTTTATAACTAATGTACTGAACTATAAGAAACTGCTTTAAACTGGTCTTGTGTGTGTGTGAGCTGACAAGGGCATATTCCTTAGGAATGCGAGAGCCCTGATAACTCTTTATTTTGGTAAGAAACTCTGTGGACTCCTGTATGTAATAAATCAGGATGTAACCGCAACTTACAGCAATCTATGTACAGTATGACCTCAAAATGAACAAGCTAGGTAATATAAAGATTATATTATTATAAATTATAAAGATATAATTTTTTCTTTTAAGCAGGCTGTCTGTTCTAACCAGACAGTGGCATTGAGCTTAGGGTTAGGAGTTGGCAGCAGTCTCTTTGATTCACCAAGAATAAACAAATTGCTTTTTATTTTAAATTGGTGTTTGTTTCCCGTTGTTTTCGACTTCAGCGTCCACAGCTTACACAGCTAGTATCTTAATATTTTTACTTCCTTTAAGTAAAACAATGCATTCATTTACATTAATGGACTGAAAAAAGCTGGAAACTATCCTACATATATCAAACACAGAACAAACTCTGGACAGGAGAGCAGTCCATAGTGGGACCCATACTCATATTCAATCAAACTAGCACAATTTAGAGCTGACAGTTCACTTTGGAATCTGGTAAGAACATTTATTTCCTAAATGAACGCTGAGTGAAAATAGGGAGAACATCAGGAAAAGTTGAATTAAACCATTGTCCGTTCAGGGGACGGTGGAGCCACTTTATCATTAGACTCAATAGTTTTCTTCTAAACCAACATTTGGCAATGATCATGTACTTGATGTACTGGTGCATTATACATACCTGTATCAAATCATCTAAATATTCATACTTCTTCTGTTTGTAGATGTTTTTTGGAATTTTCATGCAGCACTTTTTGGGAAACTTAGTTGTGATAAGAAAGTCAATCAGTACTGTAGCCTGAAAAGAAAATAAATCATGTAGTAATCATTATATTTGCTTGTGTAGGTTTTTCTGGTCTTTATTTTTGAAGCTGAATGAGAACTGATTCATAAATAACAGTGGGCTATTTTTTGTAGTTATGCTAACAATTCTTCTATTGGCAGAAAAGTTTGATTTAATAATCCTATTACTTAATGTGTACAACAAAAAACATTTTAAATCCCATCAGTTTCTTTTTTTATTTTATTGAAATCACACAACATTCCATACAAATAAATCCATTTTTACAAAAATAAGCCTTTGGCTTACTTATATTATGTCATTGGATTGGACGCTTTATGTTCTTTTGCTGTGCAATTAAGGCTATAATTTCATTTCATCCGATTCCTGCTCAGCTTTGATGCCATATTTTACCAGCATTATAACTGGATGACAACAGTGTTTCATGTCCAGACCTTTTCTTTGTTTTTTTAAACAGTTGATGGCTTTATTCCATCCATCCATACATCCATCTATTATCCAACCCGCTATATCCTAACATTGGGTATGCTGGAGCCAATCCCAGCCAACACAAGGCGCCAAGGCAGGAACAAATCTCGGGCAGGGTGCCAGCCTACCACAGGGCGCACACACACACACACGCGCAACCACACACATTCCAAAAACAGCAATATTAGCTGCGAAGGCCAAATATACATGCTTTGGGTTCTGCTAGTTAAGTTAGCACTGCTGTGAATGATTTGTGTTCTCATTGGCAACTTGTGTTAAAAAATAACAAATTGCACAGTATTATTTAAAAGAGTAAAGCCTCAAGGTAGGATATTTTTCTGGCCTGGGCAAAAAAAAATTATCTATTGCAAGCTGCACTGGTGACTGGTCAAATGATTTTATGGATGGGGCAGTCCATTCAGACAGCAACATCAGTGTGGAAGATGAGAGTAATAAAAAACATTCAACAAAATATTGTTTATTGGTATATGAAAAAAAAAGTTTCACAGGAATAGGTACTATATAAGCAACATTTTTCAATTTTCTTTTTTTTTTAATATTTACTATATTTAACAATGCATTAAGATGGTGTTTTTATCAGTAAATATAATCAATTAGTCCATCACTGTGATTTAAGTTTTAAATGATTATGCAGACATTTATGTAGTTTTTATGCTGTCTTTCTATTGTAATAAAAAAATGTAAAAAAGAAATTATTAAATCAGTGAAATAACAGAACACCAAAAAGAGATCCAATATATTGTTCGGATTTAAACTTTAAGTCTAATTCGTCTAATTCACGTTGCCATCAGGGAAAAGTAGTGTAGAAGAGGCGTATTCACAAGAAATAAAAGATTTGTTGTTTGGTGAAAGTGAAATCCACATATGTGAGTGGCAGAGATGTGAAGTGGCTGGTGCGTAGCGCAGGCCGGGGGTGGAATGGTCAGCGAGCGAAGCAAGCAGGCGGCAGAGCCCCCTAGTACTTCTATATATTACGCACAGATGTAGTTTGCATTTACCTTGTAAACATTCAGAGAAAACCTGAAAATAAAATTCAAACCAAATGCTCCAAACCTACCAGAATCTGAGGTTACAAGTAGAAAGACTGTCAATAGAGGGCGAGTCAAAATTATGTTAACAGTAATGGTACTGCTATGTATATACTTATATACAATTTATGCACCATATATATAATAATTCTTTACATTTATATAGCGCTTTTCTCACTACTCAAAGCGCTCTCCACACAGTGGTATGATGGCGAACAGGTTGAGACATTCCTGTAAATCATGTTGCACATATGAAGTATGTTTTGTGAATAAATGGTTTCCGCTATTCAAATGTTAACATAATTTTGACTCACCCCATATATGAAAGATATCACTCCCTGTTGCTACTCTTTTTTTATTAAACCATGGATTAACACTGGAGTGCTGCCTACTTTAAAACCATCAAACAGTCCAGCCTATGGAATTTTTTCGTAAACCAAGCAACCTGGACACAGCTGAAGAGACAGAAATCAGACCAGAAACCTGATCATGTTATCGTTGTCCGAGACCATTGTTTGTTGATATTTATTGACTCTACAAAATAATGGTAACTAATATTCACACATTTCATCACACATCCCAAAATGACACTTATGTTTAGTGTAAAAAGGTGCTGATTGCAAGAAGATTGAAGAAAAAAAACATTTCTGTGCTGTAAAGGTCCACTTTTTCTACTGCCTGTTTCTTTGGTGGACTCATCATTTGTGAATTCAAAGTGAAATATGAAAGCTTTGTCAGCACGGGGGGTGTTCAGGTTTGTTTAGACATATCAGAGCTTCTCTTTGCCTGAAGTATGCTTAGACCATAACATAACGATAAAATTCAAATAAAGAAACTGGAGGCTCACTTTTTGAATTAGGTCTACCCTGGATGGTACATGCAAGATAGGAGTCTGACATTTTAACTCGCTACTGTATGCGACAAGGCTAAAAAGGACTCCTATCACATTACGCATTCATTTTCTGCCACAGTTTTAGCAATTGATTGTATTTTCATAACATAATACTCACCATTCCAAAATAAGATAAGGTGGACCCAATGTATAAAATAAGATTAATTAAATTGAATTTTCCTGCCTTCCAAAAGGAGAGAGAGAGAGAGAGATATTACCAATCAAATAAAAACTTTAAGCTCTTTCTTCATATGATATATATCAAACAAAGTATGTAAGCATTTTAGAATATAAAGAGTGCTCACTTTTCCATACACCATGACATCAAATTTGATGGCATATGCCTTGATGAGGGTACGTTCCTCTACACCATTCACTTTATAATATCTTGCAAACCTAAAAAAATATTAAAGAATGTTAAACAGAAAATCAGTTATTCTGAGGTCTGCTGCCTAACTGAAATATCACGTAATGTATTAAAAAAAGGACAAAATAAAGTAATATTGCATGATACTAAAGCATGTTTATTCCAATTATGGGCCAAGGGTAACGAAAGCCTATTCCATCAGCACTGGCCACACAGGTCAACGGTCCAACATGCGCACACACCCATATAGCGACCAGTTTGGAGTCATCAATTAATCTAACCTGCACGTCTTTAAGGGGATGTGAAAGGAAAGTCAGACAGGCAGGAGGGAACAGCATACAGACTGAGAAAACATGCTAACTCCACATGACAGGGCGCAGGAATCACAAAATGGATTTGTAAGGTTTCGGAGCTAAGTACTGTATGATCATGCCATGCTAAAATGAACTGTACACAAAAACGTCACATTATACAGAGAAATTATTACTTAAGCTCAGGAGCAGTCCTGTTGGCCTGTGGAAATAAATTTCAAGTCTGGATAAAAATACAATGGAAAAAAAAAGACCATCATCATTAGTACGGAATGTTCACTGATGCACTATAATGCATATAAAATATGCTCAACACTAGCATCTATTAATATGGATTAGTATGATGAATTTATCTTAAAAATCATACCGAAAATTCAAGCCAGGCATTACAGTTTTATTATCGACCCTTTCATCAAGTCTTCGAAATTGATATTGAGGGATACATTTGTATAACAGTATATCCAAGTTGCAGTCCCATTCAATTTGTATCCCGATAATACCACCCTAAAAGTGAACAATAACATACTGTAATTCACATTGAGCACTTCAGCTAAAGTTGCAAAAGATTTTTTGCTGTACTGTGTTAAAAATGAGGTATTGTCCTGACTCTCACTCTGTGATTACTAGCAGTCCGTAGCTTGAAGAAAGTAAAATGTATTTGGTAATGATATAAAATAACACACATCTGTTTTGAACCCACTATTTGCATTTTGAGGTTTCAGGGATCCAAAGCCCAGTTGTCCTATAATATTAAATGGGAAAGGCAGTAAATGGAACAAACCTCAATGGCCATCTGAGTGAAATTTTCTCCAGCTTCTTTGACAATATCTCCCAAACGAAACACAGGGCACAGTGGGTCAGTCTTCTTGTTGTATCTACAGTTCTTCAGGGAGCTGGCGTTCATCTCTGGTAAAATGTTTCTCCTAACACCAAAGCATACAAAGCCAACACATTCACAGTTTTCATTGTTTATACTAAAAGAGCTTCAGTCGTCTTTAAATTGTATCCGAATAAAATTTTTCCCATGAAGATTCTTATGTGCTTCTCTAAAGAGTCACCTTCTCCTGCAAGTGTAATACTAAATATTGCAGAACTAAATATTTATTCATAATGCACTAATTCCCAAAACCAATGCAAATTTGAATTAAAATTAAATAAAATTTAAATTAAAAATTGGAGGATAAATTGGACTTTCTGCCAATACTGATGGTCTGTGCAAGAGAGGACAGAGCCGGTTATACTTCCTTAGAAGGCTGGCATCCTTCAACATTTGCAATAAGATGCTGCAGATGTTCTATCAGATGGTTGTGGCGAGCGCCCTCTTCTACGCGGTGGTATGCTGGGGAGGCAGCATTAAGAAGAAGGACACCTCACGCCTGGACAAACTGGTGAGGAAGGCAGGCTCTATTGTTGGCATGGAGCTGGACAGTTTGACATCCATGGCAGAGCGACGGGCGCTGAGCAGACTCCTGTCAATCATGGAGAATCCACTGAACAGGATCATCTCCAGACAGAGGAGCAGCTTCAGTGACAGACTGCTGTCACCGTCCTGCTCCACTGACAGACTGAGGAGATCGTTCCTCCCCCACACTATGCGACTCTTCAATTGCACCCGGGGGGGTAAACGTTAACATTATAGAAAGTTATTGTCTGTTATGCCTGCATTGTTATCAATCTTTAATTTAATTGTTTTTTTATCAGTATGCTGCTGCTGGAGTATGTGAATTTCCCTTTGGGATTAATAAAGTATCTATCTATCTACTTCAAAACAAATTAAACATACCACGCCAACTCACCCAGCTTTTTCACACGACTGTAAGAGTTTGCAAACTGAGTACAAGTTTTTCATTATCAATTACGACCATATTGTCTGTATACATTCTTAAATTTAGAAATGATCACTTTATGATTTTTAAATTTGGGGGTGTTATCTGGACAGGACAACTGCCTTTTTTTCCTAATTACTGCAACCCTGAATCTGATATGCGGGTTAGAAAAATTAACAGATGGAGACAATGAAGGATGAGATTTAAAAAAAATAATTAATGGTATTGTAATTAATCAAAACACATTATTCATTACAAAAGTATTATTTATTTTACATCATTTGGAAAAGTTGGAGGAAAAATATAAATGATAAAAAAAAAAATCAAACAAAAGGAAAACAGTTTACTGGAAATTGAGACAGAAGCCAATAAGCAATATAATGTTTGGTATTCTGTATAATTGATATTGGCGGTTAGCTTTTGTATCCCAGGAATTTTAACTACTTTTTATGTTGTTCTGAGCTCTTCAATTGTGATAATCAAATTTTGGAACCTTGTCTCATAACACTCACCCCTCAAAGTCCTCCCCAAACTGATGTTTCTAAGTCACTTTGGATAAAAATGTCAGCTAAGCAAATAAAAAGTAAATGTAAATAATAGAACACTATGTAAAACACGCTTCCTTTTAATGAAATCTGCAAACAAATTTCAAAATAATTACCAAGTTTATAACTGCTTCTGAATAAAAACAGTATACTAGTGAACTCTTAGCTTGTCCAGATTGAATGATTCACTGCAGAGAATTAAAAACAAGACAGCAGGACTCAACGGTAGAACTACGAATTACAACCCTACAACCTCATTTCTTGAATTGCTACATACAGTAGCTTTTCTGTTCGGTTTCCCTTTTGGCATATAAAGCTATGACTGGATCAGCCTCACTGTGCCTTACTGAATCTATTAAAACCTAAGGTATACTCTAGAAAATACACTGCATCACAAGATCTAGGATTAATTTAACATGGATAAATAAAAGTACATTCTGATGCAGAGTCTTTGGGACTTCATATTCTAAAATATCACATGTGGCAATAGCAGAGACACTCCATTTTTCTCAACAGTTAATGATGCATCTATTTAAAATGATCTTTCTCTTTAAGATTTATTAATTCACAGTACTTTTTAATAAATGCGCTATCACATAACAAATGTCAGTTATACTGAATCATTCCCATTACCATTCCATTTTCTGCGTCTTCCATGGATGTCAGTTTTACTTTGAACAACTAAACACAAAATAACAAGCAACAACTGATTATATGATTAAAAGTCTTACCTTGTATAATTGAAATTTGGGAATGCAATACTATTTTTTATTAAGACAGTGAAATTTTCTGCTGAGGCAAAAAGAGCAGGCCTGAAATTAAATGAAAATACAGTAAAGTTTAAAAATTACAATGATCTAATATTCCATGAGCAAAAATAAAATTTGTAAAGACTTCATAATCAATATTGCCTAGAAAAGTACTTTATGATTTAATTATAGTACATATATACTTATTATAGTACATATATACTTTGTCCAATGCACTGAAGAAATTTCAGAAGCTGCAGAATTGATAATTATCTTATGATATGGGATGGTATGGTCGTCCATCCATCCATCCTCTTCCGCTTATCCGAGGTCGGGTCGCGGGGGCAGCAGCTTGAGCAGAGATGCCCAGACTTCCCTCTCCCCGGCCACTTCTTCTAGCTCTTCCGGGAGAATCCCAAGGCGTTCCCAGGCCAGTCGAGAGACATAGTCCCTCCAGCGTGTCCTGGGTCTTCCCCGGGGCCTCCTCCCGGTTAGACGTGCCCGGAACACCTCACCAGGGAGGCGTCCAGGAGGCATCCTGATCAGATGCCCGAGCCACCTCATCTGACTCCTCTTGATGCGGAGGAGCAGCGGCTCTACTCTGAGCCCCTCCGGATGACTGAGCTTCTCACCCTATCTTTAAGGGAGAGCCCAGACACCCTGCGGAGGAAACTCATTTCAGCCGCTTGTATTCGCGATCTCGTTTTTTCGGTCACTACCCATAGCTCATGACCGTAGGTGAGGGTAGGAACATAGATCAACTGGTAAATTGAGAGCTTTGCCTTGCGGCTCAGCTCCTTTTTCACCACAACAGACCGATGCAGAGCCCGAATCACTGTGGACTCTGCACCGATCCGCCCGTCGATCTCACGCTCCATTCTTCCCTCACTCGTGAACAAGACCCCGAGATACCTGAACTCCTCCACTTGAGGCAGGATCTCGCTCCCAACCCTGAGAGGGCACTCCACCCTTTTCTGGCTTAGGACCATGGTCTCGGATCTGGAGGTGTTGATTCCCATCCCAGCCGCTTCACACTCAGCTGCGAACCGATCCAGAGAGAGCTGAAGATCACGGTCTGATGAAGCAAACAGGACAACATCATCTGCAAAAAGCAGTGACCCAATCCTGAGTCCACCAAACCGGACCCCCTCAACACCCTGGCTGCGCCTAGAAATTCTATCCATAAAAGTTATGAACAGAATCGATAACAAAGGGCAGCCCTGGCGGAGTCCAACTCTCACTGGAAACGGGTTCGACTTACTGCTGGCAATGCGGACCAAGCTCTGGCACCGATCGTACAGGGACCGAACAGCTCTTATCAGGGGGTCCGGTACCCCATACTCCCGGAGCACCCCCCACAGGATTCCCCGAGGGACACGGTAAAACGCCTTTTCCAAGTTCACAAAACACATGTAGACTGGTTGGGCGAACTCCCATTCACCCTCCAGGACTCTGCTAAGGGTGTAGAGCTGGTCCACTGTTTCGCAACCAGGACGAAAACCACACTGTTCCTCCTGAATCCGAGGTTTGGTCGTGCTACACTAAATGTCTATCAACTGATGTTTAAATCTCCCATCATTAACTGCCAATGTAGAACTGACACATTGTCTACATGTCTGCGCGAGTCTTCTCCAGTTTATATATGGTCCTGTGTAAGTCACTGTAGGTGTGCTCTCGTAAGTGTGCTCTGCTGTAGACTGGAGTCCAGTGCACAACTGGCTTCCTCATATTGCATGAATAGTTAGCAGCCATTACCAATCCTGGACTGGAATAAGAAGACTCAGAAAATAAACAGACACTATAACAAGGCTAAAGATTAAAAGTGGCACTGCACAGTGGATATCAAGAAATTACATTCCCTTATTGAAATTTCAGATTTTGTTAATTTAAATCATAGCAGACCTTTTTTTTACCTATAATTATTTTAATGAAACTATTTAAGTGATAATTACTTTGAAACATAATTAATTTTTTTCTTGAGGTACTGTCATTGTCCAAAGATGTGAATGTTAATTGCTAATTCTAAAGCAGGGGTGTCAGACTCAATGATCGAGCCCTGGGACCTTTATAATGCACCCTTCTTCAGCAATATTCAAGTTATATATGGCACATGAAGACCTTGAGTTTTCTCAAAGACCCCCTTTAACTTGTGTTTCAAATGTAATTTATGTTTACATCTGCTATTAAAATACCTCTCCCTGTGTCTGCAGGCCTAAAATATAGGGGATGGGAGGCTACTAAAATGTAGTTAGAATGGAAGCTGACACAACAATAAAAAGGGAAAAGAAGGTGCCATGCCACACTGCCTGCCATTATAAAATGTAATGTTTTAACAGGATGCCAAATGGCAATAGTTTAGTGGCATAGATGGTGACTCAACTTCATGCACGCCATAGCTGCCAGCTCCACTTACTTTGAAAGCTAAACAGCTGTCAGGCCTGGCCCCCTCCACGGTTAATCTGACTGCTGTCACCATCCTACAAGATTCTTTTGTCTTATATGAATATTGTTACACACTGTGCCGTATGGCAAAGTTATAAGTGGGCATGACAAATTTTTTTTTTCCCCCCAAAATGTTATGCAAACACAGTAGATTTCAGATTAGGCAACAAACACATGATCCATATCACTACAAAAATGTGTTGAATTACCACAAAGACATGACTGGACTCTGTAATGTTTATCTGTGATTCAACATAACAGTCTGTTTTATTTTTGCATCTTTCATAAGTTTTCAATGAAGAAAGCGTGTATTCCTAAAACTACCCCTCTAGATCATACATTTTGAAATGACCTCACACCCCAGATCTTCTAAGTGCTTTATTTAAGATGAGAATTACCTGGAAAAATGCTGTCATTGTAGAGTGGGAGCAGTTGAAATATACAGTAAGTAAATAGACTGGATTTAATTTGGTGTTTCTATCCAAGTAGCATACTGCTACATTACTTCAAATATCTGAAAGGCAGTCCCTTCAAAAGTAAGGGTGTTTCATTACTTACTTCGGTGGCAATTTGTTTCCCTCTGTTGGACACCAAGCAAGCACCCTGCATATTTTAATCTTTGGAGTATTTTCCACACAATCACCTGTTTGAATCCCTAGAATATGGAAAGAAATCAACTCGTCCATAAATGTGAAAGAAAAATGGAATTTTGATCATTAAATATTATTTTAGAACGTTGACATGATAAAAAGGAATTATAAAGGGAAATGTTGAGAAATGTAAACTACTGGGTAATCTAATTCATTGAACGAACTTTTTAAAAACAAGCAAAGATCTTTCAGACCGTCGGGCTCATGAGTTTTATGTTGTTCAAAAATCTCATCTGAGCATCTTTTGAAGCCCATAGTACATTATAGCTTCAATCCTATTTCAATTAGTATACAACAGCCTTACAATATAGCTTAATGCGTTCTTTGCCTGATATTTTTCTGCATTACCAAGAGGAGGAAAAGAAAGTCGCATTAAAGTAAACCTCAGAATCCTTTTTTATATATTTGCTTCCCGTTGGTCAGCATGGACCACCATGTTTTTATAACTTTTGTTTCTGTTACAAGCACAGAGCACTCCAGGAATCATTTTCTGATCGTCTTTATTCCTGGTTTTTCATGAAACACTCACTCAGTCTTCCAAAGAAAAATTACAATAAAAAATGTTGATATATATATATATATATATATATATATATATATATTTTTTTTTAAAATTAAAACACAACTGGATCTTTTGGGATATTTGGGCAGGCATCTACTACCACTGTATTAGATGTCTTTAGGCTATATGTTTTTTAATTTATAATAGCAAGAAAAATAAAAGAAGCGACACTACCTAATACCTGGTTTACTGTCTGTGAGAAATGTGCACGTTCTCTGCAGATTCTTGTGGTTTTCTTGCCACATGCAATGACAGGATGTTTGCTGCGTAGCAAATGTGAGTGGGAGTGTAACGGAGTGTGCCGCATGATAGACCGAAGTCCCATCCAGATATAGCTTCTGCCGAGAGTCAGACGGTGTCAGGATACTCTCCAATTGCCTGCCTGCCTGCCTTGTATTGGATAACATTAATTTAGAAAAGTGTTATTTTTATTGCTTAAAAGACTTTATTTATTATGCTATGTAACAGTAAATGGCAGTCAACCTACAGGTGAAATAATTAACGGTGTAAATATGTACAGTATATTTCCCCTCCATGTCCTGATTATTTCTTTGCCTCTCTTATAGCTTGGACAGCTCCTAATTCTCTCTTTCACTGCAAGCGTAACCAAAATATCAGAAAGGTAACAGTGCACTCTACTGCAAATTCTGGAGTTTTCTCTATGGCACTGTAAACATAGATCTAATAGATTTAGGAATAGCATTTTCATACCATAACTGTGCTGATCATTCTCTCCTTTTATGCAGTCTTTGTTTGATTCGCATCTTTTTCCGTTTTTTGTTATATCCTTAAAAAAAAGAAACACACACACAAATCTATATATACATACATAAACATATATGCACATATACATACACATATACAAATTAATACAAATGTATAAATTATTTGCCATGACTTCATTATTTCTCATTTATAGCATTTTTTTGTTTTCCTCTAGGCTTGTGTTGTTCAATAATTATAAAGTAACAATCAGTCTCATTGATCTATTTTCTTATGATGGTTTTCCATCACAGGGTCACAAAGGGTCATAGTTCAACCTACAATGCTGGTGGTGGATTTTAGGAGGACCAGGCCCCTCATGGACCCCGTGATCATCAGAGGTGACTGTGTGCAGAGGGTGCAGACCTATAAATACCTGGGAGTGCAGCTGGATGATAAATTGGACTTTCTGCCAATACTGATGCTCTGTGCAAGAGAGGACAGAGCCGACTATACTTCCTTAGAAGGCTGGCGTCCTTCAACATCTCCAATAAGATGCTGCAGATGTTCTATCAGACGGTTGTGGCGAGCGCCCTCTTCTACGCGGTGGTGTGCTGGGGAGGCAGCATAAAGAAGAGGGACGCCTCACGCCTGGACAAACTGGTGAGGAAGGCAGGCTCTATTGTAGGCACGGAGCTGGACAGTCTGACACATGTGGCGGAGTGACGGGAGCTGAGCAGGTTCCTATCAATCATGGAGAATCCACTGCATCCACTGAACAGGATCATCTCCAGACAGAGGAGCAGCTTCAGTGACAGACTGCTGTCACCGTCCTGCTCCACTGACAGACTGAGAAGATCGTTCCTCCCCCACACTATGCGACTTTTCAATTCCACCCGGGGGGGTAAACGTTAACATTATATTAAGTTATTGTCTGTCTGTATACCTGCCTGGCACTCTCCATCTTGCACTTTTTAACTTGCACTGCGTTTTTATTACTCTTTAATTTAATATTGGTTTTTTTTATCAGTATGCTGCTGCTGGAGTATGTGAATTTCCCCTTGGGATTAATAAAGTATCTATCTATCTATCTATCTAGCAGTCTAACATGAAATGCCACACTCAGAATGCCCACATTCATTCCAGGGCAATGAGTCACCAATCAAGTACAGATGTCTGTGAATTTCCAACTATTCCAGGGGTCCTCAATCACAGTCCTGGAGGGCCGCAGTGGCTGCAGGTTTTTGTTGCTTAATTAGAAAGCAAGTCTTGCCAATAATTTAACTTCATGGCTTGTTACTGCTTTAACTCTGCCATGTCAGCTCATTCTCATATCCTCGATTTTCTTCCCCTTTCTAAGGATATCATCCAAATGATTTGAAGGCTAAAATGGAGGAGTAATTCTCAGTCCTTCACTTTTTTCTCTTCACTTTCCTTACAAGTCTTTAATTAAACCAAATAGTACATGATAAATGGTAACAAGCTAAATGGAGAACTGCTGGTCTCTTTTGTCATTTGCATGTTATTGCTAATTAGGAGCAATTAAGACTAAAATAAGCATTAAGGGTTCAAAAAAAGGTCATTCACATCACCCCCCACTGACCATCGATGGTGTAACTGTGGAAAGGGTGAGTAACACCAAGTTCCTGGGGACATACATCTCCGAGGACCTCACCTGGTCAGATAACACCACATCACTGGCAAAGAAAGCTCAAACCCGCCTCTACTTCCTACGCAAACTGAGGAGAGCACAAGTTCCTCCCCCATCGTGTGCTCTTTCTACCGGGGCACAATCGAGATCATCCTCACCAGCTGCATGTCTGTGTGGTATGGAAGTTGCACTGCCTCCCGTAGGAAGTCCCTGCAACAAATAGTAGATGCGGCCAGTAAGATGATTGGTGCCCCACTGCCCTCCCTCAAGGACATTTTCCACAACCGTCTCACCTGTAGAGCCATCAGCATTGCTGGTGACTCCTCCCACCCTTTTCACTCCATTTTTAGACTCCTCCCCTCAGGGAAAAGTTACCGGAGCCTCCGGGCCCACTCCACAAGACTGTCAGGATAATGATCTCTGTCCACTACTTCCCCACCCACGGCCCCCTGCCCATGGACCGTAACAAGAGTCACTATCTACAAGTACCCTACCTCAGCTGGTATTATAGAAGGACTCAATATTACATCTGCTGCTGTTTATCTTTTTGTACATCTCATAAGCTACTCTATAATGCACCTTCTCATTTTCTACTGTAAGTGGCTTTTGCACTACTGACTATTGCACATTGTACACAGGTCTACTTTGCAAGTTCTAACGTTATTTGTCTTATATGTTATACTTTTACACTTTTTATATTTTATTGTACTATGAAGATGAGAGAGAAACAGTATTTTGATTCTCCTGTATGTTCTGTACATACAGTTAATTGACAATAAAAGGCTATTTGATTTGATTTGATTTGAAATCTTAACGAGCGAGACAACTAAAGTGAAACAGAAGTGTTACTTGAGCAATAAGTGCTTCTTATTAAGCAATTGGGTTGGAGTAAAAACCTGCAACCACTGTGGCCCACCAGGACTGTGATTGAGGACCCCTGAACTATACGGCCACTCTGTCTTATGACCCGTGGCCCGCAGTTAATTGCCTTGACTCAAAGACTAATCTATTAGCAGGTTAGGAAATTAACCTACAAATGTTGTATCACAGATAGAAAACCCCATCATCTTAAATAGATAGATACTTTAATAATCCCAAGGGGAAATTCACTTAGCATACCACTGTGGAAAGGCAAGGGTGACCAGGGGACATACAAGGAGTACACTAGATGCAGGGTCACAATGGGCACCACAGGAATGTAAAGAAGTGGGAGAGACTGGCAAAAGAAGAGTGCAACACCCCACAGTCAGCAGGGTGGCAACAGAGATATCCGGATTGTGACAGGTGGTTTCCCTGGTGTCTTAAACAATGGTCAAGCACCAAAAATGTTATTTATTCCTGAGAAGGTAAGGTCAGAGCCAAGGCATAAAATGATCTTGAAGTCTTCTAGAGGGCACTGTGGTCTGATAGTTCCAAGAATCTGAACACCTGTCCAAACCTAAGAAGTGATCATAGTGCATGACCTGGAAGTTACCTATTAAATAAAAGAAAGTACTTGGCTAATGTTTAGATGAAGGGAGAAAGACAAGCCAGGAATTTAAGAGAGTGGAAGATAAAATATTTTGTGGTGCTTTGAGATATGAGCAAAAAAAAAAAAGGAGGCAACAGACTTATCAGAAAAGGGACAATTCCTGCAAACCTTCTCTCAGTAAGGCTAGAACATTTTTCTTGTTTCTTTTTGTTGTCCATTTTTTTCTCTCATGTTCCGTTTTTTTTTTTAAAAAACACTTTATTTTTGACCTTTTGGAATTCTGTGGTTATGAGGATGCCTAGGCACTGCTCTCAACAATTATAAAAGTTACAGTGTACAGTAATGGAACAATCTAAGGTTGAATCACACTGCCTCCAATAGAGCTACCTGTGTTTTGTTGTGTCTTGTCAAGATAGTGCTAAGAAAAAGCCTATTTCCACATTAGATTTAATCGTCTGTACAAATTGCCCTATCTTTTTTTATTACTTTGAATTCACACGATAGATAGATATGAAAGGCACTATATAATAGATAGACAGACAGACACTATACAATAGATAGATAGATATGAAAGGCACTATATAATATATAGATAGTTATAGTGCCTTTCATATCTATCTATCTATCTATCTATCTATCTATATATTATATAGTGCCTTTCATATCTATCTATAATAGATAGATAGACAGATAGATACTTTATTAATCCCAAGGGGATGTTCTCATACTCCAGCAGCAGCATACTGATAAAGAACAATATTAAATTAAAGAGTGATAACAATGCAGGTATACAGACAGTAACTTTGTATAATGTTAACGCTAACACCGCTATCCACCTATTGCCAGAATTCCCTTGTTTGCCACAGTATCAAATCGTATCAGACTGCCTTCTGTGTCTAAAAATACTTTACAAAACACTTACCTCAATGCAGTAGTCTTGTCTCTGATTCTTTGTTATTATAGCGTTTGTCACAACTAGAAAGGACTCTTTGCCCTGCAAAGAGAAATAATACGCATGCATTGAAAAGTGAACTTGGCAAAGTACTAGGTCAAAACAACAAACCCTGGTGTGGTGCCTTTCTTTATTTTTCAGGGCTGCACTTCTGATATAATATTACAAAGTCCTAATAACCGCTTGCTTTAAACTTGAGACTTCGACATTAATGGTAGATCCTGAAGTTCTGGTGCAGATGGACAAAAAGAATGAGGTAATCAAACAGAAACAGCATGGTAGGTTTTCTGCAACAAACATCGGGGCTCTCCATCACAAAATAGCAAATTTAAAACTTACTGTCAAGACTTTTTTTGGCTTTTTCTTTTTCAAGCTGTAACCAGAGTTGAAAAATAGCTATCTGATATTGTGATTTGTAAAAGTAATTAGGTTATTAGTTTATCTAATGCAAGGACAGTTCTTTCAGGCAGGGAGGGACCTTACATGATTAGCGCAGATCCCTTGCTCACAGGTCTTAAAGGGCCTAATCTATGATCTATTCTATATGATCTAATATAATCTAATATATATTATATATAATCTAATCCAGCGGTGGGCGATGTCGGTCCTGTAGAGTCGCAGTGGCTACAGGTTTTCATTCCAACCCAACTGATTAATTGTAAACCAATCCTTTCCAGTCTCACATCTTATTTAATTTTATGGCTTGTTAGTCTGCAATGTAAGGTTCTTATATCGTAGACTTTTTCCATTCCAAGGATGTCATCAAAATGATTTGAAGCCTAAAACGGATCATTTTCAGTCTGTCACATTTTCTATTAATTGTTTTATTAAATCCAACAGTGTATGGTGAACACACAGAGATGTAAATCGAAACAAGCTAGATGGTAAACTTCTGACTGCTTTCTCATTTACATCTTATTGTTAATAAGGAGCCATTAAAACAGTGAATGCAGCTGATTAAGACTGAAATAAGCAATTAAAGGTGGGGAACCTTAGCAAGCAAGACCGCTAAAATAAAGTATCAAAATGTCAACTAAGTAATAAGGGCTTCATCAGCAGTAATTGACTTCTCATTAAGAAACTGGGCTGGAACAAAAACGTGCAGCCACTGCGGCCCTCCAGGACTGACATTGCCTACCCCGATCTAATCTATCCTTATATGCAAATAGCTCACTTGATGTTATCTATACCTGGTATTGATCACAAACAGCTCAAAAGCTAAATGTGTGGGATGGGTATCAGGATGCCTCAAGTGGAAAACCTGTCGACACCGATATAACATTGACTCTGTGCCAAGAACCATTCCTCTACAGTCCTATCGAAAGATGGAACTGCAGTCTTCATGACCCCTGCTGAAGAACCAAATAACAATGGCACTGTGCTAATGGCTGTATTTGTCAATCTAAATGATTCTTCTATAATGTATATTAGAAACAAAAAGCTATAATTTAAAGCAAGTTACATATATTCTTTTCTTTATACTACATTTCTCTTATCTTAGTATTTCCACAATGGTTACTGAAAGGGTATACTGTATATACAGCTATGAATTGTAAGCTGTATTTCTAAAGAGAACACATTTCCACAGAATGTACATCGACGCTGGACACACAAGCCTTTCCTGTCAACACTGAGCGAAATATTAGGACTGGTGCTAGAACGGAGTGCCACACTGTCACACTTGTGTACCATTCAGCCTAAAATGCACAGTCTGAGGGAATGGAAGAAAACCAGTTTAGGTGTAGGGATGTTGTGCAACCGTCACAGTTACAGTTTTGGAATTTGAACCCAGATCCCTGGAAAAGTAAGGCACAAAATAACCAAGAATGCTTTATGAATAATGTTCAAGAAGCTACAAAGACGGTCTGTGACATGATTTGTAACATATAGCACCTTTATCAACTTACATGCAACTGCCCACTGTGATCAGCTACGTCCCATACAATTTCCCCAAGTTCCGAGTTATTGGCCAGAGCTACACCCTTCACTTTCGTGACCACTGAGCTGATGACCTCATCTTGTTCCTGGTATTCCTTATTCCAGAATAGCATGACACTGAAAAAGTGAAAAATAAATAAATAATAATCAACAATGAGGAACATTATTCCTTAAAGAACCGTTTCAAAGAAGAAAGCTCTAAAGGCCCCATTGTGAAAATATCACAACATAACATTCTCAAGCCCACTTTTCCAGTTCAGGGTCGTGGGAGTCTGAGCCTATCCTTGGAAAACTGGAAACTATGCTGGGCAACAGCCCTGGCCAGGACACCAGTTCATTGTGAGGCTCATTCACACAAAACCCCACCCCGCCACCCCCAACTCATGCATATATAAGGAGAAAATGGAAACTTTTCTGGGCAAGTGATTCAACCCAACATGATAGAATTGAGGCGTCAGTGTTGACAAGAGCCCCATTACGCTCCCTGTAATGTCAAAATACAATCATTAACCATAGAGACAATTGCCTTAATATAAACGGTTACAAATATTCATTGTATCATCAAGTAGCTCCCTTTTCTTTGCACACCCAGATACATTTTTTTCTTCATATTTGACTCCACAGGTGGGAGTCTTTGTGATAAATGGCCTATCAGAGTTGCTTTCGTCTTTGCACTTGATTCTGCTTGAGTTGGCTACAGGGCCAGTAGCTTCAAAACCAGGTTAGCCCATTACATAATGTGGCATATTATGAAGGTTTTAATTTTCAGCTTGATGTTATCTCAGCTTTTGTTTAGTGATTAGCATTCCCCCCTACTTTGATATTCCTTCTCCATTGAACTTTTTGTATTTGTATGCACAGCAGTTTTTTACATGTTTGTGCTCATATAATTTTAAAACCTCAACAAAATATGCGATCATCTCTAACACATGAACGTATGCTCTATTTAAAGGCATAGCGAATCATTTACTGTACATCACTGATCCCACGCCTACGTAAAAGAGTAAACGCAAGCTTTTTCAAGACCAAAGTCACACTTGGGCCTCATTTCCCAAAATAACTGTAGTCCACAACCAAAATTGCTGGCCTCCATAACTTACTCTGCTAGTGTTATGGAGACACTGCGAAAAAATGCTGGCCTGGCCAGGCCTTGGCAGAAAGAAGAGAGGTAAGATATAAAGAAGAAGTGGTTGGTGGTACCCATACTGTCTATTTTGATTATGATAACCCTCTGGAATGTGTGAGGGATTGCCGGCCTTATATTCCGGCCAACACCTCCAAGCCGCCAGATGGAGCCCTCCTTGCAGCATGGAGGTGCCCCGAATGTCAGCAGGGAATCATGGACCTTGGAGTTTTTCTTCACAGCCCTGCCTGGATACCATGGGGGCCGCCAGGAGTCGCTGCAGGGAGGCCCAGGGATTTATGCTTTCCGTATAGCCCGGAAGTATTTCCAAGTCACGGGAACGGAAGAAATGATATACTTCCGGGCTGAAGAAAAGGAGAAGTTTTTACTTGACCCGGAAGTGATAGAAAGTCACATGGACTGAGGGACAGAACTACTTCTGGGTCAAGGACTATAAAAGGATTGTGGGAGATCCCAGACGTTGAGCTGAGCTGGGTGGAAGGGTGGCAACGTGTCTGGGGGTGTGGAGGATTATTGTAGTGATTAGTATTGTGCATTATATGAGTATTGTGGAGAGGAGGGTGCTTTGTGCACGTATTTGTTCAAATAAATTCAATTATTGGACTTTTACCTGGTGTCTGACGTCTGGTCTGAGGGTTCAAGGGAGCGAGAGCGACCTAATCTGTCACAGTTGGCGTAGCCGGCAGGATTATCTGACCGTCGGTTTGGCAGAGGACCTGAATTTAAAAAATTTCTGTGGACAGAGAACCCCAAGAAGACAGCTGGGAGTGGAGGGTTGGTTATTGATTAGTGATTTGTTTATTGTTTGAGTATTGTGGAGAGTAGGGTGCTTTGTGCACTTACTTATAATAATAAATATTCATTTTGGACTTTTATCTGGTGTCTGACGTCTGGTCTGAGGGTTCAAGGGGTCACGGGGACCCTTAAACTGTCACAAATGGTAATGTGGCTTAGAGGCTGCTGATGGCCACACAAGCTCCAGAATGGGTCAATATACTAAAGTTTCATGCAGACTTCATGCCACAACATACTGTAGTCGATGATTTTTATACAATAGCATTTTTCCCATGTCTGTTTTTAAGTGTCTGTGGATGTGGGGGGACAACATGCCCCTGCCTTGGTCTCTGATATAAAATGAATACTAACTTTGTTAAATTCTTCTGCTCCCGTTAGTGGTGGCCACAGCAACAAAACAGCTTTTATAATGATGATGTACGTTCATTTTTATACCTAAAAAGGCTCTGTGACCGGCTTTGTGAAGCTGCTCCCTGTAACCACTCTATGAATTTATTGTATTTGGAAAGAGAGATCTCTTGATGGCTGAACGGAAACTTTAGGAACAGAGTGGCAAGCAAGATTACTCCAAACTGAAACCACCAAAGGAGCAGAAGTTCTCTTTTGGTCTAAGTGCTAATTATCTAAAATCCAACAAAACATGTTACACATTGTGAACAGTTGGGGTGCTACACCTCGAGACACAACTACACAGCACAGTCCTGGCTTCAAACAAGATGTTTTTTACTTTACAGTACCTCCAAATCCTCTTCCACAACTGTATAATACAATAATATGTTTTGTTGCCTCATTTCATACCTCCCAAGTAGTCTCATCCACTTCTCCTCCTGACTCTTTTATGCTAGACCTGGGAGTAGTTTCGAGCCCCCAGCATTTCTGGGTCATGCGGATTCCTTCAAAGAAGCGGAGAGGTTTCATGGTAGCTCCCTCTGGTGGCCCCCAGGAACCCCGACAAGGCTGCCCTACAGGACTACAATTCACACCCTGCCATGCGGGTATTCGTATCGTTGTTTCCCCAGTGGGATGCTGCCACCGTGTGTACCAGGGGAACACATAATCCCAATCCACAGACACCTCCTGTTCTTCCAAACAGGCATCCCGTCCTGGTAAGGAACCAACACACATCCCAGTCAGAACATCTACGTCCATCCATTACAGCCTCCCTCCCTAGGGAAGGAACCATCATCCATCTGGGTCGGGAAACCAACTCCCATATGTTATTCACAATAAAGATTAAATGTGAAACTAATTCCCGTCAGCAATTAAATATGTGACACGCAGAGTCCCTCCACTAAGCTTTTTTAAGCACTCTGCTGCTTCTCATGCAAATTGCTAAAGGAGTCTCTCAGCAATGCTGCAAAACTTCTTCCAGCTTTGAATGTTTAACCGTCTTTAATTACTGATAGGCATCTTGCCGTGAGCAAGTTAGTTTATCTGGGAGTTTTGTGACATACCGTTGAATTCTGCAGGGGAGGGTGGTCCCCGGCATCTGTCTATACATGTGTAACAGACGAGCTTTACATCCTGGGAAATACAATTCACATTGCAATGAATCAAACTTGATGACACGTCAGTCAGTCAGTCAGCATCCAACCCGCTATATCCTAACTACAGGGTCAAACCCAGCCAACACAGGGCGCAAGGCAAGAAACAAACCACGGGCAGGGCGTCAGCCCACCACAGGGCACACCCACACACTAGGGACAATTTAGTATGCCAATGCACCTAACCTGCATGTCTTTGGACTGTGGGAGGAAACCCACGCAGACACGGGGAGAACATGCAAACTCCACGCAGGGTGAACCCGGGTCTCCTAACTGCGAGGCAGCAGCGCTATCACTGGGCCACCATGCTGCCTTGATGACACTTATACTCTAAATTCACAACTGCAATGAAACTACAGGAAGCATAAATACAAAAAATATAAATAAAGCGAAATTAATGAATTGTGTTAAATTTATCCTGCTTTAGCATGAATATGTATTCACTCATTTCTGGGCCTTGTTACTTTTCAGTTGAACTTCGCAGCATTTCTGAAATTCTATACAACAGTCTTGCTACTTTTACTCAAAGGCTAAAAAAACAAAGTATCAAATATAAAGGACAATCCTGCACTAGAAAAGTATTTTCATGAAAGAGATGAATGGATATTAATTACAAGAGAGGACAAAACAGCCACCTTTATCTTTTATGGTGAGCTATGTATACATTTTTTTTCTGTGCAGCTCTATTAAAAGATATCAGAGCTGAAAGTTTATAGCTCTTTGGTGACTTTAAGAAAACTATTCTTACAATTTACAATAAATATTAGTAATACAAGCCTGGTTGTAAGATTATAGCATCTCATCTTAAACTTTGTAGAGAAAAGCCAAGCAAAATGACACCTTTTATTGGCTAACTAAAAAGATTACAACATGCAAGCTTTCGAGGCAACTCAGGCCCCTTCTTCGGGCAGATCCATATTACTAAGCGAAGGTTGTAAACCGGATGGGCGCAGGGCGCATCGAGACGCACTGCCGCACTGCCGCACTGCAATGAGCCCGTCCATAGCTACCGACACAGCCACAGAAAACACAGAAACGAGAACGTTGTAAACCGGATGTCACAAATCGCCTGCCTACCAGTGTGATCGCTTTAAAGTCCCATATAGATTTTACATAACGGTTAATTGGCACACGCACGATGACCCGCTAGACTAGATGTACCAGACTCGGCCGTCTGCTTAGGCTGTACAAATCCGAGCCAATAGCTAACGACACAGCCACAGAGAAAACAAGAACGAAACGATTCAACGCATATTTGAATCACATTACAGTATTACCGTACGGAATCCACAATTTAAGCGCTCAACTAAATACAAACACAAGCCCGTATGGCTATGACCTGTAAACGAGCCCGTATGGATAAAATGAATGAACGAAGGCGCCCACACAAAGAAACCGCTGTAGTACAAATATGTTTATTTAATTACATGAAACCTTAACCATGGCTACAACCAGTACACTAAACCTGAGGTACAGCGTGCATGCCAGAGTGTACAGCCACCCGAGCGTGACCACCCACACCACGGCATATACCACGTTCGTTTAGTAATGTAGCCCTCCATGCCCGGAACCACCGCAGTGGCCAGTTCAGCACGCGAATCCGCCGCCGTCAGCAAACGACTTCTCGCCGACGGCACAGCCATAAAAAAACAAACGTGTGACTGCATTGCTGAAAACAATAAATGAAGGCGCCTACAACTGAGACACAGCTCCAAAAAGAAACCGCTTTAGTACAAATACGTTTATTTAATTAAATGAACTGTCCCAGGACGCACCCACCCTCCATGATATTTCATCCCTCCAAGTATCAGAAGGAACTGAACGTGATTGCCATTCTTGGATTTGCGATTCTTTCGAGAATCGGGGGCTTGCTGGTGTAATACAGAGACTGGAGTTCCCTGTGTTTATATACACACTCTAGGACAAGAAACAACATTGGTAAATCTTTAAATGAGAAATTTTAAATGCAAAAAATTAATAGATTCATTCAGGCTAGGGTTAATTTAACAAGAGAGAGAAGAACAATGTATTGTCAAGATCTCTGGATAAGATAACTGTCCAACAAAGTCTTTTGAAGTTTGTAATGAGTTTATTCAAAACAATGTGGGTCTGTAGACAGGTTGTCTGTCATTCTGAGAGATGTGAACAATCAAAAAGTCAGTGGTAGAAATGATAACATTCACTCTGACACATAATCTATTCTCTTTTGGACAAGATTGCTACTTGCAACAAATGGGGACTGCAATGGGCTGTCGGTTTGCACCTCACTATGAAAACCTATTTATGGCAAAACTGGAGGAAGATTTCATGTCAATGTGCATCGTAAAACCAATGTTGTATCTCCGTTACATAGATGACATATTCATCATCTGGACTGTCAGTGAGAAGGACCTCCTCCATTTTCATAATGAATATAATTGTTTTCACTCCAACATAAAGCTGAAGCTGAATTACTCAAAAACAGAAGTCAGCTTCCTTGACGCCACCGTTCAACTGAAAGGCAACACCCTTGTAACTTCTGTTTTTCACAAACCGACAGACAGACGGACCTACCTGAAAAGTGATAGCTTCCTCCCCAAGCATATAAAGCGCTCCATTATTTTCAGCCAAGCAATACGGTACAATCGTATTTGCTCAGACCCGACAGACCGGGATCAACAACTGCAGGAGCTCAGACGAGATTTCATCAAACAAGGTTACACCCCCAAAACAACAGACACTCAAATAAGAAGAGCTACTGCCATACCCAGAGACAACCTTCTGGAATATAAAAACAAAGACAACAAGGATCGCATCCCCCTTGTTGTCACCTACAACCCACATCTTGAAACACTTCGAAAAATTATAAAAGAACTTCAGCCAATACTAAACAATGACCAAACACTGAAAAATGTATTTCCTGAACCTCCCCTCTTGGCATACAGACAACCACCAAACCTTCAGCAACTAATTGTCTGAAGCTCCCTAAGTGAACCAACAGAAAATGGCACATCTTCATGCCTACAGAAAAGATGCAAAACATGTGCCCACGTCTATGATACAGACCGTATAGTTATACCACACTGCCGACTTGAACATCACATCAAGGGATCATTTTCCTGCAGATCATCTAATGTAGTCTACCTAATTTTCTGCATGAAATGTCCTGACACTGCACTCTATGTGGGAGAAACTGGACAAACACTCCGCCAGAGAATGAATTTCCACAGGTTCCACATTAAACATGGCAACACAGATGTTCCTGTAGCGGCCCATTTCAACAGCCATGGACACTGTGAGAGGGACTTTAAAGTCACAGTGCTTATGGGAAACTTCAAAACACAGCAAGAGAGAAAAGAATGAGAAGTTAAACTCATGCTAAAATTTAATACTTTACAACATGGATTGAATAGAGACAAGAGTTTTATGGCCAGATATGAGGATTGTTTACATCTCTCAGAATGACAGACAACCTGTCTACAGATCCACATTGTTTTGAAAAAACTCATTACAAACTTCAGAAGACTTTGTTGGACAGTTATCTTATCCAGAGATCTTGACAATACATTGTTCTTTCCTCTCTTGTTAAATTAACCCTAGCCTGAATGAATCTATTAATTTTTTACATTTAAAATTTCTCATTTAAAGATTTACCAATGTTGTTTCTTGTCCTAGAGCACTGGTAATCGGAAGGTTGCCAGTTCGAATCCCGTAAATGCCAATAGGGACTCTGCTCTGTTGGGCCCTTAATCTGCAATTGCTGAGCGCTTTGAGTACAGCAGTGAGAAAAGCGCTATATAAATGCAAAGAATTATTATTATTATTATTATTATAAACACGGAACTCCAGTCTCTGTATTACATCTTGCCTGAAGAAGGGGCCTGAGTTGCCTCGAAAGCTTGCATATTGTAATCTTTTTAGTTAGCCAATAAAAGGTGTCATTTTGCTTGGCTTTTAACCCCAATGTTAAAAAAGTCTGGCCTTGATGCTGACAATCTTAACAATTTCCAGCCTATTTCCCACTTACCTTTCCTGTCAGAAGTTCTCGAGCGTGTTGTAGCTTCCCAACTCACCAATTACCTAACCTCTAATAATTTGATGGAACCCTTTCAGTCTGGTTTCAGGGCGCGGCACAGCTGTGAAACTGCTCTGCTACGGGTAACCAATGATTTGCTTATGGCAGCAGACTCTGGACAAACTAGCATATTAATTCTGTTAGACCTCAGTGCAGCATTTGACACTGTTAGATATGACATCCTACTGTCCAGAATGGATAAACATGCTGGGTATCTCTGGCACTGCCCTCCAGTGGTTCAAGTCCTATCTGACTGATAGGTAAGAGTTTGTTAGTCTTGGCAACAGCAGATCCAACTCCGTGCCAGTCACACAAGGAGTCCCTCAGGGCTCTGTCCTCGGTCCTCTGCTTTTCTGTATTTATATGCTTCCCCTTGGCCATATTATATGTAGCTATGGACTGGGTTATCATTTTTATGCAGATGATACTCAACTCTACTTCAATGTTAAAAGTGGAACTTCATCAGAGCTTTCTCAGCTCACAACCTGCCTTAGTGAAATTAAAACCTGGATGGAGCAGAACTCTTTAAAATTAAATTGCAATAAAACTGAACTCCTGCAAATTGGGACTAAAATGCAACTTAATAAAATGAGCTCCTTCCCAGTCCATCTTGACGGTGATCTCATCAGACCTGCCTCTACTGTAAAAAATCTTGGTGTCATTTTTGATTCCTCCCTCTCTTATTCCGCCCACATAAATCACATTAAGAAACTTTCTTACTTTCACCTCCTTAACATATCCGTGTTCACTCCTTCCTCTTCTTCTCCAATGCTGAGAAACTTGTCCATGCTTTTATCACATCCCGCATCGATTATTGTAATTCCCTACTGGCAGGTGCCCCTTCTAATCTTATATCACAGCTCCAGCTTATTCAAAACTCAGCTGCAAGAGTCCTTACTCGAACCAGCAGCAGTGAGCACATCACACCATCCTGCTCCGTCTTCACTGGCTCCCTGTGTCCTACAGAATCGAATATAAAATCCTACTAATAACCTACAAAGCTTTAAATAACCTCACGCCAAACTACATCAGTGACCTTCTCCATCACTATGTGCCTGTCCGCCCGCTAGGGTCCTCTGATTCTGGTAATCTTGTTGTGCCCCTCACTAATCTACACTCCATGGGTGACAGGACCTTCAGCTGTATAGCGCCCAGACTCTGGAATGACCTACCAAAATTAATCAGGTCAGCTGACTCCATGAATTCTTTTAAAAAACAACTCAAAACTCATCTGTTCAGGAAGGCTTTTAGCTCTACTTGACTTTATTACCTTTCTCTCAATTTACTTCTCTGTCAAAATGCCAATGTAACCTGTATGTGTGTGCGAGACCATCGATTATGTTGTCTGTTTTTTTTTCAGAATTTACTGTCTTAATCTTCTTTATTTATTTATCTGGTTTGTACAATGCTATATACTGTATATTCTGCCGTTCTTTATTATATTCTGTAAGTGCCTTGAGCATGGGAAAGGCGCTATATAAATAAAATGTATTATTATTATTATTATTACATTCATAATGACTAACACGGTACAACACCCTAGTACTAACTTAAACTTTGAAACACATTTATATTTCCATGTAAACCATAAAGAGGTGAAAATCATTGGTAACAACAGCCAGATTACATCTAGGGCATAAACTTTCGTTACTTGGGTTTCCTTCCTGTATATTAAATACTCATATTTCACATTTTTTGTGTTTAAATGATGTGAAGTGCTGCGTTGGGCTGGCGCTCTGCTCGGGGTTTGTTTCCAGCCTTGCGCCGTGTGTTGGCTGGGATTGGCTCCAGCAGACCCCGTGACCCTGTAGTTAGGATATAGCGGGTTGTATAATGGATGGATGGACTGATCTGAAGTGACAGCTTATGAAAAATTACACCTTAATGTTCCAAAAATCATGTCTTAAATTTTGCAAAAGCAGATGAAGAACTTAAATACATTTTGGCTTTAACTAGAGTCCCTATCTTCAAAAAAGACACACAGTTTACCAATTCAGTTTATAGTGCTGACAGTTTGCCTTTCCATTCACGTTTATGTCAACTCCCAACAAAACTCTTAAAAACTAACTGCTGCTTGAAACTCTCTGCTGCAAGCGAAAAAGAATGCGTTGCAAATAAAGAGACAATGTCAGCATTCAGTTTTTAGAGAGATCACAGGATTACGTAATTATCTAAAATATCCAAGGAAGAAACATAACGGAGCTCTACACCATGAACACATGCCAGCCAATTTTTTTTTTCGGTTCCGAAAGCAAGAAGTAAAAAGCAGAACAACAATCAAATGACAATCCCACAGATGTCAACTCCTCAGTGCCCACGACACCCACAAAACTCACCCGATGCCAATCAGGATGAAGCAGGTCAAAAACCACTTCAGCGATCCCAGTGGTCGACTACGGATGAGCACCAGTTTGTTGGTCTCGTACTCGCAAAAATCGAGTGGGCAGCAGGTGCAACCCATACTGGAAGGCCACGAGAATTCGTCCGCTTTTCGCTCCTTCACTACACTCACGTGTCGGGCACGTCGCGGAGAGAGCACTTGGATTTCAACCGATCGCTAACAATGCTCTTCTGTTGCAGATTCTGGCAAAGTACAGTGGCGGTGGCGTAGAAAAATGACAGTAACTTTAGAAAACCGAAAACTGTATAAAATGAAGCGGTTTCTCGTTAGACTGATTAAATGTCTCTGAACGCTGTGTATCTGCAGCCGACGACTGGTGTGGGTGGTGACCACTTTGCGTATCTGGATAAAGAGATAAAATGAGAAACAGTGACGTCCAGTCCAGCGGCCACTAAGTGCCGGATAAATACTTGAGCAGAAGGCGCCCACTAAAGCCCTTCACAAAACCCTCATTCACTGCGTATGACCTTAAAAACTGAAACGTCATAAAGTACTTTTTGTTCTTCGTGAAATGAAGCTTAATAACAGGCTATACCGCCGGCAAACTTCACGCATAAATGATGTCAGACATTTTAAACACAAACTGCCCACATAATAAAACTGACATAACAAGCGGGATAGCCCGGCAAGGCGGGCGTTACGTTCAGGCGATTGGTTAAAAAATAAATGGGCGGGGAGCTGTTCAAAACCGGCGGGATTTACAGGTTAGGGTTCTCCTGGGTAACTATGCACTCCTTCTTTCGGCAGCTCCCTGCCACAGCGGATCATCTTTTTCCATATCTTCCTGTCCTTTCCATCTTGCTCTGTTACTCCCACCACATCCATAAACCTTCTCTTAGACATTTCTCTTTGTCCTTTTACCTGGCAGCTCTATCCTTGGCATCCTTCTCCCAATATCCCCAGCACATCATATCAACCTCTGCACATGTCTAAACCAACGCAATCTCGCCTCTCTGACTTCGTCTCCCAGCTGGTTACTATGCACTTCCAGATCTTTAAACAAAATACACTAACAATATAATATGTATTTTAATAAAGACATCCAACCATCCATTTTCCAACCCGCTGAATCCGAACACAGGGTCACGGGGGTCTGCAGGAGCCAATCCCAGCCAACACAGGGCACAAGGCAGGAACCAATCCCGGGCAGGGTGCCAACCCACCGCAGGACACACACAAACACACCCACACACCAAGCACACACTAGGGCCAAGTTAGAATCGCCAATCCACCTAACCTGCATGTCTTTGGACTGTGGGAGGAAACCCACGCAGACACGGGGAGAACATGCAAACTCCTCGCAGGGAGGACCCGGGAAGCGAACCCAGGTCCCCAGATCTCCCAACTGCGAGGCAGCAGCGCTTCCCACTGCGCCACCGTGCCGCCCTTTAATAAAGACAACGATCATTCATTTAAACAAATGATGTTTGCATGCGAACTCAAAAGGGAAAACGCAATAAGTCTGAAAAGAGTAAGTTTGTGCGACATCGTTTCGCTCGAGGGCGAGCGCATTATAAACAAATAAAGGTAGAGTTTTATACCCTTGCTTACGGTGATATGTTTAACACTGACATTGTCACAGGTAAGATCTCAAATGTAAAACCAACAAACAAGTCTAGAATGCTGCGGTGGGTTGGCACCTCGCCCGGGATTGGTTCCTGCCTTGTGCCCTGTGTTGGCTGGGATTGGCTCCGGCAGACCCCCATGACCCTGTGTTTGGATTCAGCGGGTTGGAAAATGTATGGATGGAAGTCTACAATGGGTATACGTCCATCCATCCATCCATTATCCGAACTACAGGGTCACGGGGGTCTGCCGGAGCCAATACGACAATTTTTTTTGATTCCGAAAGCAAGAAGTAAAAAGCAGAATAACAATCAAATGACAATCCCACAGATGTCAACTCTTCAGTGCCCACGACGCCCACAAAACTCACCCGATGCCAATCAGGATGAAGCAGGTCAAAAACCACTTCAGCGATCCCAGTGGTCGACTACGGATGAGCACCAGTTTGTTGGTCTCGTACTCGCAAAAATCGAGTGGGCGGCAGGTGCAGCCCATACTGGAAGGCCACGAGAATTCGCTCCCTCACTACACTCACGTGTCGGGCACGTCACGGAGAGAGCACTTGGATTTCAACCGATCCCGAACAATGATCTTCTGTTGCGGATTCTGGCAAAGTGCTTTGGCGGTGGCGTAGAAAAATGACAGTAACATTAACGTGTAGAAAACCGAAAACTGCATAAAAGGAAGCGGTTTCTCGTTAGCCTGATTAAATGTCTCTGAACGCTTTGTTTCTGCACCCGACGACTCGTGTGGGTGGTGACCACTTTGCGTATCCGGAGAAAGGCAAGGAAACAAATATTGGGCAGGGCACCAGCCCACCGCAGGGCATGGGTACACGTGAAAAAGGCAAACAAAACGAAATGCGAACACTGTCTTAGATTGGGCAACGCAGCGCCGCGCGCCTCGAAAGTAAAGGGCACGCGAGGAGGTTAGCGGCATGCGATTGGTGGAACGAAAACTTAATGTGGTCTCCAGAAATCGGGAGAGGTCAACGACAGTCACACTTGGACATGTAGTCGCATGGAGCTTAATGGCATTGTCTCCACTTGCTGGGATGGAGAAGACAAGCATCCAAACGACGTGCTTACCACGCCGTTGCCCACATTTCCATAAGAACGAAAATATTATGGACGCTGATTAAAGAGAAAGAATGACAACCAAAACATCAACAACCGCCTCCTTCCTCATGCTTAACTACAACAGAAACAGCCTTTGGAGGTCTGTAGCTATTGCCTCTACAATAGCTGTCCGCGCTCTGTGAGTTTACATGGCCCACCACTTCTTGGCTGAGTTGCTGTTGTTCCCAATTGCTTCCACTTTGTTATAACACCAGTAACAGTTGACCGTGAAATATTTAATAGCGAGGAAATTTCACGAATGGACTTATTGCACAGGTGGCATCCTATCACGGTACCAGGCTTAAATTCAATGAGATCCTGAGTGCGACCCTTTCTTTGACAAATGTTTGTAGAAGCCATCTGCACGCCTAGGCGCTTGGTTTGATACACCTTTGGCCATGGAACACCTGAATTCAATGATTTCGAGGGGGGGATCCCAATACGTTGGGCAATACAATTGTACATTTCTGTGAGTTTTAGCTTTTTTAGCTAGTTATTATTATACAATGGCAAACCATTTTGTAACCATTAATTTGTATTTGGGATATCTGTATGGCATAAAAATATAATGCCATATATGTTCAACCTCATGAGAATGAACTAAGCAGTTTAGATGTTCAACTTTATTTAAACAGTCTCCCTAAACTTTTAAACTCTGGACTCTGAATCCCATTTTAAACACACTATTGTGTATCTTTACTGAATTCGTCTTTTAGAATCTTAAATTGATTGTTCATTTATTACACCGGGGGTAATTAGGAGCTAAATGGACAAACACCACAAGAAAAACAAAAAAATTGTGATCATTGTCAATTCAACGTGAAGTTCTTCTTCCAGCTGCTCCCGTTAGGAGTCGCTACAGCGGATCATCTTCTTCCATATCTTTCTGTCCTTGTCATCTTTCTCTGTCACACCCATGACCTGCATGTCCTCTCTCACCACATCCATAAACCTTTACTTAGGCCTTCCTCTTTTCTTCTTCCCTGGCAGCTCTATCCTTAGTACTATTCTCCCAGTATACCCAGCATCTCTCCTCTGCACATGTCCAAACCAATGCAATCTCATCTCTCTGACTTTGTCTCCAGACTGTCCAACTTGAGCTGACCCTCTAATGTCCTCATTTCTAATCCTGTCCATCCTCGTCACACCCAATGCAAATCTTAGCATCTTTAACTCTGCCACCTCCAGCTCTGTCTCCTGCTTTCTGGTCAGTGCCACCGTCTCCAACCCATACAACACAGCTGATCTCACTACCGTCCTGTAGACCTTCCCTTTCACTCTTGCTGATACCCGTCTGTCACAAATCACTCCTGACACTCTTCTCCACCCATTCCACCCTGCCTGCACTCTCTTTTTCACCTCTCTTCCACAGTCCCCATTACTCTGTTCTGTTGATCCCAAGTATTTAAACTCACCCACCTTTGCCAGCTCTACTCCCTCATCCTCACCATTCCACTGACCTCCCTCTCATTTACTCACATGTATTCCATCTTGTTTTTGCTGACCTTCATTCCTCTCCTCTCTAGAGCAGATCTCCACCTCTCCAGGGTCTCCTCAACCTACTCCCTACTATTGCTACAGATCACAATGTCATCAGCAAACATCATAGTCCATGGGGACTCCTGTCTAATCTCCTCTGTCAACCTGTCCATCAGCATTGCAAATGAGAAAGGGCTCAGAGCCGATCCCTGATGTAATCACACCTCCGTCACTCCTACCGCAGACCTCACCACGGTCACACTTCCCTCGTACATATCCTGTAAACTCTTACATCCTTCTCTGCCACTCCCGACGTCTTCATACAATACCACAGCTCCTCTCGAGGCACCCAATTCGACACAAAGTTAATCCTTTAAATTTGGGATGCATGTTGCACAGAGAAAAAGAAGAGCAGAACAGGAAGAAGGAAGAGCAAGGAGAGCAGAGAAGGGAACAACATATGAAAGAACAACAACAATCTGGAGCAGCTCTGAATCCAGACCTTCTCTCAACTGTGTTTTCCACACAAGTATTATTAATAGGACTCTTTTTCAAATATTTCCTCACCTTTTAAGACTATTTCCAAATATATCTCCTACTTTTGCTTTTTACTGTGTTTTTATTCATGTTGCTTTATAATATTTTATTATTTGAAACAGCACCTGCACTAGTTGCCATATTCATTCCCATGGGGATTAACATTTTGGGGGGTTTGCCACTAACAATAAAAACAGCACGGTGACCTGTTACCCTCTCATTGTGCCCACTAAGCCATATTTAACCTCTTTTTCTATTAACTTCTTTGCCTACGGCTGACATACCTTTAACTCACTTTAACTGCTTATTGCTTTGCTTTCTCCTCTTTTCTTGTGTATTTGCTCCTGCCTGTTGACCACTTTTTGAGATAACTGAAGTTTCACTTAATCAGTTTTTGGCCTTCCATGCTATTTTCCCCTCATGTGCCCTTTTCTCCTGAAAGATGGAATTGCAATCATCAGAGACCCGAACCGAAGAATTGCAAGACAGTCGTACTTATTCCAATAACTTCTCTTCTGCTGTAGTTTTATGTATGATTATGTATGTTGGCAGCAAAATCTGAATGTTAAAGCATTTTGTACAGTATTTCTCCTGCCTTAACATTTTCACCATGGTGCCTGAAGTGGTATATTCAGTATACAGGCTCAAAGTATGAGCTACATTTCTAAAGAGAACGCATTCCCAGGGATCATGCATCCTCTGCTGCACACACTTACTCCACAAACAACTTAAAAATTGTGATTATAGCTTCAAACGCTTGTGGACCTGCTTTTAAGATCAACATATTCAATTTGACTTACGGTACTTCAAACTTCACCAGCTTCTCCAGAACCTCTCTGCTAAACCTAAATCTATCTGTACCTCCACCTCCAACTCCAAACACACAGCAGTGTACATTGTTCTGCTTCCAGCTCGTCTTCCTTACCCATTTTGTGTCTTCTCCGACTGTGGTGCTGATGGCCTTCTGCACTACGTGACTTTCTCCTTCTACTTCGGTGTTGCTTTGGTGTCTCTTCACAAAAATGCTGTGCGCCAAGGGAGTTAAAATCGACTGGTGCCCAAACGAACCTGCTGATCTCTGATCCTGTGTAGTTTAATACTTTGTTTCAACCAACAGTGTATTGGGATATCTGCAATTTCGGCCAACAGGAGGTTTTGTCAGATTGGCTCCTGCTCCAAATTTGTTTTTTTCGAATAAATGTGGTTTTGCTCAGGGATGGGCTGGGAGGTTGTTGATGGCATTTGTTAAGCACGTCCTTTTGTGTTTTCCTGCATATGCAGGCCTGACCTTCACTTACCTGGATCTTTCACTATGAGGATTTCTTACACCAGGGGTGAGCAAAGTCGTTCCTGGAGGGCCACAGTGGTTGTGGGTTTTTGTTCCAACCCAATTGCTTAATAAGAAGTTCTTATTGTTTAAGTAACACTTCTGCTTCATTTTCGTTGTCTCGCACATTAAGATTTTGAACCCTTATTGCTTATTTTAGTCTTAACCGTATTCTCGTTTTGTAATTGCTCCTTATTAGCAATAAGATGCAAATGACTAAAGAAACCAGCAGTTCTCCATTCAGCTGGTTTCTGTGTGGATTTACTGTGCACTGTTTGGTTTAACTAAATACTTGGAAGGAAAGTGAGAAGAAAAAAGTGAAAGACTGAGATTTTCTCCTCCATTTTAGCCTTCAAATCATTTGGATGATATCCTTACAAAGGAAAATGACTTGACATAACAGAGTTAGAGCAGTTAAAAAGCCATGAAATTAAATTATTGGCAAGGATTGTTTTCTAGTTAAGCAATTGGGTTGGAACAAAAACCTGCCACCACTGCAGCCCTCCAGGAATGACTTTGCCCACCCCTGTCTTACACTGCGGTCAACCTTTATCGAACTCTTTGTTACTATTATTTTAAAACGAGATGCGTACTGCGGCTCTGTGACTCAAGTGAACTTAACTGCATTCTTCTTTTTACTTACTAGGTGGCAGTAAAACACAAAAACACCATTGTCTACTGAACACCCAAAGAGCAACGCACTAGTAATAGGTAACATTCTGACTACATTTGATAACAACACAATATTTCTTTTTCGTTGAACACGCAGAAATATACAATTAACAGAAAAATAATATTTTCAAACTATAAATTCTAGTTTTCAAATAAGAATCCACCCTTAAAATCTGGAGCCCATACAGTGTAAGTGCTATCCACAGTCATTCATGAAAGAGCGTGGAGCATATGAAGATTGTTAGGGTACAAACAAACACATCTTGAAGGGTAGAATATAGCTTATGACATTGTCCTTTTTATGTACTCAGAAGTACAGAAACGGCACTTATAAAAATTACTAACAACCTCCTTATGGCAGCTGATTCTGGTTTAATTCCTACTCTCATCCTTCTTGATCTGAGTGCAGCGTTTGACACAATTTGTCACACTACTCTTCTCAATAGATTATCTTCGACTGGCATTACCCACACTCCACTAGATTGGTTCAGATCCTACCTCTCAGGCCGCACTCAGTTTGTTCAGCTTAAAACTTTCACATTCCAACCCACCTCTGTTACTTCAGGTGGGCTCTGTCCTGGGGCCCCTCCTCTTCATTATTTACCTCTGTCCCCTTGGTAATATCTTTCATAAATATAACATTAGCTTCCACCGTTAAGCTGATGACACCCAGCTCTATCTCACTAGCAGACCTACTGCTTCCTTTCCACCCTGCTCACTTATTGATTGCATAGCAGAAATCAAATCCTGGTTTTCTTCAAATTTCCTTAAATTAAATAACAAGTGACAAAACTGAGGGTCTCCTCATTGGTACAAAATCAACACTATCCAAAACTGATCATTTTTACTTTGTTTTTGATAATTCCTCTGTCTCCCCTTCCCCACAGGTGTCATCCTTGACAGTACTTTATCCTTTCAGTCCCACATCTCCCGGTCTCCATATTTCCACGTGTGTAACATTAATCGTATTCGCCCCTCCCTCACTCCCCACACCACTGCTATCCTCGTTCATAGTCTTGTCGCTTCTCGTCTGGATTATTGCAGTTCCCTTTTCTTTGGTCTTTCTCGCAAATCTCTTTATAAGCTTCAACTGGTCCAGAATTCAGCTGCCCACATTATTACTAGAACCCCCTCTACTCACCATATCACTCCCGTCTTGCAGCAGCTTCATTGGCTTCCAGCTAAGTTCCGCATTCAATTCAAAATTCTTCTGTTAACTTTTAAGGCTCTCCACAACCTCGCCCCTCCATATCTGTCTGACTTCCTCCATGTTGCCATTCCCTCCCGTACCCTTAGATCCTCTTCATCCATCCACTTCACTGTCCCCTTTGCCTGACTTACCACCATATCAATAGCTCTGTTCCCCAGTTCTGGAACTGGGCAACAAAAGGATACGATCAAAGTGAGGCAGATGATATTATTTATCTGAACTTTCAGAAAGCATTTGATAAGGTGCCACATGAGAGGATGGGTATCAAATTAAAAGGCGTGGGAGTTCAGGACACAGGAAACAGAGGGTGATGGTGTGAGGAACCTCATCAGAAATGGCCGATGTTAAGAGTGCAGACCAGCAGGGGGCAAGTGTAGGGGCTGCGGCTGTTTTTAATTATACATATATATTATATATATATATATGGTTTTACTGTCAAATACTGCAAAGAGTATGCAACACGTGTTTCGCCCTAATTCTGGGCTCATCAAGCGTACACACTCACTGCAGCCCCCTCTTGGGGAATCGAACCTCGGAAGTCAGCGCTAGAGGCAAAGCATCTAACGTTGCGCCACAGCATGTGGTTCGTTCATTTGACAGCATGTAGATCGGGGTAATTACATTCATGGCGTTTATAGTCTGAAACACAATCTGATTGTATGGGTGGTTACCTACCAGGTAACACTTGTGGCGAGTGTGTACGCCTGATGAGCCCAGAATTAGGGCAAAACACGTGTCGCGTACTCTCTGCATTATTTGACAGTAAAACTATTTCAACCATTCTATGATCTGCTTCTCGCAACTGAAAGGGCACCGTGGCGGATGTTAGCTGACTTGCTGACCAACCATAAGCGTTACCTGGTAGGTAACCACCCATACAATCAGATTGTGATTCAGACTACAAATGCCATGAATATATATATATATATATATATATATATATATATATATATATATATATATATATATATATATATATATATATATATATATATATATATATAAATGATTTAGATAGGAATATAAGTAACAAGCTGGTTAAGTTTGCAGATGATACCAAGACAGGTGGATTAGCAGATAATTTGGAATCTGTTATATCATCACAGAAGGACTTGGACAGCATACAGGCTTGGGCAGATTTGTGGGAGATTAAATTTAATGTCAGTAAATGTAAAGAATTACATATAGAAAGTAAAAATGTTAGGTTTGAATACACGATGGGTGGTCAGAAAATCGAGAGTACACCTTATGAGAAGGATTTAGGAGTCATAGTGGACTCTAAGCTATTGACTTCCCGACAGTGTTCAGAAGTTATTAAGAAGGCTAACAGAATGTCAGGTTATATAGCGCCTTGATATGTGGAGTACAAGCCACAGGAGGTTCAGCTCAAGTCTTTATAACACACTGGTGAGGCCTCATCTGGAGCACTGTGTGCAGTTTTGATCTCCAGGCTACAAAAAGGACTTGGCAGCACTAGAAAAGGTCCAGAGAAGAGCGACTAGGCTGATTCCAGGGCTACAGGGGTTGAATTATGAGGAAAGATTAAAAGAGCTGAGCCTATACAGTTTAAGCAAAAGAAGATTAAGAGGTGACATGATTAAAGTGTTTAAAATTATGAAGGGAATTAGTCCAGTGGATCGAGACTGTTATTTTAAAATGAGTTCATCAAGAACACGGGGACACAGTTAGAAACTTGTTAAGGGTAGATTTCGCACAAACATTATGAAGTTTTTCTTTGCACAAAGAAGGATAGACACTTGGAATAAGCGACCAAGTAGTGTGGTAGTCAGTAAGACGTTGGGGACTTTCAAAACTCGACTTGATGTTTTTTTGGAAGAAATAAGTGGATAGGACTGGCGAGCTTTGTTGGGCTGAATGGCCTGTTCTCGTCTAGAGTGTTCTAATTCTAATTCACTACTTTTCAAATCTAAACTTAAAACTAATCTATTTAAGACAGCTTTTCATCTCTCTGATTACAATTGCTCTTTCTGATTTTAAATTTTGTATTTTAGTTTTGTTTATAATGTGTGTTTGATCTACTGTTCAGTGTCCTTGAGCATTTAGAAAGGCGCATACAAATAAATAAAATGTATTATTATTATTAATTAGGTTGTTTTTTTTTTATCGCAATACTGGTGCAGCACACTAGATGGCAGCATTTCCAAGCAGAATGCTGACGTCAGTACAAAACAACCCACCTGGATTGTGTCTCACTCCGCTGCACCTGCCTACCCGTCGAGTCCTGGCACAATTACAGGATTCTGCAAAGGGGTGAAAAAAAAACAAACAGTCGCATATACTGGGCCCTACAAGGACACTGTATCTCCATTGTAACCAGTTATCATAAATTGGGATTTTGAATTCAGTAACAAAGAGTTACAAAAATATTCACCTTACTTTACTGGAACATTTGGATGACCAGAGTTAAATTAAAATGCCTTATAAACAATCAGAGCTCCAGCTATTCAGAGGTAAATTTTATAAGTTCAGTTACAAGATGGCAAAAGTACTACATTTTAATATTTGTGAACTACAATAGGTTTATTTCTCTTTTTGTGAACTACAGGGTGTTTATTACTCATTTTGTTTTATATTTGAAGTAATGTAGTAGACAGCAAAGGGAAGGATTAAATAATTAGAATGGAAAACGTAAGCTCTAATCATCACTTATGCCATTACAAATAAAAAACTGCTTAAACCTCAACAGGCAGTTCTACGACACCACAGTTGACACCCATATAACCAAAGTCTTAATTTCTTCACCAAAAAAGTCTCAAATCCCGGGCTAAATGGTATGCTGTATTTATAAAGCCTGCATATAATATCTTAGAACATCTTTAATTACTGTACATGCATGGTATTTTAGATTCATGCATTTAACTTATAATCTATATAGCCATATAACAACTAGTAGTAAATATAATTTTCATTTACATAAGTAAAAACCAAAAAACCTTTATACTTCGAGGTATGTATGCTATTCAATGTATATTTTTGTCAAATAGCTTTTTTTTTTTTTTTTCCAAAAGGCACTTATTTCTGAATTAACAGTCAAAATGCACACTTAGCTGAGAACTCTCTCTATCACAAAGGATAATGAACATTTTTACTTTTTAAAAAAAAAAAATAAAAGGATAACCAAATCTCAATTGAAAAGCTTGTGAATCTTGGGCTTCAGAAAATCCAGCATGCCATTCTTTTCAAAAGTGTCGGGAAGATTTCTGGCATTCAGGATGTCATTGTGGGCCTCGTCAAACAGTTTGGGGCCAATCTTGTTTCTGACTCTGTCCCGCCATGCAGCTACCTTTGGCCTGCCTTCAAAGACATCCAGACCAGAGCCAAGTGGCTAGAAAGATTAAAAAAGAAATAAAGACAAAATTACCAAATAAGACAGTACATCAAAAGTGGCAACAATGAAACGTGGTTTTGAAATTAAATGTTAGTAGAATCTAAAAACTTACAGTACTTGCTAGAAAACTAGATACATAGAAAAGTAATTCCAACCAACTCCTCAGAGTCGTTTCATGTATAACCTTTTGGTTTTATAATATCCTCTGAACAGATAAAAAGTCACAACGTACACCAGTGAACTTTCCATCAAGCCTATTACTTGAAGGAATATACAGATCAGAGACTGTGATTTTATTTCTAAGCCGAGATCTGCACAGTACAACTTACCATTTTTTGGAATGAGAAACGTAATAAAAAATGAAAATAAAAAAAAATACACAATCACTAATAAACAGTACAGTACAAAAATCAGAATGGTATTACTTCATGTTTAACTGCAGTTATTTTCTTCTGTGTTATTGTGACAAATGAACTATTATTTAACAATTTCTAGCCGAGTGGTGCTAATTCAAACCCTTTAATAGGGTGCTATAAAAACATCTTAGGGCACTATTATGGGCATGACATTTATTTTCCACATAACCACCCAGCTGCCTCTAGGCCTTTTCATGTTTCTAAGTCAAACTCGCCAGTTCATTTGTACTCCTTGTGGGCTTTTACAATTATGTTAGTGAAGTAATCCACTAAACTACTCGATAAACACACAGTACCACTGTAATCTCCGTGAACAGCTGCCTAATGTCTATTTAAGGGCTGTTTGGTATGTTTTCAATGTTTATTTAATGTGCAAACTGAATGCCAAGTATGTTAAATATACACTCTGTACTGCTCCACCATTATTATGTCCAGGGCAATGGCATAACATATATGTATCTCTTAATGGGCGCTTAGAGATGCTATATACCATCAATCCATAAAAAATTGTTAATTTACTATCACTTTCAAGAAAATGTTGATGCATCTGCACAGGTAATGCTGTGAGGGGATGTGTTGTGATGTGATATTTTGCATACAAGTTGATAAATATTTTGTATGTCTTTATTTGTAACTTAGACAAAACTGCGTCAGGAAAATGAATTTTTCGACAGAGTTGAGGGAAGTACATGAAACAAGTTTGGGACATGTTCCTCTGAAGTCTCTCAACCCCTATAGGAAAGCCAGGCTGCCTAACTGCCAAGCTTTACCTTAACATATGGTGTGGAGGGTGGCAGGTGTGAAGGTGTTCTATTCCCACATTGGTCAGAAGCCTTTAAGTACCACAACGTCCTTTTGGCTCTAGGGGTTGGACAGAACATCTATAAATTTGCTCAGATCTCACTCTCTCTCTCTCTTACCAAACTGATGCATGAAATGAAAAGGACACCACAATGAAGAGCACAGCTCGGCAGCCATATTGAGACAGGCATGTGGCCTGTTCTGAAGAAAGCTGACCACAAAATGAGGCCTTAACTAGAGACATTTTAATTAACTACAAGTCTGTGTGCCGCCTGAAACTACACATCAGCATTTATCAGGTTGTATGGTTGCCAATATTCAAATGAACTTTGCATATTGTTAGTATTTATGAATATTATCAATAATACATTATTTAAAGTGTAACTTAACTCCTGCTTGTCTTTTACTACACCTAATTCCCTGAGGTTATAGATGTAGGAGGGAAGGTGGGGAGAAATTATATGGTACAATACCTTAGAAACAGTGGTAAGTCTGTGAGATTTGAGGCGTTCTGACAGAGGCTACATATTAATAATACAATAGGGGAAAGAGAGTATTATAATAATAATAATTCATTACATTTATATAGCGCTTTTCTCAGTGCTCAAAGCGCTATCCACACAGGGAGGAACCGGGAAATAAACCCACAATCTTCCACGGTCTCCTTACTGCAAAGCAGCAGCACTACCACTGCGCCTCCTGTGAAAATATAATACTCAACCAAGACAAAACAGGCTGCCAACTGTTATTTTGGATATTCAAGTTTCACTCAGCAAGTGAATGTCAGTGCCAGTTTTTAAAACACATTAGGGGGCTTCACTCACCAACCCCTTTCCCCATCCCACCCCGCCAGCGGCCGATTCTCCAAAACCCCCTCTTAAAACGGTGATACAATGAGAAACAAATACTTTTTTGTTTTTTACTCCTCTTTGCTCGAGCAGCTGCTACCCTCATGCATGATCTATAATTCACTCGCCTACCTCTCCAACCCGCCAGCGGTAGGCGCCGTTGTGAAGAGGGGGGGGCTGAGCGCACCCCAAGGAGACGTGGCCGCTCCTCTGAAACCCCTCTTAAACGGTGATACACTGGGAAACAAGTAACAGGTGTTTTTTTCACCTCCACTTTGATTGAGAAGCTGCTGGCTTGCTGCCGTGCCACGTGATCTGCATTTCGTGCGGAGCTTCGAACATTTACAAGCCTGTACAGCACCTGAATATTCAATCTCTTTTCGCTGTTTCCGTTATTTCCCCCTGAGTAATAGTTTCACTTTGTTTACGCTAATGTGATCTTTACTCTCATTTTTGGAGACTTTCGAATTTTCCTGCTTCCATTCTCTCTAACCTGCTCTGCCTGTGTATCACGGGACTTGCGTCTGAAGGTTGTAAGAATGATGTGACTTGTCCGTCTCGCGGGGAAGTGAAAGTGTGTCTCCATCCATCCATTTTCCAACTCGCTGAATCCGAACACAGGGTCACGGGGGTCTGCTGGAGCCAATCCCAGCCAACACAGGGCACAAGGCAGGAACCAATCCCGGGCAGGGTGCCAACCCACTGCAGGACACACACAAACACACCCACACACCAAGCACACACTAGGGCCAATTTAGAATCTCTCTCTGAAAGATCTCTCTTCAAAAGATCAGGAAAAAGTCTTGACTCGGCGCAAGTTTTTTTGTTATAATAGAGTGATTTGTGCTGTTAAGGATCCGGCCTTTACTATGGCAAATATCCAGAGGTGAATGCATTGGCTGTCATTTACAATAAAACCATTCATCAAATGTTTGTATCCACACAACGGATGTTAAGAGAGGATGCACACCATTCACAAACTAATCTTTTGTTCCATACAATGCAAGACAAAGACAGCTGACAAGTAGATGGAGGATTAATTTAATCCCGTGTTTATTTTCTACATATAACACAAAGAGCCACCTCATCTCAATTGTGAAGATTGCCTTTGGTGTGGTCTACTGTAGCCCCTGTTCTACATCTGCAAACAGTTTTCTGCAAAGGGACAGAAAATCCAAAACGTCGTCATATTAAGTGAATTATTAACAGCCTACATTTTACTGTCTGCTTTAGTGTTTATCTGATCGAGTTCTAGAACACTTTAATGCGCAAAGAATTATGGGATAAACTGTCACAATGTGAAACCATTACAAAAATAACACAAACCTAGCTTGTTGTGCTGTACAGTATATTATGGCACCTTTTTCAAAACTCTTAGGAAAATCATATTGGTGGTCGTACTACACGACAGACCCAAAGTAATCATCTCGTTACAAAGGTCTGGTTATAGCGGAAAGTATTTTTGTCCTTACGACCCACAGCCTGATTGAAGTTATTAAAACATTTAAAAAGAGCCTAACATGCCCTGTAACCACCCTTATTATAAACTGACACCGATTTTACCCTTGCTTTTATTTAAACTTACAAATCACGTGAGAGAGCTCCTTAATAGGCTTCACTTCTAACTGAAATAATTGAACTCTGTCAGAATATCAGTGAGGTTTTAAAAAAGCTATCAAATGAGGGTACCCTCGTGAATAACAAGTATTAAAACAGACTTTGATATTATAGATCTTCGGACACTTTGGTAACTTTAAATTATCTATCTGCAAGACAAGAACTTAAGCTAAATATAAAGAAAGTTTAAAGCCGGTATTAACAAGACAGCCAAATTGCTACTGTTATGGAGACACTGCGAAAAAATGCTGGCCTGGCCAGGCCTTGGCATAAAGAAGAGAGGTAAGATACAAAGAAGAAGTGGTTGGTGGTACCAATACTCGGGTGGCATTGCAGTGGTAGTGCTGCTGCTTTACAGTAAGGAGATTGTGGGTTTGCTTCTCGGGTCCTCCCTGTGTGAAAAGCGCTTTGAGTAGTGAGAAAAGCGCTATATAAATGTAAAGTTATCCTCACAGGTGGCGCAGTGGTAGTGCTGCTGCTTTGCAGTAAGGAGACTGTGAAAGATTGTGGGTTCGCTTCCCGGTTCCTCCCTGTGTGGATAGCGCTTTGAGTACTGAGAAAAGCGCTATATAAATGTAATGAATTATTAGTAAAGAACTATTATTATTAATACTGTCTATTTTGGTTATGGTAACCCTCTGGAATGGTAATGTGGCTTAGAGGCTGCTGATGGCCACACAAGCTCCCTATGCAAGAGCTAAACAGTCCAGAATGGTTTATCTTAACCCCCGAGATGACAGTCATGCAGGCTAACAGTCTAACTAGAGTCCTGCTTTGCTCCTGAGATTCTATATGGAGCCTCAGAGATGCAAGAAAACCCGTGGCCACCAGAGGGAGCTCTGCCAGAGAGGCTACAGGACAGCAGGAAGGGGTTTCAGACTCCAGTTGCCATTCTTGAAACTACAGAGTTACATAAAAGTCCTGACTTTGGAGACAGAACGTCACATTGATCAATAAATATGTTTGGAGTTTTGTCTGTCCTCGTTTTTCCTTTGTATTAAATGTAAAGATCTGAAAGCATAGTCTCCTTTAAGACAAGCACTACACAGATGAGACAAGGATTCTTCTCACCTCATGTGTAAGGAGGTAATGGATAAATGCAGACTTCAGCTCAGACAGAAGTCAAGAACACTTAACTAATCCAGAATCTGAATGTGAGCAGAACTTCAAACCAAAAACATTGCACAGCAAAGAATTAAGCCATATATTTATGTCCCTTAATTTAAATATGCTTTAAAAGAAGATTCAATTATTATCAATCAAATTTCATACACTAACCATATCATGCTTTCTATACCACAGTTTCATAAATGTAAATGGGGGGAAAGGATGTGTTTAGCATTCAACATTCTAATAGGTTTTAGCCTTTAGTTCTTTTAAAAGGGTGGCGCAGTGGTAGCGCAGTAAGGAGACCTGGGTTCGCTTCCCGGGTCCTCCCTGTGTCTGCATGGGTTTCCTCCCACAGTCCAAAGACATGCAGGTTAGGTGCATTGGGGATTCTAAATTGTCCTTAGTGTGTGTGTGTGTGTCCTGTGGTGGGCTGGCGCCCTGCCCAGGGTTTGTTTCCTGCCTTGTGCCCTGTGTTGGCTGGGATTGGCTCCAGCAGACCCCCCTTCCCCTGTAGTTAGGATATAGCGGGTTGGATAATGGTTGGATGGATGGATAAGATATTTAAAAATACACATAGTGAATAGGGTGGCATGGGGGCACAGTGGTAACGCTGCTGCCTCGCAGCAACCTGGGTTCGCTTCCCGGGTCCTCCCTGCGTGGAGTTTGCATGTTCTCCCCATGTCTGCGTGGGTTTCCTCCCACAGTCCAAAGACATGCAGGTTAGGTGCATTGGCGATCCGAAATTGTCCCTATCTATCTATCTATCTATCCATCTATTTATCTATCTATCTCTCTATCTAGTGGTGTGTGTGTCCTGCGGTGGGCTGGCACCCTGCCCAGGGTTTGTTCCTGCCTTGTGCCCTGTGCTGGCTGGGATTGGCTCCAGCAGACCCCCGTGACCCAGTGTTGGGAAATGACTGACTGACTTTTTTTTAAAAATACATCACTGTGGTTAACAGATTACAAAAGAGGGACAGATTATGAAGTAACGAGTGACAGAGTTTCAATATATGCCACCAATTTCAATGATAAAACACACAGATTTTGTAGTTGCTGAAATCATCAATCAGGACTTCATTCTCACAAGCGTTCACATACCTGCATTATTTCCACAATTGCCACAACATCTGCCAGGGAGATTTCGTCACCCACAATGAAAGGGTGGTCCTGAAGGAATTTGTCTTCAAACAATTGCAGGGTGTTGTTCAAGTCTTCCATTGCTGAATCCATCTTGGGTTTGGGGACATCTTCACCGGTTATAACAGGAATCATCAGCTGTGGGCAGGATGTTCATTTTTAATTGCAGTTTCAGCCATTGCTCATAAAATAAGTAACAAAAGTGAATTCTTATGTTCATTAAAATTTCTTTACATTTCACTTAAGCAACTGAACCCATAATGCCAAAAAAATAAAAAAGTTAAATGCGTTCTTTTTATGTGCATTTATTTAGAGGTTATAACATTAAAACATTGGCAAACACGGGCAAAACAAAACAACTCAATTTCATAAAAAAAATACATTAAGCTTTTATCTTGCATTTACAAAAGTACAATATTAAAAGATCTTAGCATAACAAGACAAGCAGATAACGTGCTTCTTTTGGTATTCATTAGAAATAAAACTCCTACTGCATTCAGAACACACACTGGAAAAATTCCATCCATCCATCATGTAACCCACTTGCCAATAAAGGATTGTGGGCAGCCTGTGGTTTTCCCAGTAGCTTTGGCCAAGATGCCACTCTTTACATAATCTGAACAGCAGCAACTCCAGATTTTCTATACAGTTCAACAGCAAACAATGTACAGCAAAGAAAAGTAACCTTGTCTAACAAGTGAAGTTGATTTAGATTTGATTTATACAACTTATTTCTTCTTTTGTTACTCTATAAGCATGGTGTTACGGAGCACCATTGCACTAAAGTAGTTGTTCTTCACATTGGAATCACAGGGCAGTCTCTACAATGTGTGTGTGTGTGGAAAATATCAAAAATATGTCATTATTTTTAAAAAAAAAAGGTGAACTTTTGTACTACAAATAGTGTATTAAAAAACAAAAACAGCCACTAAGAGCACTTGACTCGAGTGACTCCATTTACATACCCTGAACCAGAACATCTTGGCTGCATGTGCCCGCATTGCTGAGTGCTGCCAGGACAGATATTCATCCACTCTTGCTCGTTTTATGGGATCTTCCGGGTACCAGTGATCTGGAGTCTGGTATTTTCGACACAAATACAAGAGAATTGCAATGCTGCAGTGAGGGGGGCAAAACAAAAAAATCTTAGTTAGAGTGAGAATAGTGCTGTTTATACTTCTTGTCCATACTAACAAGTCTAGCCCTGAAATGCTAAAATCTACAGATCGTAATTGGGTGTTTTTGTGTTTAACCAAACTCTTTATAACTAAAGATGCGCAATACCATGACTGCCCTGTATTATGGCCACAACTCTTTTACATTCCAACTTTTCCTATTCCACCCACATAAACCACATTAAGAAACCTCCTTACTTTCACCTTTGTAATATATTCCGTGTTCGCTCATTCCTCTCCTTTTCTAATGCTGAGAAACCTGTCGATGTGAATTTCCCCTTGGGATTAATAAAGTATCTATCTATCTATCGATTATTGTAACTCCATAATGGCAGGTGCTGATTCTAATCTTGTATCACAGCTGCAGTTGTTTCCAAACTCTGCTGTAAGAGTCCTTACACAGACCAGCAACAGTGAGCACATCACAGCCCTCCTGTTTCGTCTCCACTGGCTTCCTGTGTCTTACAGGATCGGATATAAAAATCTATAATTAATCTACAAAGCTTTAAATGGCCTTGCACTGGACTACAACAGTGACCTTCTCCATCCCTCTGCTCCTGTTAGCCCACTAAGGTCCTCTGATTCTAGCAATCTTGTTGTGCCCCACACTAACCTGCACTGTATGACCGGGCCTTCAGCTGTATAGCGCCCAGACTTTAGAATGACAGATCAGCTGACTCCATTCATTCTTTTAAAAAAAAACTAGCCCACCATAGGTTTGGTTAACCGGATATACAATCTAAAGAGATTGTTATTTTCTTGAGAATTGTTACATATACGATATCCACTTTTACTTTAAAACTTCTGTAAAAACAATACTGTACTTGTCCTTTATTTCCGGTCCCCGGGCGTGGTTAAATCTCTTTCTTGCAGGACGTATAACGATGCTCGTATTGGCGGGGGGATGGGAGTGGGGATTGGCTGTACGCACGCTAAGGAGAAGCGGTCGAATAATCTGCTGGCTTTCTGCTGCTGGTGAGCTGTGTGTTTTGCTCGTCACTTGTAGTTGTTTTAAGAGCTGGGACCACATGAAGCGTGTCTGCCAAAAGCATTCCAACAACTGCTAGGTTAGATGTCCGTGGACTTGTTTTAACTGATGTCTCACTGCCTTGTCTCGTGTGACGTTGTAACAACAATACTTGTCCTTTATTTCCGGCCCCGGACGTGGTTACATCTCTTTCTCACAGGACGTATAACGCTGCTCACGTTGTGATGGAGGGGGGTGTTTAAGAGATGCCGTCGGATCATCTGCTGTCTTTCTGCTGCTGCTGTCACGCTGCCCGTCGATCATTTTAAAGCTTGTACAGCTGCTGTCCTTTTGCCACTTTGCATCTCTGCCACTCGCGTTGTGAAGGGTTGTTTGGCTGTACGCATGCTAAGGAGAAGCGGTTGGATCATCTGCTGGCTTTCTGATGCTGGCGAGCTGTGTGTTCTGCTTGTCGTTGTTTTAAGAGCTGGGAGCACATGAAGTGCGTCTGCCAAAAGCATTCCAACAACTGCTTGACTAGATGTCCGTAAGGTTGTTTTAAGTGTTGTCTCACGGCCTTGTCTCACGGGACGTTAAAGTGTCTCTCGCGGGACATCAAATTGTCTTCCGAGAAGATCACGTCTCGTCTCCCTAGTCTCCCTTCCAAGAGAGAGACAACTAAAAACTCATCTGTTCAGGAAGGCCTTCAACTTAATGTGACATTTTACCCCTTCTATCAGTTTACCACTCCATCCAAATGCTCAGGATAATTTGAGTGTGTGTGTGGTATATTATAAATAATGCTATATGTTAGGCTTTTCTTTTAATATTAAATTTAGTAGTTTACTCATGTTTATTGTCTTTTATTCTTTTTAATGCTTTGTATATCCAGTATATATCTGTTTTAGTGTTCTATACAGAAAACATTTGAATCCAATGTTACATATACCTGCTGTTGTTTCGGAGACTCTGTGAAGCAAAATGAGCATGGGAATGCCAATACATAAATAAAATGTATTATTAGTAGTAGTAGTTAGCAAGGGTTTATAGTTGGAAAACACAAAAGTGATCACACATCCCTAATGGAAATTTCATGTTAACCTGTCTTGGTCTACTTAGTGCCGATGGGCTCCTTGTTCATTGGTTTTTTGATGCCGCTCTTACAAAGGTGACGTTGTGAGATTTGTGTAGCACCTGCACAATCAGGGCCGAGAAGTTGGAAGCAATTTTTGGGTTATAGGAGTTGGAATCAGAAAACATGCTGACTTACTAAATGTAAATATTAATATAATGTTTTAAAATGTCCAATTTCACTTATATTAACTGTGGTGGGCTGGCACCCTGCGTGGGGATTTGTTCCTGCCTTTTGCACCCTGTATTAGCTGGGATTGGCTCCGGTAGACCCCCGTGACTCTGTGTTAGGATATAGCGGGTTGGATCATGACTGACTGACTTATATTAATTCAACTATTTTTTTCTTCTATCCTTTTGTAAAAATATAGTCTCTTTTCTGTAATTTTTTAAGTATTTAATAAATAATATAAAAAAAAGCCACAGTGGCTTAACTTTAACTAGATAGGGTGCTAAACAGTAGCCCCATGATTCACAATGGCAGTGATGAACTGCTTTGTACCTTGTATGTTGTGTGCTTCCAATCAGCATAGTAAATACATTAGTCTGAATACCAACAGGGGCGGCACGATGGCGCAGTGGGTAGCGCTGCTGCCTCGCAGTTAGGAGACCTGGGTTCGCTTCCTGGGTCCTCCCTGCATGGATTTTGCATGTTCTCCCCGTGGGTTTCCTCCCACAGTCCAAACACATGCAGGTTAGGTGCATTGGTGATCCTAAATTGTCCCTAGTGTGTGCTTGGTGTTTGTGTGACCTGCGGTGGGCTGGTGCCCTGCCCGGGATTTGTTTCCTGCCTTGCGCCCTGTGTTGGCTGGGATTGGCTCCAGCAGACCCCGGTGACCCTGTAGTAAGGATATAGCAGGTTGGATAATGGATGGATGATTACAAACAGAGGAGTCGGAGCAGAGGTATCATAAATTGAGGAGTTGGAGTCAGAGCATTTTATGTACAGACTCCGCATCCCTGTGCACAATAGTAATGGATCTGAATTGGGTGTCTGCTAGGTCTAATATCTTTCCATATTACCAGTTTGGGTTCTTGTTTTTCTAGAACATATCTTACTGAAGTTCTAGATGGGAATGTAAACTAACAATACACATGTAGTGTTTTTAGCAGAAGCCAATCTGGGAGAGTGAAATAGATACAAGTGACCAATTAAGTATCTTAAATAAATCGGAATAATTTTTGAATGATTAATACACATTGAATAACTCCATGAATCTCAAAAAACACAGAACAACAGGCACCAGGACAGTAGTGCAAAATGTACGCACATCAGCAGTAGCTGCGCCCAAAGTAATCAGATCAGACCTAGTAACAGACAAGGACGATGACCAAAGACAGCAGGCACTGGAATAAAATTAACATTTCATAACCCACTAGCAATGGCTCAGGATTTCAAAAGAAGAAAGGGAAGCATTGCTATCAAATGGGTGGCAGGAACAACGATCCTAAAGAAAATCTGGTGGATTTGGGGAACAACAGCTTGGTTGTAGAAGTCTGATTGGCCAAAAAGGACTTGGAAGGACACAAAAGGTTTGGAATTATCCATTTTAAAAGGACATGTAAAATAAATAATAGAGCTAAACTCTACACAGTAATGCCAAAGTGCTGGCATAGGAGGAGAAGGAATACGTGGCAGGAGAAAAACTGTATGAGAGTACGACCAAGAGCGCTGTAACATGGACGCATTTCAAAATGCCATTTTTCTAAAAGTTTCCTATTTGGCTCGCGCAGTTTCTCAGTCAGGAGAACAGCTTGTTTACAGAACAAATTCAAGGTTACCTGAAACACAGAAAGAACGAGGAAAACGGCAATCCATCAAAACATAAAGCCGAGGCAGTCAAGGATTTACTTAAAACAGATCTTTGCAAAAATATGAAAAGGTTCCAGTACTCAACCAGCAACCATTAACCGATTTTGAAATTTTCTTTACACATGTTTTAGTATCTTTCTTCCGTTTTAAGTACAGTACAGCAAGTCAGCCACGTCACCACCAGATGTCACTTAGTGGGTCAAATGTGTCACAGTGATGTATCCAGATTGTAAAGGAGTGCATGTAGACTTTAATTTCTGTGCCAGAATAAAAAACAATGCAAATGTCACTCTATCTGCAAAGCATTCAAGTGGAGAAATTGGATTTGGAGACGTGAAACTGCAAGCATGTTTTTAGGGGGGTAAGGTTAGTTTAACTGCATTAGAGGATATAAATTCAGCAGAACAGCCTACCCTAACTTCTGCACAGCACTTACCACACAGGATCGTTCTTCTGCTCCTAGTGGCACCGCTTCAGGGCTGGGCTGGCGCTGGATGTGGAAACTCCACCAACACTACAGAGCCTTTCAATTTTAAGTAACCCCTAGTGCAGCAAATAGGGAGTTCCAAGTGTGACTCAGCACTCAGCTATTGTGAAAAACAAGGGTGTTTTACAGGACAACCAACATGTAAACTACAAATATTTAGCTAATCTAACAACAAAGGGCAACTCTAAACATCCATTCAGAATATTTAAAGAAAAAGTAGGTGAGACTGGTAACACTGGTCTACAAAAAATATTTTTTGTTTGCTACTGGGAACTTCAGAGAGGCTCTTTATTAATTTTTTTACACTGATCTCAAATATGAAATTGGAATTAAAGTAGCACGTCAGGTTTTTGAGAAACACATCATTGATGTTTTGACACTTTTGAATATCAATATAATATCCATCCATCCATTATCCAACCCGCTACTACAGGGTCACGGGGGTCTGCTGGAGGCAATCCCAGCCAACACAGGGTGCAAGGCAGGAAACAAAGCCCACCGCAATCAATATAATAAATCAGCACAATATCTGGAGCTTGGACTCTGTCCCACCAAAATTGTTTTGATGTGTTTATTCGGAAAACAAACCAGAAGACAATACCAGAGACACGCGAAAGCATATTTATGTCAATTTACCTCAATATAAAAGTGAGGTCAGCGTGCACAAAAATGTTGGAGGCACTCACTTCTGCGTTTGTACTGCACATCTGTCTCTCTTTGTAAGAACCAACAGTAGTCACCCATCATGCTCGGAGTGAATTTTCCCCGATATCAGTTTTCCGTCACCTTTATATCTTTATGACATCTTTCCCCATGCTCATCTCTGACGTCGCTTAGATTTGGTGGAAAAAAGTCGAGATGAGAATGTAAAAAATGCGTCTTCAGTGACATTCAGGCTCCCGTAAGCTAATATACTTTCAGCATATTCTCCATAAGCTCAGCATAATTCTCTGCTCTATGCCTGTCAAGAAAATTCTAGACAACCTGCACGAATGAGGGTGCTGATTCAGTTGGCTTCAGTTTCTTTTCAAACTCATCGTCAAGCATCAGTTCACGGATTTCAGGACCAACAAAAACACCTTCCTTAATTTTGGCTTCACTTTTCTCGAGACCAAACTTATTTCTTAAATGCTGAAATGCATCGCCTTTACTGTCCAGTCTCCCTAGTTGTCCAAGAGCTGGAACATCCATCCATTCATCCATTTTCCAACCCGCTGAATCCGAACACAGGGTCACAGGGGTCTGCTGGAGCCAATCCCAGCCAACACAGGGCACAAGGCAGGAAACAATCCTGGGCAGGGTGCCAACCCACCGCAGGACACACACAAACACACCCACACACCAAGCACACACTAGGGCCAATTTAGAATCGCCAATCCACCTAACCTGCATGTCTTTGGACTGTGGGAGGAAACCGGAGCGCCAGGAGGAAACCCACGCAGACACGGGGAGAACATGCAAACTCCACGCAGGGAGGACCCGGGAATCGAACCCAGGTCCTCAGATCTCCCAACTGCGAGGCAACATCATAACTAAAAAAAGAGACGTGCTGCTAGACGAAAACGGTTTTCAGATTTGAAGTCAGCAAGTAAAATTTGTTACAAGTGCAGGTGAAAGAATCCCAGTAGCAAAATGCTTGTTGACCAGTGAGATTCAGCAAAATAACTGCAACTTCTACACTAGGTCAAGAGTTTCCCCCTTATTGATGTTTGTGTCTTTTCCCAGTTGCTTTTTCTTCCATTTTGTTTAATTAATTAAAAAAAAAAATCGTTTTCCAAAACAAGAAAGATACACTCTGAAATTGTCTATTCTAGAGAAGAAGAAAAAATTAATTAAAAATTACATTAGTCCTATTCTGTCCGACTTTACCATTAGCTGTTGAACACATTAAGCCTCACAGTTAGGAGACTTGGGTTCGCTTCCCGGGTCCTCCTTGTGTGTATGGATGGATAGATAGATAGATACTTTATTAATCCCAAAGGGAAACTCACAAATGGAGTTTGCATCTTCTCCCCGTGTCTAAGTGGGTTTCCTCCCACAGTCCAAAGACATGCAGGTTAGGTGTATTGGCGATTCTAAATTGTTCCTAGTGTGTGTGCTTGGTGTGTGTGTGTGCCCTGCGTTGGGCTGGCGCCCTGCCCGGGGTTTGTTTCCTACGTTGTGCCCTGTCTTGGCTGGGATTGGCTCCAGCAGAACCCCGTGACCCTGCATTAGGATATAGCGGGTTGGACAATTGGACAATGACTGACACCTTAAGCTGAATAAACTACAGAAAGAAACTGAAATAATCTCAATGATTTACCCTGTTGAAATACAAGGGTAATGTAACTAAGTTAAAAGCCTAATGGCCCGCGTGTGAGCAGTTCAGTTAGTCTCATGGTCTTCTTTAACGTACACATTTTATTGATTGCCCGATTCTGTGCACCATATGGTGTCCCATATCACTCCACTAATTCTAAAGGATATGAATAACTGGACAACATTCCGCTATTATTACCAAACAAAAAACAAAAAAAAAAAAACCTTTCCGCAAGGGTGAAATCCCCATCTTTCATGGCAGGTACTTTTCTCAATAGATTAATCTTGCCGAATTCTTCTCCATATTGCTGACCTGGACCATATTTAAAAAAAGAGAAAAATTATTTTTATTACAACAACATTTATTTATATAGCACATTTTCATATAAACAATAGCTCAAAGTTATATGAAAAAAAAACATGAGATTAGCCAATAATATTAACGACTAAGTAACAAAGAAAATGGTAAGGCAGGTATTATAATATTTATATTGGAAATGTACACAAATCCCACTCCTGGGAACCCGCATTTCAACATCAGGTAACTGAGAGCACAATAGAATTAAAAAACTTCTTTATGTGAACAAAAAGTGAGAATATTAGAGAAGTGAATGTGCACTATGATGGTTTAGATCTCTCCCAGAGCTTGTTTTTGTCATACGCTCAACAGAAAGAGCTTTGACTTCCTACAATCTTGAATTGGACTAAGTCCATCCATCCATCCAACCCACTATATCCTAACTACAGGGTCATGGGGTCTGCTGGAGCCAATCCCAGCCAACACAGGGCGCAAAGCAGGAAACAAACCCCGGGCAGGGTGCCAGCCCACCACAGGACACACACACACACGCACACACACACTAAGGACAAATTAGGATCACCAATGCACCTAACCTGCATGTCTTTGGAATGTGGTCAGCTCAGAAAATGTAAGAATGGAGGCATGAATCCTCACAATATGCCTGACAAAATACATGTATTACAGCGGCGAAGGAGTAAGTCACACAGTACCAATATCACAGACTGTTGCGAGTGGTGTTTACTGAGACCATAATGTATTGATTTACAATCTTTGTTATTTTTTGGGAAGTGTACGAAACAAGTGAATAAAAAAAATTAAATAAAATCGGGAGTGGTCTCCCGTAGACTTTTTCGTATACTCAGATATGGGGATGGATATTGAAGGATTAAACCACAAGACAATGATTATATTTTATGCACATTGAAGAAACATCAACAACAAAGTAAAATCAAATTTATAACATATTGAACAATTATTATAAAAGTACAGTTGAATAAATCAGACTCTGTAGCTGCCTGAATAAAAGGTTACGTACTACTTCTGGTTAGTGGATATAGCACAAAAGTTGATAGAAACCTACGTTTTGTACCTAATACTTGTATGCAAAATTTGGTTGACCCACACAGAGACAGACACAGAGGCAGACGAACAGACAGAATTTTTAAAAAAATGGTACTTTTGGACTCAGTACATTGAGATTCACCAAAACGTCGAAATGGGATTTTTAGAGAATTCCAAAACTTGCCCTATACTTCGTGTACGAGAAAGTCAGGGAGGTCTAAAACGTTGAGATTCATCAAAATCTCGACATCAAATCTTTGGACGATTACAATACTTTCTCTACACGAGAAAGTAAAAATGCAAAATATACAGAACACAAATTAAAAATACGGGGACAAAGACTCTTCTCCTTCTTTCGGCTGCTCCCGTTAGGGGTTGCCACAGCGGATCATCTTCTTCCATATCTTTCTGTCCTCTCCATCTTGTTCTGTTACACCCATCACCTGCATGTCCTCTCTCACCACATCCATAAACCTTCTCTTAGGCCTTCCTCTTCTCCTCTTGCCTGGCAGCTCTATCCTTAGCACCCTTCACTCTTTATACCCCTCATCTCTCCTCTGCACATGTCCAAACCAACGCAATCTCACCTCTCTGACTTTGGCTCCCAACCGTCCAACTTGATCTGACCCTCTAATGTCCTCATTTCTAATCCTGTCCATCCTAGTCATACCCAATGCAAATCTTAGCATCTTTAACTCTGCCACCTCTAGCTCTGTCTCCCGTGCCACTGTCTCCAGCCCATATAACATAGCTGGTCTCACTACCGTCCTGTAGACTTTCCCTGTCACTCTTGCTGATTCCCATCTGTCACAAATCACTCCTGACACTCTTCTCTACCCATTCCACCCTGCCTGCACTCTCTTTTTCACTTCTCTTTCACAATTCCCGTTACTCTGTACTGTTGATCCCAAATATTTAAACTCATCCACCTTCGCCAACTCTACTCCCTGCATCCTCACCATTCCACTGACCTCCCTCTCATTTACACACATGTATTCTGTCTTGTTCCTACTGACCTTCATTCTTCTCCTTTCTAGAGCAGATCTCCACCTCTCCAGGGTCTCGTCAACCTGCTCTCTACTATCGATACAGATCACAATGTCATCAGCAAACATCACAGTCCAAGGGGACACTGGGACAAAGACTGGTTATGTTTTTTTTTCAGTGCCCCTTATGGTGTTAAGGTACCTGGAAAGCATTCACCATGATAGTCATCATTCATAATTAACAAATATGTCACAGATAGATAGGATATGAAAGGCACTATATAATAGATAGACAGACAGACACTATACGATAGATAGATAGATAGATAGATAGATAGATAGATAGATAGATAGATAGATAGATAGATAGATAGATATGAAAGGCACTGTATAATAGATAGATAGACAGATACACAGATAGATACTTTATTAATCCCAAGGGGATATTCCCATACTCCAGCAGCAGTATACTCATAAAGACAATATTAAATTAAAGAGTGATAACAATGCAGGTATACAGACAGACAATAACTTTGAATAATGTTAATGTTAACGTCCCATTTGATGGGACTGCTCATATTATATAACTCTTCTTATATCTCAAAGCCTAACAAAACAACATATGCCATTTACATTATAAATCTGTTTAACTAACAAAAGAGCCAAATTGATGTTTCCCAAGCTGGAAGCCGGCAACCATTTACGTCACCTTGCGTGTCAAGGTCCTAAAATGTAACTCTGTCTATCCCATGTGGCGTCCCCTATGCTTAGACTTGGGCCTTCCTGAATTTAACAATAAAATCACGTCATCTGTTATATAATTTACTTTCCTGTACTTTACTTGCATTCTTCCTTCTTAAACTTTATCCACAATTTACTACGTCCTCCAACCTTCTTACTTCAGCAGATTATAAGATTTGCGTAATTATTGTTCTGTACATATGAATGCTCATATTTCCTTCAATTCAAGTAAAGTTATTTTTATATATGCGTATGTACAGTATGTGTGCGTGAGTGCTTGCGTGCAAGCCCAGGAACACACGGCTACTCCTTTGTGGAGACACCGCTTTCTTGCATAAGTCAGGAGGTTCACTCTGCGATGGACTGGCACAGCTCTCCAAGGACTGTTTCTGCCTTTGGAAAATGGAGGAATGGATGGACAGAACAGAAGAAAAAAAGCACCTGCCAAGAAGAGTTTCAGCTGGGAAACCTGCCATCCTGTCCTAGAAAAGTCACCTCAGGTGTGCCAAACACCCAAAAGATATTTGATAAAATAATTAGCTCTCCAAATTGTTAGTGAGACAGCGTTACATCCCAAGAGAGGCAAACATAGTGTGGAAAATGCTCTAGAGGCCTAGCAGCTGTTAGGTTGGCATACTGTAAAATGATAAAATTATATTTAATTATGAAGGTTGGTCAGAAGAGTTCCTGTTTGACAATCATTTTGAATTGGAAACAATAATAATAAAAAACACACACAACCTTTACCATGAACTGTACCCTACTTATCAACTTTCCTTGTCCAACACAGAAACTGTGCTGTAATTACGTTGGCTTAGGAGTATACAAAGGTTTGTAATTAAGTAATAAATATCAATTTGACTTCCTATTAAATCAAGCATTCATTTTTCAATTATTAATTAAAAAAAAAATCTACAGGGCAAACTGGATTGTTTAGCTGCTTGAGGGGAATCAAAGCAACCACAAGTGAATTACCTGCTGGAATGAAAGAAAGAGAAGTGAGCAGACGCCTCTCACCAAAAGCCACAGCTCCTCAGTTCACGCCATAGTACTGCGGCCCACTATGGAGGAAGCCTCTCATTATCACCCCTGCAAGCAGCTGCTGACAGGCTGATGGAGTTTCTTGCGTCGTGTAACTTCTCATTTTCTAGTTTGTGTACCGTGGCTGTAAATTCCGACTTAACTTGGGGATATGAAACTTGTCAAGGCGGTGTATGCAAGCAAGCCTGTATTCCCATAGTAGTGGTCATGTGTAAGATATATTGATGCAATTTTTATGGCCAAATTTCTGGTGGTGTGCACTAAAGCAACATGGATATGACAATAAGCTGACACTTCAGCAGTCGCACTCATTTCCACATGCTGAAATTGCACAAACCGTTTCACAAAGTGGCAAATACACAGGCAGCGGTTTACTTTATACTGACAGAAAACTCACTCACTCCAGCAGTAATACGTAACAGTGCATAACATTAACAAAATGATCATAACCTAGAATTACGCACACAAGGTAACAATCATAATGATATAAATTATGCATATTTTCCCTGTGCCAGCGTGCCTATTATAAAAGTCTAGTGTGATATTCAGCACAATGGAAGGTGACATTTTATAGTCTGACAGCCTAAGAGCCCCAGCAGCGAGTTATAGAGCATTAAATAGCACTTATGTAGAGATGAAATCAGATAAAGTCTTTTGTGTCCAGTCAAATAACAATTGATGATCACTTGTATAATTTCACCTCTCCAGAGGAAGGTAAAGGAGGATTTTTATAGTCTTTAAAAGATGGGCACTCTGAAGGAAGGGGCAAAGTTGTGTCTATGGTATGCCAATAAGAATGTAAGTACAGTGGACCCTTGACTTACGAACTCAATTTGTTCGCGAGGGTTGGTTGTAACTCAAGTTGGTTATAAGTCAAGACTACTTTTCCCATAAGAAATAATGGAAATACCCATAATGCGTTCCGAACCTCCCACAGCAACACTTACTTAACCTTTTCATAATAAAAAAGGGTTGTATAATGTGCATAATTTACCAAAAACACCAATAATTTTTATAATGTACTAACCGAAAAGTTATAAAAAGTGCCTAGCCTACCAGAAACAACAATTTCATAGTGTACTCACCATTTAATTTGACATCTTTGGGTTGCAGGAAGGGAGGAGGAGGAGAATGAAATTGAAGGCGGTTATTGTTTGGAAGGAGTTTCCTTATACAACTTTTTCTTTGTAAAATTGTCGAGATGGTGGATTTCGACAGGCTGTACATATTAGTGAGATCGGTCACACGAACGCCACTCTCATATTTCCGCACAATTTCCTTCTTTGTTTCGATTGTGATCGCTTTCTTTACCTTCGTTGCCTTCTTTTCCTTCCTTAGCAATTATCGAAATAAATTATATAAATCACTGCACTGACCGAAATTACGTCCACAAACACACGTATCTGGGCTCCGACTGACGCTTATGAACGTTCTCGGCTGTTTGTTTACAATCGCACAAGCGGATACATGTGACCGCATTCGGGTCGTAACGCAAGACGTTGGTCGTAATTCAAAACAAAAATTTTGGTCGTAAACCAAGTTGTTCGCATGTCAGGCCGGTCGTATATCAAGGGTCGACTGTAATATGAGAGAGCTTCATTTAAGGTAGAATGAGCCAGTTCCTACGCAGTGTGGTGTAGTTTGGACTTCAAATTCTGATGTTAAATTCATGTGCGCCTTGTAAATGTACTATTCATCTTCTCCTTCTCTTCCAAAACACAGAGAAAGATGAAACGATCCTGGGACGTCTCTGTCTCAGACCGGTATACTTTGTAGTGCTATGTCTCAATGAAAAAACAGTAGCTGATGACACATTCGCTTAACTACGACCAAAATAAAAAAAGAAGGCGTGTCCTGAGTTGAAGAGAGCGGTGTTTTGACGACGGAAAAATTAGGAGTTTGATATTCTTTGCAACCCACAGCCTCCAGCCTGGAGCTGCAAGTATGTGGAGCTAACTTACTTCATAATATTTGGCATTATTTGATTCATATAAGCCCTCTAAAACACTAATCTTAACCACAGTGTAAAAGGGCGGAGCTCTGGAGGTCTACAGTTTGACTCTATTGGTGCCCGTTGCAGTCAACCCCGCCTACTTGACTGCCCATTGCAGTCAACCCCGCCTACTTGACTGCCCATTGCAGTCAACCCCGCCTACTTGACTGCCCATTGCAGTCAACCCCGCCTACTTGACTGCCCATTGCAGTCAACCCCGCCTACTTGACTGCCCATTGCAGTCAACCCCGCCTATTTGACTGCCCACTGCAGTCAACCCCGCCTACTTGACTGCCCACTGCAGTCAACCCCGCCTACTTGACTGCCCACTGCAGTCAACTCCGCCTACTTGACTGCCCATTGCAGTCAACTCCGCCTACTTGGAGCTCCGGGCTGCAGTTACTTAGAGTAATTGAAAATGATAGAGGATGAGAGGTCAGAGCTGCGACTCCATCAGCATCCACCTTCAAGTAGATACCACTAGACCACTATGGCAATTAAAGTTTGGACTTCAAATTCTGAGGCTATGGGTTCCTTACTAGTAGCACTATGTGGCCATAACAAAAGTCCTTTCACCTGCCTGTGTTCCAACTGGAGAGAAAAAGAAAAAGAAATGTAATCAATTGTATTTCTCAACTGTTGTAAGTCGCCTTGGATAAAAACGTCAGTCAAGTAATAATAACCAGGGAGGTCTTTTGAAATGCTCAGTCCAGGCTGAGTCACTTCTCAGTTCTCATCTCACATAATGGCTTCAACAGAAGTCACCGTCCTCCCAGTGAAAATGGAAACAGGCAACTGCCACCATGCATGGACTGAGAGGAGACTGCCGAGCGTAACTCACAAGTGCTGTGCTTGACCCAAAGTATTTAAGAGGCCCTGAGGCTGAAGCATTCCGCGAGTCTAAAACTCTCTGCTGCTCCATCATCTTTCAGGAAGGAAATGGTTTGTTTGCATTTTCTGTCTGTTAACTGTAATGCTGTTCTTGAAACCTCTTTAAATTCATTCTAAAAATATTAAATCATTTAAAAATCAATTTAAAAAATATTAAGCCTCTCCCACACATAAGAGTACAGTACAATATGTATGCATGCCTGGAAAAATATATTCTTAAGTATATGTGGTATCTGTTGACAACACCATTCTGTCCATTTCGGACTGTTTTAATTGTGTATTGTATGTTGTTGCACAAAATAACTGCACACATTTTTTACTCTGCATTTGCTTTACACAATTTTATAGGTTTATTGGGTCATTCTTGTCACATGCACAGAGTCATATGTTATAGCTGCTATGCCTTTCTTATCTGTCAATGAGAAGACATGGCAAATAAAAACTTTGAACATAAACCCAGTTTAAAGGTCATAGGTGGCTTAAACAAATAAAACTCAGTTAATAAAGTGCTTTTCTCTACCGAATATCATCCCAAGCCACTTTATTGGTACACTACAGCTGCTTACTTGTTATCTTTGTGCGCTTGAAACAAAGGCAAGCCGGCATTGGAGCCAGAAATTGAAAACTGTGCTTTAAAGTCCACACAATGACCAGAGCCTTGTCAACTCCTGACAGTTTACTCTTGTACTGTGCGCTCAGCCCCCCCCAGCCACATCCCCAAAGGCATACATGGTAAGGCTTTTTGGGAGGAAATGGAGTTCCTAGGTACCTCCTTTCATATTTTTACAAACCGAACAAGAATTCCAACTTGTTAATTACCTTCTATACTCCAACCCTATGACAGAGGAAACATTTAACCATTTTTCTGCCCTTCAATTGGACACAGCCTATAATATCTACAGACACTTAAGTATTGAAATGTAAAAATGTAAAGACTGAGTGTTCAAGTATGATTTCAATTCATTCCAGCACAATTAATGCTTCTCATAATTAACCTCCACGTCAAAAGGTACAACAAGCACAAACTGTAAGGCAAAGAGGATATGTGTTTAATAAACAAGTCCTGCGTGAAGGTGCTAAAAACACTACTAGGGAGTGTTAGACTGATTAACTTTTATCAAATAATGCTTATTCTGTACAAAGAAATACAGGCAAACACAACTTGGTGTTTACTTTGTTGAATCAACGCGGTGAGGCGCACCCAAAAATCTGAATATAGCGAGTCAGTCATGAAGTCCACCGGCCCACTACAAAGCAGCAGGTGACAGTTCACCTCCCGTTTATTAAACTGAGCCAAAAGGATCTCGCATTCAAGTGGTGTACATGTAACGGTGTACCGGGAGTTTTCAGACCGGCGCGGGGTCCACGTTTGCAGTCTGCCGATCCACCTTGATTAATCATAACGCCCAAGTATTGTCAAGTATACGCTAATCTTAGTTCCGTCTACTACCGCTTTTGTTATTTTCAATCGATACATACAAATAACTTCTACTTGCCCTTATCAAGACATCTAAATTGTAGCTGCGCCGCACTTGGCACACTTACAAGGTTGTGAACACAGAAGAAAAGAGCAGGCTGAAAGTGCACGGACAGGTCAAGTGAAGGGGGCAGCGGTGGGGTCCCCTCTCGCAGGACGCGGACTTACCCTCTGCTAAGGCCACCTTCTTGAAGTCGAATTGTATCGAATTAGCCTTTGCGAAGATGTAAACGGATCTGCAGGGTTGGGAGAGTAGATCAAGGTACAACTCGAGCCCCATTTTGTCAGCGGTCCCCGGCTCTCGTGCGGCTCTCTTCCAAACCAGACTCACTCGCTCGCGTCTTCACTTACGCCTTCTGAGGCTATGAAGACTATTCGTCTTCTTCTCGTTCTCTTTCAAAGCACAGTGAAGGATGAAAGGTTCCTGGGACGTCTCTATCTCAGACCGGCATACTTTGTTGTGCTGATGACACATTGGCTTAACTACAACCAAAAAAAAAAGGAGGGCGTGTCCTGGGTTGAAGAGGGCGGTGTTTTGAGGGCGGAAAAATTACGAGTGTGGTATTCTTTGCAGCCCATAGCCTGCAGGCTGGAGCTGTAGCTATGTGGAGCTAACTTACTTCACAATATCTGGCATTATTTGATCCATATACGCCCCCTAAACCAGTGGCGTAGCTGGGGAGGGCAAGGCGGACATCTGTCCCCGGGCGCAGCATCCAGGGGGCGCCAAATTGATACACTATTATTTTAAATACATTTTTAAAATTTTTCTTTCCCTTCCTCATTGCAATTTTGCATCTGCCTAAAACAGTAATCTTAACCACTGTGTAAAAGGGCGGAGCTCTGGAGCTCAACAGTTTGACTCTATTGGTGCCCATTGCAGTCAACTCCGCCCACTTGACTGCCCTTTGCAATCAACCCCGCCTACTTGGAGCTCCGGGCTGCAGAGTTACTTAGTAATTGAAAGAGAATGAGAGGACAGAGCTGCGTCTCCATCAGCATCCACCTTCAAGTAGATACCAGTAGACCACTATGGCAATTAAAAAAAAATGACTACTGCGTAATGGAAATAACCCAAAATATTCTTCTGTCGCAATATGGGCTGTAAATAACTAGATATTAAAACTAATAATTCTAATAATAATAATAATAATAATTCTTTGCATTTATATAGCGCTTTTCTCATTACTCAAAGCGCTCAGCAATTGCAGGTTAAGGGCCTTGCTGAAGGGCCCAACAGAGCAGAGTACCTTTTGGCATTTACGGGATTCGAACCGGCAACCTTCCGATTGCCAGGGCATATCCCTAGCCTCAGAGCCACCACTCCAATTACAGTACACAAGGAAATGACTTAATGTTTATATTGACATTCTTCCATCCATATCCTGAAAGCATAAATCCACCACAGGACAACTACTTCTGCTTTCTTGCATCCATCCATTCATCATCCAACCCGCTATATCCTAACTACAGGGTCTGCTGGAGCCAATCCTAGCCAACACAGGGCGCAAGGCAGGAAACAAAACCAGGCAGGGTGCCAGCCCACCACAGGGCACACACACACGCCCATACACCAAGCACACACTAGGGACAATTTAGAAGCCAATGCACCTAACCTGCATGTCTTTGGACTGTGGGAAGAAACCCATGCAGACACGGGGAGAACAGGCAAACTCCATGCAGGGAGGACCCGGGAAGCGAACCCGGGTCTCCTAACTGCGAGGCAGCAGCGCTACCCACTGCGCCGCATTGTTCCTCTATTTGCAGATCTCCATCCCAACTACTGGCCGAAGCCACACCACTGTGAGACATTTAAATCTAAACCAAGGATTGAACCCAGCATGTCCATGCAGTCGTCGCCTGAATGCCTCTCAACTACTGCCATGTCCGATGGAGACACTGGCCTTCCACCTTTCTCTTTCCCTTGCCTTACGAAAAATTTCACTGCAATTGATGTTGTGCCCAAACCAACATCTCACAACATTCCTACTGATGGCATTTCTCTGCCTCTCCTTTGCTTTTGTCCCATTGATTTTCCCCAACAATGCAAAAGTTTCAGCGCCTTCAGCTCTGATGATGTGTCCATAATATTTTTATATTGTCTATTCTTCACTTCACTTAGTCTTTTGACCTCTGATCTCTTTAATACTCTTTTTCATTTGTTACCTTATTTGTTGGCAAAACGTTATAGCATTCTTCAAAAACATACATCTCACAGCTGTCTAGTCTACCAAACGTCTAGAATGTCCATCCTTGTTTTCTTTGTCATGTGTTGGTTTATAACGAAGTGATTTTGCTACATAAAAGCTGCTTTTGCCATAAAAGTCCTTTCTGTTGGTTTTTCAGATCACTTTTGTGCTACCTCGGTAACAAAAGTGAGCCACTTGCATGACATTTTCAATTTTACTTTGAATTGGCATTCTGGCACTAGTTCTCCTTTGTAAACACCGCACTGTTTTCGTAACGTTCCATGTTAGTCCCTTCTCTTTACTGTCTTTTACTCCCACATTTAACATTTCCAGTACTGCAGTATCATTTATTAATGACACACTGGTAACACTGGCATCTCCTACTACCCTTATTTTTTTTCCTATGCCTCTTAAAAATGATGAATGTACAGTAAAGCAAATTATTAAATAATCCCCCAAGCAGGACTCCCACATGAGCACTCTGTCTAGATAAGCCGCTGACACAAATTAGTGGCCGTCATGAAGCCAAGATATTCCGTACAATAAAGGAATACAAACTTCCATCTTCTTCTTCTTCTGGCTGCTCCCGTTAGGGGCTGCCACAGCGGCCATCAAACGTAGAATTCCTAGATGCGAGTATAGCCCTAGGACTACCGCCTTCCAGGATGCAGCTGCAAGATAAGCTTTAACCTCAGAGCCTACTACTTGATCTTAGTCTTTGCAATTTTAGCAATTGTGTAATCCTGTTTTGTTATTTTGTTTGCGGATTCCGTATGTTTTATTTTTTTGTCCTGAACTAGTAAGGTGTCATAGAGCTTCGGAGAGACTCCTAATGTCTATCCATTTGTTGGCCTTGTGTCTGTGTGAGCGTATTTTGCATCCAACAAACATTTAAGTTAGACACATATTTATGAGTTGTGCATTGGCGTCTAACTCGATTTGTAAAATACATTAAGAATATGCTGTGTGAAGATTCTTCAGCTTGCATACAACATTCTCAGATCTGTCTGACCCAATTCAGAGTCACAGTGGACCTGACCCTATCGCAGGAACTTGTCATGGATAAAGTGACAGTCCACCGCAGGACCTTTTTATGCACACCCCCACACTCACACAACGCCAGTACAGAACTGTCAGTCAACCCAGGAACTCTAAAGAACACTTTGGGGATGGGGGAGCAAAAGCAAACTACACAGAATGTTGGTTCAGTGTTTTATTTGGTGCTTTGAATCTACTTTTCTGCTATATGGAAATGTAACATTCTGCCTGTGAAATAACATATTTTCAGAGCAGGAATGTTCTCCTTTTTATGACTAACAAAATAAAACACGTATTCTTGTATTCCTCGGGCAAATGTCTGCCATCAGGAAAGGGAAATGAATGGTTTCACTTAAGATGAAAACACGCAAAGCAGTAATTGATGTCAAATAGCCGCTCAGGGCGCCTCGGACCAAATGTAAATAGTTTTAATAAACATATTGTCCCTATAAAGGCACTTAAGCAATTGTCAATGTTTTGTATTTTTGATAGAAAGAAAGAAAAAAAAAATCTATTAAAGAATTATTTGTATTTAGTTAAGGTGTTAAGAATATGTAGAACTCATGTGGTGCAGGACTGGATACACATCATGTGTTGTTTGCTTGACTTTTTTTTCCTTTAGTTCACAAAATATGTCCAGATAAGGGGGCTCTTTAACAAAAAAGACTAGTTAGCTTTTAGCTTAAAGCATAAAGAGCATCTTGGAGCCCGCGCTCTGTGGCAGTTACACCACTAAACCTTCTACTTTTAAGATTAACAGATGGCTTCAGGGCTTATTTTTGTCCAAGTTAACTACATCGGGTCGCTAACATCCTTCACATGCTCTATAACTCTGTGATGGCCGGCGCTCATAGGACAGCTTTCAACACCCAATGAACTTGTACTGGATAAAATGGATTAGGACCTGAGAATTCCAGTACATAAAATTGCAAAATCAAATATTAAGACACAATTTGTGACGATGTGGCCTAGAAATGGTCCCCCTTTATCCATTATGGGGTTAGGGGGTCCAAGCCAAACCTAATAGAATAGGGAGTGGAGAACCAATAATGGACAGGACACCTGTCCATCACTGGACACTCACATACATGCAGAAGACAGATAGATATGAAAGGCACTACATAAGATAGATAGATATTTTCTATATTATATACTAGACAAAGAGCCCGTTTCGACAACGTAAGATGAAACGGGCACGAGTGGAATAGTAATAAGTATAAGCACCACAAACCTGATATACAGTACGTGTATTAAATTAATGCGTAATTGAATCAGAATACGTAATTAGGCCTCGAGCTGTAGTCGAAATCGCCTTTCAGGCCTCTAGAGCTTTAATCGAAGTCGCCTTTCTCTTTGAATTTTCGCGGCCGTAAATCCGCCACCTGCCGCAATGTCGGTCTTGTAAGGTTTTTCGTGCAGCTGCGCATTCGGCTTAGGACAGACGTGAGTAAGTGAGTGAGTGAGTGAGTGAGTGAGTGAGGAGGCTGGCAAATTACCGGTATGTATTAAGATTAGTAAACCTTCAAAATAATGTGCAGTTATATACTCAGCAGCATTTTCAGCATTTCTGGAGCTAACCAGAGCCAGATAACTAAGAACCTTCACCAAGCAGCTCTAATAATAATAATTCATTACATTTATATAGCGCTTTTCTCAGTACTCAAAGGGCTATCCACACAGGGAGGAACCGGGAAGCGAACCCACAATCTTCCACAGTCTCCTTACTGCCAAGCAGCACCTGCTCTGAAAATGTCTCCTTTGTTTGGGTCTCCATACCTCTGTGAGTCTGACATGAATGTCATGAAATCAAAGTTCAGAACAAGACTGACAGATGAACATTGAAACGACTCCAGCAGAGTGAACATCTCAGGGGCTCCACTCCACCATACACCTCAGTGCCAGTCATGTGACTAACTAAAAAACACATCACACGTGCGACTAGACCGGTGAATAAAGTGACACAGTGACATGTGACAAAATGACAAATGAAGAAGTCATATCTGTGGATTTGGAATTGCATTATTTTGTTTTGACAGCATTCCTTTGTTAATTCAATAGTGTGAGATACACTAGAAAATGCATACAGACATACAAAATACACTTGCAGGTGAACTAAATATTTTTGGGGATGTTTTAATGCAAAATGTGAGTTGTGGACACCGATATTTTGTAAATGTTCAGGCAAAACAAGCTTATTCAGTTTGTTTGGGTTGAAATAAGCTATGAGAATAAATGTTAGAAAACACAAAGAGCTCTCGGCCATTTTCATTATTGTAAAAGTAGCTCTCAGGGGGGAAAAAAGGTTGGGGACCCCTAGTCTATACAATAAAGAGTAGAAAGAGAAGAAAAACATAATACTTGGTGGAATCACGTCTTGGACGTAATTCTGTTTAAATAGTACTTAAACTAGATTTGCCATTACAATCCCAAAATTGTCTGTGACCAATCAGGTTATGAGGAAGCCCGCATTTGCCAAGTCATTGTGCAGATTTTCAGCGAGGTCAGAGCTGACCGGATCACTAAACAGCTGCTGTGTACTTAGGGTTAAGGCCATACTGATCCTTCCTTATTTCAGGTTTCCTGCGGAGATTCCCTTTCTGTGCTTTGGCCCATCCAGTTTCCCTTAAACGCACGCTGAAAAGGTGCCATTCCATGGGGTGGGGAAACACATGGGGAAAGAAAAAGCTACATTCATCATATTTACAGTAGCGACTCAATTAAAACCTATTTTAAAAAAAAAATAGTCCATAAAGCTTTTTATAGTAAAGAACACCATATTCAGCTCAGCCTAACAAAGATGGACGTTCTTGTTATCCCAGGTCATCCAACTATTTAACACCCCATTGCTGTTCTGCTTGGCTCATTATCACCAACATTTGCTGTCTCGAGGTGGTGACTCTCTTGGTCACACGGATTCACTCTATACTGTGTTCGCCAAACCAGACCATATCTTACAGAGTATGCAGCGCAGATCTTGGTCCAGTCTTTGGTCCTGTCAAGTCTGTACCACTGCAACACTTTGCTACATATGTCAAGAAGCCACTGCAGTTGATTCAAAATGCAGCTGCACATCTGTGTGCACATATCACTCCTCTTTTCAGATCACTGCATTAGCTTCCTGTAGTGGCACATATTAAGATCAAATCAGTAGTCAATGGACCAGACCAAACTGGATGTGAGGTTCAACGTTTCTTCTCAACATCTCACGTCTGTTAAAGCAACACCTCTGGGTTGTATCAAATCTCAGTCCAGACTCTATTCATGTGTAGCACCTGGCTAGTGGAACAATCCACCCACCGCCTTTCTTAATGTTGACTCTCTCAAAGTGTTTGGAGAATTTCTGTCTAATCAATATGTTTAATTTTGCAAGCTAGGAATTATAACTTACTCGTTTTGTTCGGAGTGCTTCACTTGTGATGATCAATTTGGTAACCTTCTCCTGGAACACTTGTTCCTACACAGACCCCCAAAGACTGATGTTAACTTGATTATGTTTACCTATTTTGAAAGTTGCTTTGGATAAAAGCGTCCATTAAGCAAATAAATGTAAATGTAGATATGAACCAGGTGGTCCAAATATCTCAGATGTCTCCAAGAGCCATAAAAGTCCAGTAGTACAGGATTCGGCACTGAGCTTCAGATTCCTATATTCTCACACAAGGTCAGTGCGGTTCACATACTCTCAATTTGATGTCCTCAAGGAGAAGTGCAACGCTTATATCTGCTGTCTGACAGACACATGAACCCAAAGTTGTGCTATTCATGCAAATGTCATGTATATGGAGTAAATTAAAAATAAATTTACATGTCCTTCCACTCTCCAGCATCATAACAAACAAGGATTTTACTTGATAGAAAACACAAATCAGCGTTTAAAGAATTATTATATTGTAAGAGCCAATCTTAGAAAGTTCTTGCTTTAGAGAGATAGATAGATAGATAGAGAGATAGATAGTGTAGTTGGCAGGATTAGATAGATAGATAGAGAGATAGATAGTGTAGTTGGCAGGATTAGATAGATAGATAGAGAGATAGATAGTGTAGTTGGCAGGATTAGATAGATAGATAGATAGATAGATAGATAGATAGATAGATAGATAGATAGATAGATAGATAGATAGATAGATAGATAGATAGATAGATAGATAGATAGATCCCCAAGGGGAAATTCACAAGTTAAGTTAAACTCTTATTAGTGTTTGCTTAATTTGAATAGAATATAATTTTCTTTCATAGCTAGAGATTATGGTATAGTTTTTAGCCCCTGTAGTTAACATGAAATAGAACTTTCTTGGCTATACTTGTAATACAGAGTGTTAATGAAGTCAGTTTTGGAAGGCACAGTTGCTGTTAAACCCAGCAGGTCTGGCAGGCCAAGAAAAATACAGGAGGGGCATATGGGCAGGATTGTGAGCATGGTGACAGACAACCCACAGATCACCTCCAAAGACCTGCAAGAACATCTTGCTGCAGATGGTGTTTCTGTACATTGTTCTACAATTCAGCGCAATTTGCACAAAGAACATCTGTATGGCAGGGTGATGAGTAAGAAGCCCTTTCTGCACTCACGCCACAAACAGTCGCTTGTCGTATGCAAATGCTCATTTAGACAAGCCAGATTCATTTTGGAACAAAGTGCTTTGGACTGAGGAGACAAAAATTGAGTTATTTGGTCAGAACAAAAAGCGCTTTGCATGGCGGAAGAAGAACACCACATTCCAAGAAAAACACCTGCTACCTACTGTCACATTTGGTGGAGGTTCCATCATGCTGTGTGGCTAGTTCAGGGACTGGGGCCCTTGTTAAAGTCAAGGGTTGGATGAATTCAACCCAATATCAACCAATTCTTCAGGATAATGTCAAGCATCAATCACAAAGTTGAAGTTACGCAGGGGTTGGATATTCCAACAAGACAATGACTCAAAACACAGTTCGAAATCTACAAAGGCATTCATGCAGAGGGAGAAGTTCAATGTTCTGGAATGGCCGTCACAGTCCCCCGAATTGAATATCATCGAAAATCTATGGGATGATTTGAAGCAGGCTGTCCATCAAATTGAACTGAACTGGAGAGATTATGTATGGAAGAATGGTTGACAATACCTCCATCCGGAATCCAGACCCTCGTCAAAGGCTATAGCAGGACAGCGTCTAGAGGCAAAAGGAGGCTCAACTAAGTATTGATGTCATATCTCTGTTGGGGTGCCCAAATTTGCACACCTGTCTAATTTTGTTATGATGCATATTGCATATTTTCTGTTAATCCAATAAACTTAATGTCACTGCTGAAATCCTACTGTTTCCATAAGGCATGTCAGATTTTAAAAGGAAGTTGCTACTTTGAAAGCTCAGCCAATGAGAAACAAAAATCCAAAGAATTAAGAGGGGTTCCCAAAGTTTTTCATATGGCTGTATGTGCCTGATGGACCATCACTATTATTTTTGAGTGGTAGAGGTGAACCACTAGGTACAATTGTGGTGAAAATAAAACAAAAGTCCATTAACAGGAAATCCTTTACCCACATCAATATGTTTACAAGTTGAATTCAAGGTTTGCAAAGGCAGAACCAAAAGTCAGTCATAAACGCAGTCACGCACATACTGTACTTTTATAAAAAAAAAAAAAAAAAAAAAAAAAAATTTTAAACTTTACTGTTAATACTGAACATCTCGGAATAAAGTTGCATGGGTGGAACAGCAGCATAGTGGCTCTGCCATTGCTTCACACGTCCAGCCTCACCTGTTTGGAGTTGGCACATTCTACTCATATATTTGTGCCTCCCCCTTTTGACACCAAGTTGCGAGTGTGTTTGTCCTGCAATGTACTGGCACCCTGCTCAGGTCTGTCTCTTGCTTATGCCCATGCTACAGGGGTTGACGTGGTCCCTCCAAACTCTAAGCAGGTTTGACAGTGTTGCCATATTGCTAAATATCTTTGTTCAGTGTCATAGCGCCCCACCCATTTTTCTATGACCCCTATAATTCTTCTTAAACTGATAGATTTAATTCTTCACAAGTATTGATCTGTTTTGTAGTATTTCTTTTTCGCACAAACAGCAGCTAGTATCTCTGTGAATCTCAGCCCATGTGAGTTACTGCAGCCTCCTGGTTTCCAAATGTGTGACCCCGAGGTGGGTAAACTTTCCATGGAAGGGGGTTTTGAAAGGAAAACCACCACTTTACTGCTGACCACAGAGCCTTGGTTCATCATAATGAAAGAATTTGTGCAGTGGAAAAAAACAAAGGCATTGCTGGAGTAAGTAAATAACGTTTAGCAGACAATGAGGTAAAGCAATAATGTGACATTGCGAGGGGACAATGATAATAATGATGTCATGTTGTGCAACTGTGTGTACAAGAGACGGGCGGTGAGTGTTCTTTAAAGGCCACTCACAATTCAAACAATTAAGTGGGACATAAGTGCCTTTACATCGGGCGATTCCTTAGCAAGAGGCTTAATGCCAGTCTGATATACAGACACACGTACATCTGACTGCACACCTATACACACACACACACGTTAGTGAAGAGATTTACTGAAAGTCAAACCAAAAAACGTCAGTTCAACCCAAACCCATCTGTACCCGTGACCGTTTGTACTTGTATGTTAACTATAACTACACCCAGTTTACACTTCCTCATGCTGTGCAAGTTTCTTTTTACTTAATATTTAATAAATTCCCAGTCCTTAGGAAAGGATAGATGATTTTTCCACAAGGATTTTATTTGCAGCAACTTGAGAGTCATGTGTTGACATTCCAGCCCAGTGACTCACTAGATTTAGAAATACCTTTCACTGAATTTAATCCCACAACCTACAGATGTACATGTCGGGGTGAATGTGCCCTGCAGACTGGTACCCCGTCTAGACTTGCTTCTTACCTGATGCCTCTTGCCCTCTGCCTCCTGTATACCTGTAAGAGAAGAAATGGGTGGATATGAAGAAAAACAGAACCAAATATAAAATTGACCACACATAGCCCCTTTCAAAGAGTACACCAGTGTCATACATTGTCCGGAAATCCATCCCTGGAATAGCTATTTTAGGGCGGAGTGGTGACTCTGAGACTAAGGATCTGTGCTGGTATCCGGAAGGTTGCCAGTTTGAATCCTGTTACTCTGCTGGGCCCATGAGATAACCTTTTGTTTTCTCTGCTTGTTGCATTTTATACCTTTACGATTAGAAAAATCATTTAACTTACCTGCAACAACACGACATCTTGATGAGTCAGATGCTGGTGCAGTGTTTCTCCTCTTTTTGGATGCACACTGACGAAAAGACTTCATAAAGCACAAACAACTTGCTGATATTGAGGTTTCCTTGTGTGTGCCCATTTACACTTGGTGATGGAGGATTGCCATCCCACGCATGTGCAAACCACCAGGGACCGTGACTTTCGTCCCACACAAGCAGTCTGCAGCTATCGGGGGTGAAAAAAATGGAAACTGTACAAAATCTACAAGTGGGGGAACCGAAATCAAAAGAAATACTTAATTAAAATGCTTTTACGATAGATGAGTTCGTCAATGCTTTTCAATGGAACACTTTGAAATTTTAAAACTGTGTATAGCGCAATCTGTTCAAGGTATCTAAGACACAAATTGTACTGTCTTGACAGATTTTCTTGAAGAATAAGTGTGCCACTTTTCAACAAGTTTAGTTCACAGGGGGTCGAGTTGTTGCATGCCAGCAGACATGGGCTACCGCAACAGGTGCTTTATGCAATATACATTATATGCATGCCAACGCACCTAAAAAGGAAATAGTAAAAGATTAAACAGCAGACTTTCATTTGAAATCTACACTTCTCTCATTTAACTTCCATCCATCCATTTTCCAACCCGCTGAATCCGAACACAGGGTCACGGGGGTCTGCTGGAGCCAATCCCAGCCAACACAGGGCACAAGGCAGGAAACAATCCTGGGCAGGGTGCCAACCCACCGCAGGACACACACACAAACACACCCACACACCAAGCACACACTAGGGCCAATTTAGAATCGCCAATCCATCTAACCTGCATGTCTTTGGATCGTGGGAGGAAACCGGAGCCCCCGGAGGAAACCCACGCAGACACGGGGAGAACATGCAAACTCCACGCAGGGAGGACCCGGGAAACGAACCCAGGTCCCCAGATCTCCCAACTGCGAGGCAGCAGCGCTACCCACTGCGCCACCGTGCCGCCCCTCATTTAACTTGTGTACTTTAATTTAAAAAACACACACTGCACCTTGCCTTATGTCCCCGGCACGCCATTTATCAGCTCGTTTTATCAATAGTCAAACGGTTGGCTTCTGGCGTATGATAAAGAACTTCATGCAAGTGATGCCACACAGCTATCCTGATTTGTCTGTAGGCTGTACCTACCTTTTTAAGATTTCCGCTTTATGACGTTGTTACACAGGGAACACTTCATCAAGCCTTTTAAAGTCTTGTCTGGAGTAGATCCACACTTCACTAGTCGCTTTGCTGCGCTTTCTTTCAAATGACAGGCATATCTGTTTCATTCATAAAGAGACACTTCCACTTTTTTAAGCGACAAGTCAGAGCTGCACCAACATGAATTTGCGTCTCTCACTATCTCGCAAGAGTTTAATGACCCACATGTTAAGCCACCACACATTAAATTAATGAAGTATTGCACAGGATACTTTCCATTAAAATGCATAAAGATTACACTTTCTACTATAATGTTCTGTTAGTCTCTCCAATTTTATTATCTCGGCTGTAAGATAAATTCTTCAGCTCGTAACTGCAGGGTACCATCAATATTTTCTTAAACCCGTTATGACCACAGGTGTCCAGGAATTGTCCCTGCCTTGCATTCTGTGTTGCTGGGTTAGGCTCCCACTCCCCTGTGACCCTGCTCAGACTATGTTACAGTATATCTCCATCGGGATTAATAAAGTATCTATCTATCTATCTATCTATCTCAGCCCCAGCTGCTTTGTAATCCTTACATGTCCCACGGCCATTCAAGCATGAACCCAAATATTTCTGTAAAGGGCTCTTGTTTGTCTTCTAGATTTAGTCACTTTTTCTTGTTGTGGTTGTCCTTGGAAAAGAATCTCAAATCTTTGTTTAAATAAAGATGTCTTTCTCATGGCCTGCAGCTCCTCCTACGCTGCAACTTTTCATAAGACTGTCATTTAATTACAAAGGGGGTCCTCGGGTTACAACACAGTTCCGTTCCTACGACAGTGAGGTAACCCGATTTTTGGTGTAAGTCGAAACACACCCTAGCCGAAGTCACTTACCTATCCTAACACATTTGTGAAATCATAATCTAGAACATAAAAACACAACTAAGCCAAAAGAAAAGGACATAGATATACTGTACTCTACACTGTACTGTAGTAACAGAAAAAAATGACAAAAAACCTTCCTTACCTTTATTCCTTCTGATCTCTTTACAATGTCTAATTTTACTTCCATCGTGATGGCTTTCCTCTTCTTCGAAGCACTACCATCTGAAGACTCTGACTTTCATTTAGGAGCCATGATAAGGGCCACAATGTCGCCAAACAAAGCAACACAAATGGAACACTTGTGACGAGCGCAACCAAACTAGTTCGCCAACTCCCTCACTCATACACCACGTTACTGCGTATTCTTTTGCTGCGCGCAACCAAACTAGTTCGCCCACATAGTCTAAGTACGACGCTAACGGTGTAAGCCGAAACACTCACGTCTCAATTTTTTTACATTTTTTATGGGAGTGAGAGTTGTAAACTCAAAACGTCGTATGTCGAGACGTTGTAACCCGAGGACCCCCTGTATAAGAGTTTAAAAACAAATTAAACACATACATGGGGTTGATGCTAATGGAACTGAATATAAGCCTGCACAGTCAGACGCTTTGGAAACAAAGAACAATTGTCATTGATTGTTGGTGAGGAATTTGCACAATTTCCCAATTTCAATGAGACTTTTCCTCCCAGGTCCTAAAGAGTATACATTTGCAGGACTGGGTCCTACCGGTGGCCATTGCTCCCAGAGTAGACGTCAGCTCCCCGAAGCCCTGAACTAAATTACGCAGTTCATTGCCCCCCTACATACCCCGCCAAGTTCAGTCTAGAGTTTCCGGCCCTGCTCCTCTGGGCTCATGTGGCTGCTGGCTTTCTTATAAGGCAATTATTTATCAAAGGTTGCACAGTTCATTAACAGCATATATTATGATAAAAAACACTCTGTTTCTGGTCTGCTGCTTTAGTAACAAGGCCATAGATAGGTGGTGACACTAAGCTCTGTGACATATCCCACCACTAATTTGGCTGTTTAAGACCCCATTAAGATCTTTGCGATAATAAATCACTGTTTAGCATTGGAAATTAAATCTGTCATCCAAGGAATCTGGATAGAAATCTGCCAAGACGCTTCCACTGACCTCCATGATTGTTTTTCTATGATTGCTTCAGGATGATGCTGATTATGTGTTATTCAAGTTATCCATTAAGTGCATGTGAAAAATTAACCTCCCTCTGGTAAAGGAATGACAGACTTCACTATGAGGAATAAATGAACAATTTAGTTCAGCAGGTTGCGCATCCCTCATGCTATTTCTTTTCGTATGTAGTGAAAATTTTATTAGAATTAAAGACAAATTGAGCAAAAGTGGCAAGGTTATAACCAGTGGAAGCTGTGGTGGACAGCCGGGTCCCAGGCTTCACTGGTCTCTACACACGTGACAATTCCTTACCATTACTGTAACGACTAATACTGAATCAAAGTGCCATGCATACCACATCACTACCCCTCAGTTGTGACCTTCAGCAACATCCACCAGAGCTGGCACACTTCAAATAAGACAGTATTTGCACTACAAAGTATCTATAAGGCACACTGAGGTACTAGTCACCATAGAAAGGCAGATCTGAAGACCCATGAATTCTCAGGTATCTAGCTAGTGCCGTCCTACTGTTGACACCAGGCAGTCATAATCTAGCGGAACAATGTCCTGGGGTACACAGGCCCTGGTCCAATGGTACCTAAGAATGACAGTCCTAAGGCTTTCACTGTGAAGGTTGTCTCATTATGTTGGGGAAACACTAGATCAGGGGTCGCTGGAGGACCAGCGTGGCTGCAGGTTTTCATTCCAACCCTTTTCTTAATTAGAAACCTGTTTTTGCTGCTAGTTAACTTCTTTTGAACTCATTTTAATTAACTTGTTCTTGAAGACTCAGACCCCTTAATGGTTTTGTTTTCCTTAATTAGCAGCCAAACAATAATGAGATACAAAATGAGCTAAAACAACTGGCGTCCATCATACAATATCTGAAAATAAAGAAAGATGAAGGTCTCAGGAATATTGATCTACTCAAGTATACAAAACATTTTAACAGTGCTCTTAGAAAAGAGTAAATCGACAATTTCAGAAATGTCTGCTAATGCACAATGAGATTAAAGAACGTGTTTAATTAATGACAACAATCGGCGCCTAATGAAGCAGTTTGAGGTCCTGACTTAGTTGGTCTTCTGTTGGCTCACTCACTTCACATTTCACTTCTGTTTGTGTGCCATTTAAGGAAAGAAATGAAGCAATTCAGAGGAACGATTGAGAAATTCAGGCGACCAAATCTTAAAAAAGCAATTCAATTAAAATTAATTCACGAGAAGTTAATTAGCAGCACAAACAGGGCACTCATTAAAAAACAGGGTTAGAATGAAAACCTGCAGCCATGGTGGTCCTCCAGGACTGGAGTTGGGGACCCCTGCACTAGATAGTCAAGTAGGCCCACTCCAATGGAGAAATTGTTTAGTTTTCCTGTTCAAATACATTATGTTGTGGGTTAAGTCAGTTATTTCCATTTTTGTAATGCAATTTTTTTTTTTTTAACAATTTCATTATGATAAAGTCCTAAATTTCTCAGATCTGGCCACAATCCATTTATTAGTTTTTCAAACCCAATTACTTGGCCAGTACCTACCCCAGACTGGATGCCAGGGCATACACATCCACACTTGGCTACTTATCTTGCACATTTCTGGGATGTTGGGAGGAACCTGGAGTGCCGGAAGAACACTGAAGACTGTAATATTGATTGCAATGAAATATTTCATGGGTGACGTTTCATGCATTTTGAGTCCATTATTTGGCTACTTAACTTGCAAAAGTTCTGGGATGCTGGAGGAACCAGGAGTACGTAGATGCTTTGAGTTACCATGTGCTTTTCCCTTCCTCTTAAGCAAAGGCTCCTCGAGGACATTAGCAGGAAACGGCTTGAACTTCTTACAAGCATAAGCAAACTACATGAAGCTGGCTTCTGAAATATGACCTTCGCACCTTGTGACCACAACTAGCAAATAGAAAAATGGAAACTGTAAGGTGTACTGTATTTCCATTTAATAAACATCTAATGGTACTGAAATGTAAATCAATTACATAACAAAAGGTCAAATAAGGGCTGAGAACATGACAGTGCTCACAAAGTTGCTACACACTAAAGCAATGTGCTTTGAAATTTTATACACACATGCCTTGATTAGCAGTCGCATTTTCTTATATAAAATGCTAGATTTAAGGTCTCGATTTGCTACATACACTTCAAATTGGCGTACATCATCTTGCAGTACATTAAAATGTAAGCTTGGAGGACTACATAACATGTTCAAGGGCAGCTCCATTATACCCTTAACAGAAATCCAGTGCCCAAAGTAAGACCACTTAGCTTGAGACTCCACAGAGTTTTTCACAAAATGCTATCAGGTGACTCGGACGTTGAATGGGGGGCTGCAGGTCCTTGAAGGAGAAGATTACTCTGTGAGTGTCTTCAAACAGCTGCCTTCCCAAATGGTCCACAACTCTTCTTTTCCACTCATTTAATCGAGAGCGCTTCACTAGGACATCTCGACCAGCTCCTAGGGGCTACCACATTAACAGACATAATACAAATTGATTCAAAGTGAGGTCCAGACAGAAAACATTTATCACATTTAAAGATTTGGGTACAACCTGCAAAGTTAGTTGTGCTCCACTTGAGATCTGAAAGTTACCTATTGAGACTCAGTATGCATTCATATGCAGTGTTTTTGAATTTTTACATTGTATTTAATTTCTGCATTTAATAAATTAGCCTGATTTTTCCTTTACACACTTGTAATGACTGCACTACTTCCACCTAGTGGCCTGGAGGAGCCGTGCAGGCCTCCTCTGCCAGACTCTCAAGGCTATTTTTTCTTTCTTGCTTGTGTCCCCTCAGAATTTACCTTACATTGACGGCTGTCACCAGCAATTAACTGCTCAATGCCCTGACCCTCTGAAGTCTACATCCTCATGAGGGGAGGATGGCCACAAAGCCGGGGCTCGAAGTCAAAAGACACCTTAGCCAGCTGCACTAAAGGAGAACTCCCTTGGCACAGTGGTAGAGAAAGCTGCCCAGTAATCTAAAGGCCCAGTGGCTGAAAGAGGGCATGGCACCTTGAGCAAATGTACCTGATGGAGAGTGTCAGGGGTTTTGGCATTCAGAAACCCAACTGGACGTTTAGCCGACAAAATTTTTCTTTAACACAAATGTGTGGAAATGCTGTTCTCTAATCTAAAGGCCTTCTACTTCACATCCAAAGGGGATGAGCCGACGATAGGGGTGGACTGCCTCAAAATAAATTCCTGAGCAGTGACAACTTGTCATACCACCCTGGCGAAGGCACTGTCACATTGAGGGGTTAGATTCACTCCTGCATAGTCTTCTTGTGCTCTCTGGTATCAAATATTGTCCTGCTATACCCTATCCTGTAACAGACCTTAAATGAGCCACCTGATTCTGACAGTTCATTCATGCACTTAACATAATTTGTCCAGCACATCACTTTTTATGGCTTCATTTTGCAGGTGGCACAGCACGACAGGGCATGTTTGGTGCTTGTAACCTTAATAAAGCAATACCAAAAGCCTGGACCTCAAACCTTCTCTCCTTACCTGCATGAGCTCACAGATGGCCATTATGTCCGCGATGGAGATGTCATCTGCACACAGAAACTTCTTACCCTTCAGAAACATGTTTTCTAGCAGGTCCAAGGTCTCCTCCAGCTCTCTGAGCGCACGTGACAAAAGGACTTCTTTCACTGGCTGCCCAGTCAGCTTTGGCAGGAGGCCCTAAAAGTGAGGAAAATTTCAGAAGTTATTACTTATAGCCGCAGCATGATGAGTAGAACACTGAGGCTGTGCAGTTGAGTCTTACTTGGTAAAGTGGAAAAAGCCTATTTCAGTGAAAAAGACTAAAAGTTTAGTCAAAACCCAATTCGTGTTTGTTGACAGCACTACCGACATCAACGAGCATTGAGTGAACAGCGGTAATGGTCACTCTGAGGATGTCCCAGCCTGTATTATGCCACATTAAGTTACATGCACCCCACATACCTCAAGGTGGAAGACCTTCATTGCGTGTGGCCGTGTGTGAAAATGCTGCCATGCAAGGTACTCGTCCACCTTAGCACGTCGTTGGATGTCTGCTGGATACCAGTGGTCTGCTGCTTTGTATCGGGCAGCTAAATACTTCATGATGGCAACACTTTGAAAGAAAAATGCAGATTACTTAGTATACCCACAGTGTCAGGACTCATTTGGAACATTCTGTTCTGTCCGTTTACTGGACCCACTTATTGCAATCCAGGATGGTGGGAGGCTGTCAGCATCAAACCCCGGATGGAATGCTAGATTTCTTCATAAGGCATACATGTACACACACACACACACACGCACACTTAAAAGTCATCATTCATTATAGACTGTATGTCTTCACGCAATGAGGATACAAGTTGTCAGGCCTGGGAACGGACCTGAGACCCAGGAGAAGAAAGGAACTGCTATATTTCTGAGTGTCTGAGACAGAACCAAATACAAACAGGATCAGAAATGTTTAATTTGACACCGTGGTTTTGGGTGGCATTTTTTAGTGTAGGATTTATTTTGTAAACCCACCTCATCAAGGACAGGGCCTAAAAGAGGCAGGGCCACCCATCCGAGTAGCTTTAGATGTTTGGACAGAAGACACCATCCCACTACATGGCCTTTCGCACACCAATGCTTAATCACACTGCTAGTTTTCATGGACTGTGGGAGGAAGCCACAAGTCTCCCTGGACCAAAGCCCATTGGCATAACTCATGAAGGGGCAGGACACTTTCAAAGGAATGGATAATAAGGAAATTTTGCATTTTAATGATGTAGCAGTGAACAACTAGAAATACAGTTCATATAAGAACGTTTTGAAGAAGCGATCACAATGTAAGGAGCTTAACAAACTGATTAATGAGCTGATGTTTTGTTACTTATTTCTTAGGAAATTCTACAGTCCTGAAACAAACGAAAAGATGAAGTTTGGCTATTAGGTTACGTTATCTTTAGGGACATGCAGGCTAACAGGTTCACCAGATATGTGCGCCAGAAAGGACAACACACTCACATATTTACATTAAACTGAGTCTGCTCTTGCAGGGTGTGGTTTAAAGCTTCATGAGAAGAATGTCAGTTTTGATGTCTTGTCACATTGTATATTTTTGGTCACTACATTCATGTTGCCTTTACTTACGCTTTGCTTACAAAATGAATTGGTATTCCTAAAAGGGCAAATTTCCTTCTTGTTTTCAAATCCAACAGACCTGATAGTTTATACTAGCATTGAGAAGTTTCAAATTCAAAGCCCTGCGACAGCCTGGATGTGTGACATAATGTCAAATATGACCTCAGGGTCCACACACAAAGGCATATGTTGAGATCAAGAATTCTTCCTCAAATTATAGTCAGTCAGTCTGTTTCCAACCCGCTGCATCCTAACACAGGGTCACGGTGGTCTGCTGGAGCCAATCCCAACAAACACAGGGCACAAGGCAGGAAACCAGCCCCGGACAGGGCGCCAGCCCACCGCAGGGCACACACACCACTAGGGACAATTTAGGATTGCCAATGCACCTAACCTGCATGTCTTTAGACTGTGGGAGACAACTCCTCAAATTATATCTCATTTCAATTGTGAATTTCAATTTGGATTAAAAGGTTCAAAGCATTACAATGCAATACAATAAAATTTATTTTTGTATAGCCCAAAATCACACAAGAAGTGCCACAATGAGCTTTAACAGGCCCTGCCTCTCGACAGCCCCAAAAGCCTCGACTCTCTAAGAAGACAAAGAAAAACCCCCCAAAACAACCCATGTAGGGAAAAAATGGAAGAAACCTTGGGAAAGGCAGTTCAAAGAGAGACCCCTTTCCAGGTAGGTTGGGTGTGCAGTGGGTATCAAAAAGAAGGAGGTCAATACAATACAATACACAGAACAGAACACAAGTCATCCTCAATGCAAATATACAGTGCATCCAGAAAGTATTCACAGCGCATCATTTTTTCCACATTTTGTTATGTTACAGCCTTATTCCGAAATGGATTAAATTCATTTTTTTCCTCAGAATTCTACACACAACACCCCATAATGACAACGTGAAAAAAGTTTACTTGAGGTTTTGGCAAATTCATTAAAAATAAAAAAACTGAGAAATCCTATGTATATAAGTATTCACAGCCTTTGCCATGAAGCTCAAAATTGATCTCAGGTGCATCCTGTTTCCCCTGATCATCCTTGGGATGTTTCTGCAGCTTCATTGGAGTCCACCTGTGGTAAATTCAGTTGACTGGACATGATTTGGAAAGGCACACACCTGTCTATATAAGGTCCTAGAGTTGACAGTTCATGTCAGAGCACAAACCAAGCATGAAGTCAAAGGAATTGTCTGTAGACCTCCGAGACAGGATTGTCTCGAGGCACAAATCTGGGGAAGGTTACAGAAAAATTTCTGCTGCTTTGAAGGTCTCAATGAGCACAGTGGCCTCCATCATCCGTAAGTGGAAGAAGTTGGAAACCACCAGGACTCTTCCTAGAGCTGGCCGGCCATCTAAACTGAGCGATCAGGGGAGAAGGGCCTTAGTCAGAGAGGTGACCAAGAACCCGATAGTCACTCTGTCAGAGTTCCAGAGGTCCTCTGTGGAGAGAGGAGAACCTTCCAGAAGGACAACCATCTTTGCAGCAATCCACCAATCAGGCCTGTATGGTAGAGTGGCCAGACGGAAGCCACTCCTTAGTAAAAGGCACATGGCAGCCCGCCTGGAGTTTGCCAAAAGGCATTTGAAGGACTCTCAAACCATGAGAAAGAAAATTCTCTGGTCTGATGAGACAAAGATTGAACTCTGGTGTGAATGCCAGGCGTCACGTTTGGAGGAAACCAGGCACCGCTCATCACCAGGCCAATACCATCCCTACAGTGAAGCATGGTGGTGGCAGCATCATGCTGTGGGGGACTGGGAGACTAGTCAGGATAAAGGGAAAGTTGACTGCAGCAATGTACAGAGACATCCTGGATGAAAACCTGCTCCAGAGCACTCTGGACTTCCGACTGGGGCGACGGTTCATCTTTCAGCAGGACAACGACCCTAAGCACACAGCCAAGATATCAAAGGAGTGGCTTCAGGACAACTCTGTGAATGTCCTTGAGTGGCCCAGTCAGAGCCCAGACTTGAATCCGATTGAACATCTCTGGAGAGATCTTAAAATGGCTGTGCACCAACGCTTCCCATCCAACCTGATGGACATTGAGAGGTGCTGCAAAGAGGAATGGGCCAAACTGGCCAAGGATCGGTGTGCCAAGCTTGTGGCATCATATTCAAAAAGACTTGAGGCTGGAATTGCTGCTAAAGGTGCATCGACAAAGTATTGAGCAAAGGCTGTGAATACTTATGGACATGGGATTTCTCAGTTTTTTTTTAAGTTTTTTTTTTATAAATTTGCAAAAATCTCATGTAAAACTTTTTTCACGTTGTCATTATGGGGTGTTGTGTGTAGAATTCTAAGGAAAAAAATGAATTTAATCCATTGTGGAATAAGGCTGTAACATAACAAAATGTACAAAAAGTGATGCACTGTGAATACTTTCCGGATGCACTGTAAATATTACAAGTACAGAGCAGAATTTAACAGTAGATGATATGACATATGATTTGGATTTGTTTAGAGTCCTGGAGACCTCAGCCATCAAGCTGCCTCCCCCATTTGGCCATTCCACAGCTGAAACAGCGCTGGGCCAGCCAATCCGATGAAAGGACCCCTCTAACCCAACGATTCCTGCGATCCTCCATTACTGTACAACATGGCAGTAGAGAGTTGAACTAAATGTAATGAAAACGGTGTGATAAGCTGCCCGGACACAGACAGACGGACACCATGTTTAAGTCCACCACACGTTTATTGTACATTATAAATAAAGTGCACAAACCCAGTGCCAAAGCACCAATCTCCCCAAAGTCCAGGCTCTCACTCAGTCTCTGCCTGCTCGTCAGGCCGCCTCCTCTCTCCTGCCTCGCAACCTTGTCCACTCCTCACCCGACTCCAGTCCTTCTCTGCAGGGAGGCGGCCCCTTTTATAAGTGCCCGGATGGGCTCCAGGTGATCCCTGACACTCCCTAGACACTCCCTTGTGTGGCGGAAGTGCCGGCTGTGTTCCCGGAAGCCCTCCGGGTGTTCCCAAACTTCTTCCCCCCAGTACTTCCTGGTGTAGCGGAAGTGTTGGGGTTCCGGGTCCTTCAGGCATGGGGGCGCCCCCTGGCGGAGACCACGGGCCCCTACAGGGTTGGGCTTCCAAGCCCTGCACCCGTGGCCCTCAAAGGAACCAGGGCGGCCGCCCCCTCGTGGTCCGGAGGAGGAATGAGCCCTCCTCCTGTCCTCCTGGGCGTCCCGGCTGGGCACCACCCCCAGCCGCGTGCCACAACGGATAAACAGTGTAGAGTACAATAAATGCCCTGGCTGCTCAAATGATTCACAGACAAACAGGCCAAACTGACAGCACCTTAGCCACTAGGGGTTACACCGCTTGCTGTGTTATAATGTGTCTAAGTAAATGTTGAGCTTCAACTTAAAGAAAAAGTTACCTTTCGGTGAGAACAAAACCATCATCAACAATCACTGGGACCATCATCTTGGGATTTAGACTGGAAAATTGTTCTGTCCTGTTGTCACCTATCAGTGGCAGAGAAAATTCATGATTACCTATCATGAACGAGATCCACATGATTAAAAAAGTGAGGATCCAATGCAGGAGATGCTGCTTTATGATGAAGTTTCCCTTAAAATATTTAATATTGTACTTACACATCCTTGCCTCACACTATGCACCAGATATGGGCTCAGGCAGAGAGAATGGGTTTATTTCAGCCCAAAACACAATGAAGAAGGGTAACACATGGGAGGAAAAAAGCACACAACACATGTAGGTGGTTTTACCATGCAAAGCACATTTATGTACAGATTTACTCTTCCATTCCACTTAATGATCGAACTATTATACTCACATTATTTCTTCCAATGAAGGTAACACCAAGTCATTGTTTTCACTGCTTAATAATATTTACCTTCTCACTTTTATTCAACTGATTTTTGCAATTCCCTTATATCCTTTTGTAATGAAAAAATCCAGAGGATACATCAGTCTTTCTGTACAGATTCTTCCAGTATTTCATTTGAACTTCACCCACCTACTCACCCATTTTCTTCTTTTCAGTTTCCTACTTTCTCAGAAATCTCAGATCTCGTCTGTAAGTCTAAGCCATCCACGTGTCGACTGGACCCCCTCCTTACAGTTCTGGTCAAAGCCCGCCTCCCCTCTCTGGTCCCCCTTATTTCTATTATAATCCACTCTTCTCTCACTACTGGTACTGTTCCTTCATCTTTTAAAACTGCTGCAATAACCCCAATACTGGAAAAACCTGGTGCCGATCCGACTAATTTCAGTAATTTTCGTCCTATTTCTAATCTACCCTTCATTTCCAAAATTCTTGAAAAAATAGTCAGCATTCAACTTCACTCTCATTTATCTCAAAGTAATCTTTATGAACAGTTCCAGTCTGGTTTTCGTCCCCTTCACAGTATAGAAACGGCACTTATAAAAATGACTAATGACCTCCTTATGGCAGCTTACTCTGGTTTAATTCCAACTATCATCCTTCTTGATCTGAGTGTCTGAGTGCAGCCTTTGACACGATTTGTCACACTACACTTCTCAATAGATTATCTTCGACTGGCATTACCCACACTCCACTAGATTGGTTCAGATCCTACCTCTCAGGCCGCACTCAGTTTGTTCAGCTTAAAACTTTCACATTCCAACCCACCTCTGTTACTTCAGGTGGGCTCTGTCCTGGGGCCCCTCCTCTTCATTATTTACCTCTGTCCCCTTGGTAATATCTTTCGTAAATATAAGATTAGCTTCCACAGTTAAGCTGATGACACCCAGCTCTATCTCACTAGCAGACCTACTGCTTCCTTTCCACCCTGCTCACTTATTGATTGCATAGCAGAAATCAAATCCTGGTTTTCTTCAAATTTCCTTAAATTAAATAACAAGTGACAAAACTGAGGGTCTCCTCATTGGTACAAAATCAACACTATCCAAAACTGATTATTTTTCGTTTGTTTTTGATAATTCCTCTGTCTCCCCTTCCCCACAGGTGTCATCCTTGACAGTACTTTTATCCTTTCAGTCCCACATCTCCCGGTCTCCATATTTCCACTTGTGTAACATTAATCGTATTCGCCCCTCCCTCACTCCCCACACCACTGCTCTTTTTGTTCATAGTCTTTGTCGCTTCTCGTCTGGATTATTGCAATTCCCTTTTCTTTGGTCTTTCTCACAAATCTCTTTATAAGCTTCAACTGGTCCAGAATTCAGCTGCCCTCATCATTACTAGAACCCCCTCTACTCACCATATCACTCCTGTCGTGGAGCAGATTCATTGGCTTCCAGTTAAGTTCCGCATTCAATTCAAAATTCTTCTGTTAACTTTTAAGGCTCTCCACAACCTCGCCCCTCCGTATCTGTCTGACCTCCTCCATGTTGCTATTCCCTCCCGTACCCTCAGATCCTCTTCCTCCATCCACTTGACTGTCCCCTTCGACCGTCTTACTACCACATCAATTGCTCTGTTCCCCAGTTCTGGAACTCGCTACCATCTGACTCACTTTTCAAATCTAAACTTAAAACTCATCTGTTTAAGACAGCTTTTCCTCTTTGACTACAATTGTTCTGTCGGATTTTAAATTTTGTATTTTAGTTTTGTTATAATGTTTGTTTTATCTTGTTTGGTGTCCTTGACTGTTTAGAAAGGCGCCTATGAATAAATAAAATCTATTAATTAATTATTATTATTATTATGATGATGGATTACTTCTTGCCTGAAGGCTGTGGCCTCCCAGCTCTCAGGTCACTGCAACACTAACATGTAGAGAGGCCTTCAAAAGCACATCTACAAATCAAGCAAAAAAAAATCAAATCAAATCAAATGATGTCTAGTGACAAATCGGTTCCTAGGGCACTGCACGGTTCCTTCTAGAATGTTCACATGGTCAACAAGCTTTCATCTTCTTTTTTCGGCTGCTCCCGTTAGGGGTCACCACAGCGGATCATCTTCTTCCATATCTTTCTGTCCTCTGCATCTTGCTCTGTTACACCCATCACCTTCATGTCCTCTCTCACCACATCCATAAACCTTCTCTCCGTCATATCTGCTAACTCTCTTCCCTTACCAGTCATACTGCCAACATTCAAAGTTCCTACCCTCAGTAGGACTCCAATATTTCTCTCTGGGGTTTTTTAACTCTTTTTGTTATGGACAGATAACACATACCTTTAACTCTTTGGAGCTCCCTTGTTGATTTCTTCAATAGAAATTCCCTCCACATGCTAACTGCAGCCCCCTGTTCTCATCTCTCTTTTGCTACTTTCCACACTTCATACCAATTCATACACTTGAATGTTCTTTATTGTGGCCTCAAACTGGTTAAAAAAAAAAAAAAAAAAAAACTTGAGAAGCAACCCACAGATTCATCCATCCATTCATCACCCAACCCGCTATATCCTAACTACAGGGTCACGGGGGTCTGCAATCGACAGATTCATACCCTTCAATTCAAGTTGGAGAACAAATCTACCAATGTCCACAGATTCACCCATGTGATCATGCTAGGGTCCAAATAAAACACGATCTGGACAAGACCTCAATGTGAGATCACAATGCAGTGATCTGTACTGGCCTGCATGTGTGACATCTAATCTTCATGTGTAAGTTAGCACCTTGGAAGACCATGGCCATGTCACTAGTGGAAAACACACCTTTTAGTGACTTTGGTTCCTGAAGAATGCTAGCAGAGGTTAAGATTCTTTCACTACAAACACACAATTTCCAACATGTACAATACAAGTATGAATATGCTGTTATAGAGCTGTTAACTCTCAACACCTTCAAGGAATGAAGTTGCCTGTGGCATGAAGTGTGCACTTGTACAGCTTCAGGGGCATCGCAAGACCAGGAAGTCTCTATTCCCTTCTGAAGTATAACTAATGATTTTATCCCATTTATTATGGTCTCCTTAAAACCTCAAATTGTCACCCAAATTAACACGTACATCATAAATTTTGTTTCTTTTCTCGGATGAAATGTAAATACGATGCCGCAATTCTTACATGTCAATAAGTGAAGAAAACACAGCGGCCAAAAAGTGTGAAGTGGGTGTAAAAGCAATGCAGGTCTTGAAGCCCAATGGTTTCCAACAACCTACAAGAAAAAGCCACGTCAACTCCTGCTTATTTTTCCGATCCTCTGATGAACATGACCACATCTGTCGCAAATTAAGAAACATCTGGTAAGTGGCATGAGGGAGGAAAAAGCACAATCGGGAGATTCTGCTATGGTTTTAGAGCTCTTGTTTGTTTTTTGTTTTTGTACAACAGTTTCAAGTCCCATCCAGCAATTTTAGGTATCACAATCCTAATGAGAATACAAGAAGGCGCTTTACAAACACCACACTCCTTATTGACAAGAACCTACGTCCGAGTCACAGGTAGGAAACTGAACTGGCAGCCATGCGATGTCAAGTCCAACACCCCAGGCACTAGGCTACACTGCTCAGTTGCTGCAAAATTAAACATAAAATCCCAATAAAAATATAACATACATTATTTCTGCCAATAGTTGGCATTTGGAGAAGTCATTTTAATTAGTTTTTGATGCGTTTAAATTAGCATTTCTTGTATACAAAAAACTGAAGCACAGAATGCGTCAGCAAGCAGCACCTTGTCAAATTACATTTATTTAGGTATTTATCTTTAAATACTGCATATGATGTAGTCCCCCAACGTATCAGCTGCTTTGAGAAAAACGCTCAGTTTGACACCCTCAAGCCAGCTAAGCCTTCAGGAGCTGTCAGCTTTACCTGTCAACAGGCTGATCTCCATGGTGGAGAACGGCACCTCCAGGGACCTGAGGAAGAGTATGATGGCTCTGCAGGGCTGAGACAGTAGATCACAGTAGACTTCCAAAGCCATGTTTCTCGGCTCAGTGATCACCACAACATCTGCGCAGAGGAAATCTTTCACATTCCTTTCGGGTCAGCAGAGGTGCTGCATACACAAACACACAAATGGGCATGAGAGAAGAATAAAATGACAGCAAGAGTGCTATTTCAGATGTTTTAAATCTTACTGTGAACAAAATTGTTATTTACTTAAAAGCATTACATACAATGCAAAAAAAAAAAAAAAAAAAAATGCTTACTAAAATCTATCTGATGTCCCAGCTGGGATTTCAAATATTATGCCATTTCTGCCAGAAACAGGAAAACAGGGCCTCTTAGGTTGTGGGAGGAAGCTCTGTAAAAAATGTTCTGCTTCAGAGGGAACATTTGTTGCAAATACATTTTCCAAGGCAGTTCCTTTAAGCTACAGTATAATATTAAGACAAAACACATACACACCAGAATAAGAACCCGTCAGTGCTGTTGAGAACAGTGACCTTAGCCTTTCTTTTTTTAAAGAGAACAACACAAGAACCCAGCTTTATATAAAAAAAAAAAAAAGACGTAAATTGTTACTTTTTTCAAATTCGAGCTCATTTTCCTTATCTGTAGTAACATTTCATAAAGTTTAACACATTAAGAATACATTCAATCAATTAAATCCTGATCAATTATTTGTTGTCTCATTTTATTCTGTCAGTCAATTCCTCCTTTTCCAGAGAAGGGATGTGAAGAGCTCTTTTAGGTGATGCCTCAAAAATCAGCCTCACAAAAACCGCACTGGAACGGATACCAGTCCGTCACAAGGCCCAGTCTATATCCTCGTCTAACTTGGACTAGTCCAGTGGTTCTCAATCTGTGGGGTGGGCCGCCCTAGGGGGGCACGAAGATGTAAAAAAAAGAAAACAAGAATCAAAAATATGAAAAATACATCTATTGAAACCAAAACAAATAAACTTAAACTACATTCTGATACTAGAAAAATAAATATAGAGTTAGATAAATGTCAATAAACATAGATAGAATAAAATATGCATCTATGATATATCATTAATTAAAAAAAGAACAAATTGGTATTAGTGGGCTCCTTTCAAAAAAACATTAGGGGGGGCATGATTAAAACTTATGAAAACTCGGGTCGCAAATACTTAAAGGTTGAGAAACACTGGACTAGTCAAACAACATATATTAAAAGCAGAGTCTTCGCAATAAAGCATTTACAGAATTGAACAAAGACTCAAAGAAGAAGTAGTAAGACATGACTGTTGTCTGCTGTGTCACTCTGCTGTCAACCATTCAGGACATAAAAGAGATGTTAATACACAAGAGTAGAAAATAAATATAGAAACAAAAACCTTTGTGTCCAACATGTTTTCCCTTTGTACAGCTGGGATTTTAGAAGTCAAATCTTATAAGACAATAATCATCACCCTCATTAGAAGGGGAAAACCTACTTGAGCAATTCTGTCGAGAGTCAATAGGCTTCTAATTTTGCTCTGCTTCTTACTGTGTCAAGATTCATTCTAACCGAGAAGTTAATTTTTAGTTGTCATGTTCATAAATTCACATCTTGATAAACAAACATAATTGTCATGATGCCAAATGGGGTCCAGTTCTGCTCATGAATGTATTAACTATGTAATTCAGTGGTGAGCTTGTTACAACAGCTTTCCTGAGCTATAGTATAAATTGTCAAATGTGCCTTATAGAGGGACCAACATCAATGGAGTGTGACACAGCCTTTTGCTTTGTGCCCTCCCTCGCTATAACTTATTGTCTATGGAGGAGGAGCAAAAGCTTTAAATTTGTCCAAATTTTTGATCTCCAGTTTGCGATGTTTTAGGGTCCCCCCGATACCAAAACCTTCACTATCTCAACAATGGGTGTGTGTCCATCTGTGTGTCACAGTTTCTTAAGGACGATCTAGAGCTAAAACGTCCAGATGGAAAAATCCCAACCTCGAAACTCAAGCCTGTTATTGAGAGGATGACATGCCAATTAGTGTTTGAGCAAAATCGTGCAAGAGAAAGAGGCACCCTAGAGCCTGGAGGGCCGCAGTGGTGGCAGGTTTTCATTCTAATCACCTTCTTAATTAGTGACCTGTTTTTGCTGGTCACTGATTAGGAAAAGGGTTAGAATGAAAACCTGCAGCCACTGTGGCCCTCCAGGCCTGGAGTTCGACACCTGTGCCCTAGAGGAACCCTCAAACAGCATAACTCTGCAATATTAATTATGAATTCTTCTTGTCAATTGCTATTATAAAGACCTATTTTATGATTGGAAAGATTAGCATCAGAGCTGTAAATAATTACTGAAATGTTATAGAGTAGTTCGGGTAACCTGTTTCCTAGGGCACAAAGCCTACTGATGCTCACGTCTGAATTTTTTTGTTATTATTTCACCACCGGCCTTGCCAAAGACACAAACCATTTTCCCTGCCTCTTCCAGGTTTCACAACTTCAATTTCCCTCTTCAAAAGAATTCTGGCTCATTTGATGCTCCGCCATGGAGAAGGCACACTGGTGATTTCGGATTCTGTGAAGTTTCCTTTTTATCTTTATTTCAACATTCCAACACCAGTGGCTATTAAAAAATAGTCACCTGCTGTTACCCACAATTCTTTTTATGCATTTATCTTTTCTCCTACACAAACCCTGATACACAGTACACACGAAGACTGAAAAAACGTGCAATATTATTAATTACAATCATTATGAAAAAGTACAGTTACCTGCTTGAGTGCACCAAGGACATAAATTATAAAGCCACCTTAACCAACAACTGGGAGCAAAGAGGAGAAACGGGCATAACCTACTCCGGCTTGGCAATGCCAAATAGAAAAGAAACCATTTTTAGCTGACAAATGGAAAAAAAAGCCTTACTCAGGTGAGTTGCTAGTTGAATACTGTATTACAAAAACTAATAAAATATTTAACACCTTTTTAAAACATTTACAGCACCCATCACTGGAACCATTATTTTGTTGTCTCCCTTTTGTGCTGGTCTGTAGTGGAGAATTAATAGCACAAAAGAAACATGATTAATGAAACAGCACCATCTTAAGAATAAGATTAAAGCAGTCCAGGTGCATGACATGAAAGAGAAATATAAACATTATAGAGATTATTTTTCACAGACTGTGTTAAAGAATTAAACACAATGGACGAGGGCATTTACACACCTCACATTCTAAATGATATCAACTTAAGGGCCGTAGCCTAATAGATTTGGCTCAAGAACTGTAAACTAAAGCACCATTCTAAAAATTTTAAATGAATATTGGGTATCATACTGGGAAACTTAATAAAATTCTAAACATTTGTAAGCGATTCTTGAGTTTATAATTCCATCCATCCATTTTCCAACACACTGAATCCGAACACAGGGTCACGGGGGTCTGCTGGAGCCAATCCCAGCCAGCACAGGGCGCAAGGCAGGAACAAATCCCGGGCAGGGTGCCAGCCCACCGCAGGACAGACACACCACTAGGGACAATTTAGGATCGCCAATGCACCTTACCTGCACGTCTTTGGACTGTGGGAGGCAACTCCTCAAATTATATCTCATTTCAATTGTGAATTTCAATTTGGATTAAAGGTTCCAAGGATTACAATACAATTTATTTTTGTATAGCCCACCGCAGGACACACACACACACCAAGCATGCACTGGGGACAATTTAGGATCGCCAATGCACCTAACCTGCACGTCTTTGGACTGTGGGAGGCAACCCTCGCAGATATGGGGAGAACATGCAAACTCCACACAGGGAGGACCCGGGAAGCGAACCCAAGTCTCCTTACTGCAAGACAGCAGTACTTCCCACTGCACCACCGTGCTGCCCGTTTATAATTCCATTCACAGTAAATGACTTAATCGTACGAATAATATATCAGGTTCAAATAAAGTTGCAATACTATACACTACATTCCTATTACATCTTAACTTACATAATTTTAGAGGAACTTCTTACAGGTACCTCCAACCACATTTATACATACCACCCATTAAATGACAAAGTTAATGCCAAAGTAAAAATGGATAAACAAATAAGGTGCTCTTTATTTTTTTTTTTTATCAGTCATATATACAAAGAGGTCAAAAAGCTTAAAAATGAGTACAGCAGCACCAGTGCGTTTTGATGAATCGAGGAGTACAAATCTTTTGCATCTGATCTTCTTACATATCCTGCTCAGCTTCACCAAGTCACACTCGCTTCTGAGCCTTTTCTTCCTGTTAATGAAATAAGCAGGCGAGTCACAAAACGGCTAACTGCAGTTTTGACTTAAGCTTACATCCTGTCTTAAAAATAAATGTTCATTTGTCGATGTTCACTTTTAGCAGACACAAAAAGAAGCATTTCCTCTGCCAGTGTTGCATAACCACATACCTTAATAATACTTTGCAGCTCAGCCAAAGCCACTTGGTATTGAGGGATGAGTGGCTTCAAGTTTTGTGCATCAACAAACTGCTTCTCTATACCAGGGCTTCCAGCATCTTGTAACATTTTAATAAAATTGTGTTCCTGAAAAAAAAAAAAAAAAGTATATGGAAAGGATAATACAGTAAGAAAGAAAATTTCAGAGATGTAAATGTCAGTCAGTCATTATCCAACCTGCTATATCCTAACACAGGGTCACAGGGGTCTGCTGGAGCCAATCCCAGCCAGCACAGGCTGCAAGGCAGGAAACAAACCCCGGGTAGGGCGCTAGCCCACCACAGGGCACACACACACCAAGCACACACTAGGGACAATTTTAGGATTGTCAATCCACCTAACCTGCATGTCTTTGGACTGTAAATGTAAATCATCAAAATTATATTTCAGCAGCTTTCTTTTGTAAAATCATGGCAGTACATGATTATTTAAAATAACAACCGAACTGAACTTGAATGCCAATTACCAGCTGCACCCCACTGTTTTTTTTTCCCTTTTACTCACCTGTACTCTGAGCAGAAGAGTAAAGGCAAGGCCAGCTTTGCCTGCACGTGCTGTTCTTCCAACTCTAAAAATAAGACAAAAGACACCCATCAGCATTCCTGTTTGCCATTCAGCATCACTTCAGTTTGGTTACTTTCACACGAGAAAATCCCTGTCTGAACTTTAAATGACCTCCTAATGCCAGTATGGTGGCACGAACAACTCAGAAACATGACACTTGAGACTCATTAGATAGCATTTTACCTTTAAATAAAATACAGTCATATGAAAAAGTATGGAAACCCCTCTCAGCCTGCATAATAATCGACTCTCCTTTCAACAATAAAGATAACAGTGGTATGTCTTTCACTTCCTAGGAACATCTGAGTCCTGGGGTGTTTTCCAAATAAAGATTTATAGTGACGCAGTACTTAGTTTTATGAAATTAAATCAAATGCGAAAAACTGGCTGTGCACAAATGTGGGTCCCCTTGTCATTGTGCTGATTTGAATGCCTGTCACTGCTCAATGCTGATTGGTTGGATGAGCTCATTAAGCCTTGAACTTCATAGACAGGTGTGTCCAATCATGAGATATAAAGGTATTAAGGTGGTCGATTACAAGTTGTGCTTCCTTCCCTTTGACTCTCCTCTGAAGAGTGACAGCATGGGATCCTCAAAGCAACTCTCCAAAGATCTGAAAACAAAGATTGTGGAGTCTCCCGGTTTAGGGGAAGGCTACAAAAAGCCATCTCAGAGGTCTAAACTGTCAATTTCAACTGTAAGGAATGGAATCAGGAAATGGAAGGCCACAGGCACAGTTGCTGTTAAACACAGCAGGTCTGGCAGGCCAAGAAAAATACAGGAGTGTCATATGAGCAGGATTGTGAGAATGGTTACAGACAACCCACAGATCACCTCCAAAGACCTGCAAGAACATCTTGCTACCGATGGTGTTTCTGTACATCGTTCTACAATTCAGCGCAATTTGCACAAAGAATATTTGTATAGCAGGGTGATGAGAAAGAAGCCCTTTCTGCACTCCCGCCATAAACAGAGTCGCTTGTCGTATGCCAATGCTCATTTAGACAAGCCGGATTCATTTTGGAACAAAGTGCTTTGGACTGATAAGACAAAAATTGAGTTATTTGGTCAAAACAAAAAGCGCTTTGCATGGCGGAAGAAGAACACCACATTCCAAGAAAAACACCTGCTACCTACTGTCAAATTTGGTGGAGGTTCCATCATGCTGTGGGGCTGTGTGGCTAGTTCAGGGACTGGGGCCCTTGTTAAAGTCGAGGGTCGGATGAATTCAACCCAATATCAACAAATTCTTCAGGATAATGTTCAAGTATCAGTCACAAAGTTGAAGTTACGCAGGGGTTGGATATTCCAACAAGACAATGACCCAAAACACAGTTCGAAATCTACAAAGGCATTCATGCAGATGGAGAAGTACAATGTTCTGGAATGGCCGTCACAGTCCCCTGACTTGAATATCATCAAAAATCTATGGGATGATTTGAAGCAGGCTGTCCATCAAATTGAGCTGAACTGGAGAGATTTTGTATGAAGAATGGTGAACAATACCTCCATCCAGAATCCAGACACTCATCAAGGGCTATAGGAGGACAGCGTCTAGAGGCTGTTAGATTTACAAAAGGAGGCTCAACTAAGTATTGATGTCATATCTCTGTTGGGGTGCCCAAATTTGCACACCTGTCTAATTTTGTTATGATGCATATTGCATATTTTCTGTTAATCCAATAAACTTAATGTCACTGCTGAAATCCTACTGTTTCCATAAGGCATGTCATATATTAAAAGGAAGTTGCTACTTTGAAAGCTCAGTCAATGAGAAACAAAAATCTAAAAAACTAAGAGGGGTTTCCAAACTTTTTCATATGACTGTACCCTAGAAACAGTGGTAAGTCTGGGAATGTATAGCTTGTAACCTTTGTAGAGCTAATCAACAGAAAATAACAGAAGGAAGGAACACAAACAAAAAAAAGAAGGATGTAAAAATGCAAATTAATAGTATGAAGTGGGTCAGAAAATGTTATCTTTTGTTACCACTAATGTGCTACATTTATCACAAAAAATACAATACAGTCACTACTTCAACTACCTCACACAACTGTATTTGACTTGTCCATCACACACCTACCTGCACAATTACACTTTATACTTTTATTCTGTTTTTATGCTGCCTCTGTTACTTACTATCTATCTACTACTTATTATTTAGGTTTATCATTTTACGTTGGTTTTCGCATTTGGTGGGGACAGCAAAGAAAGAATTTCATTGTACAGGGTGTGGAACATGACCCGGACACAGACAGGCAGACACGTTCAAATCACCCCACACACGTTTATTTAGAGTCCATATTTACAATCAAGTGCACACAAGCCCAAAGTTGCCAAAAGTAAAGGACCACCATCAAATGCCTCACTTCTTCAAGCCGCCTCCTTGCCTCCTCCTAGACCTTGTCCTTCTTCCACCCGACTCAAGTCCCTGAATGAAGGGAGGCGGCCCCTTTTATCATCACCCAGATGTGCTCCAGGTGCCTCCCAACAATCTTCCACCGGCACTCCTCAGTGTGGCGGAAGTGCCGGCTGCGCACCCAGAAACACTCCGGGTGTCCCCAATCCTCTTCCCCCCCAGCACTTCCGGGTGTGGCGGAAGTGCTGAGGTCCAGGGCACCCAAGGCATTGGGGCGCCTCCTGGCAGTGACCACGGGCACCTACAGGGTTGAGCTTCAAAGCTCTGTACCTGTGGTCCCCACAGCTGCCAGGGCGGTTGCCCCCACGTGGTCTGGGGGAGGCGTAAGCCCTCCTCTGGACCTCCAGGGCGTCCTGGCCGGGTCACCCCCCCCAGCCACCTGTGACAAGGAAAATGTGTTTCCTTATTGTGCACATGACAATAAACTTTGAACTTGAACTACATTTATTATAGTACAGTATGCATTGCTTTGAACAATTGCCAAAAAAAGTCATAAAACATACATGCCAGGCAGCTAAACTTACCTGTTCAGACATTTCCTACAGCTTGGATGAACTCTCCATCAGTTAGTTGTCCTTGTTGGCTTTTAAGATACCAACAGGAGATCTGAAACATGAGCCAGTTGACAATTCCTAGTAAAAACACTACTCTAGTTTAGGTTTGAAAATGGATAAGGCTTTCAGATGGGTTTGATACAGATGGAATGAGGAAACTGTCTGATAAGGTTGGCTGCTTGGCTGGTATGAGTTTCTGCACCACTAAAAAATGCTTAAGCCTTTTTGCAGCATAGGCATTTCTGGGCAACAACTATGGGCAAAAGTAAAGACAGGAATAGAAGACGTGCACTAGGAGCACTTTTTAGGAAGATTAACTGTACTGTTCTGTTCAGTCATGGCCAATCACGTGGCAATGCCACAGAGATATGTGCGCAACTCATTTCAGTTGTTAGCACTCAAAAAGCATGAATTACTATGTAGGAAATGCCTGTATTAATAGGAGGGTGATGCCGGATTTATAAAAGCAGGAGAGGGTAAATACAGACACACACAAAGATATTCAGAAATTCCTAACTGTTAGTACCAATTTAAAGGAATAACTAAATTAGAAAAAAATATATAGGGAAGTTGGACAAAGAAAGAAGGATTTGCAGAAAGTGACAAAGTTCTGCAGATGAAGGCTTGTGTTGTCCATCTCCTGCCAGCAGTCTGAGCACAACAAAGTACAAGTGATGTGAGATTTAGCTCAAGCTGCTAATACATACAATAAAAATGACCATTCATTGTAACCGGACAATGAGTTTTGACTTTGATACAAATAAAAATGGAATTTTACAGCATATTCCAGTGAAAGATAAGGAAAAAATCCAGGCTATCCACGACAACTGTCCACTTTTACTTACATACAAGCAGAACTCATACCTGTGAACATAGGTTCTGATGAACTGTGGGGCATCATAGTTAATAACACATTTTACTCCTTGGATATCAATTCCTCTAGCCATAGCATCAGTGCTGATTAACCTGTTTAAAAGATATGAATTAAAACAAGAAAGGAAAAAAGACAAGATGAGAGAAGAACCAAACTTTAAGGTATTTTCACTTCAATGCTCAGAAGCAATTCTTGATCATATCATAAATCAATCATCTACTAGATTCCTCTCCTCAAGTAGAAAGTTAAAATAGAATTTTGATTTGCACACAGATTATCATCTCAGAATCCATTCAGTTTATGTAGTTTAAATGTTAAAATGGAGGAGAGCTCTGTATAATTATAAAGATAAAGCCAATGCTATCTTAATTGCAAAAAAATAATGAAAGCTAATTTGACTTCTGACAATAACTAAAAAAACTACGGTTATTATTCTTCCTGATGCTAAGTAGACATAATTAAGTGTATAGTGGAACCTCGGTTTGCGAGCATAATTTGTTCCAGAAATGTGCTTGTAATCCAAAGCACTCGTATATCAAAGCAAATTTCCCCATAAGAGATAATGGAAACTCAGATGATTCGTTCTACAACCCACAAATATTTATATAAAAAAAGATTAATACAAAATCTTCACTCTAACGAACGGAATCCCTGCTATCTGTTGGCTCACTGGAATCTTTTTCTTTTTGCGCGACATTAACAAGGAGCCTCTCCACTGACAGTTGCTTTTGCCTGAAGAGTCGCTACACTTGGTCACAAAATAAAAAAAAATGCTTTACGCACTGTAAGGTTTCTAAACTCTTTTGGGATTCCCCCCCAACGGGACAACATGTGGAAGTGCATCCCAAAGCAACTGCAGGCTCTCAGCGTTGTAGCAGTTCGCCACAAAAGCAAATCCAAAAAGATCGCAGTCAGGCTATAAGTGCCTGCCATCGATGGGTGATGCAAGGAACATTAAACATGCAGGGCACAGTATTACTTAGCCACTAACCTGGCCATAACCCTGCCTGACTGCTGTGTCTGTGTATAGGAGAGAGTGGCAGATCCAGCTACAATAAATAACCGTGCTGTTCCTGTTTCAATCTGAATAAAGCTGGTGTTGCTAAAGTACTGAGACTCAGCCTCGTGTTTTGGGGTGCAAGACAGGGACTCACACATTACAACACACACACACACACACACACACACGTGGTCACCATGCTATAGTAAACAGCATACGCTCATACGGATGTTGACTATATGAGTGAGGCACGCCAACTATGAATGAGCATGGGAGACGATTACCCAAAATCCCCATGTGCCGCTCAGCGGACAAAGCGTATACGTACTACTTGTATTACAAGACCTCACTCGTTTATCAAGTTAAACTTTATTAAAAATTTTAGCTCGTCTTGCAAAACACTCGCAAACCAAATTACTCGCAATCCAAGGCTTCACTGTACTGCATATATTTGTTCATAATAGTCTATGTAGCTAAAGAAGCCCAACACATGTTCATCTGCTTCAGTTAATAATAATTCTTTGCATTTATATTGCGCTTTTCTCATTACTCAAAGCGCTCAGCAATTGCAGGCTAAGGGCCCAACGGAGCAGAGTCCCTATTGGCATTTACAGGATTCGAACAGGCAACCTTCTGACTGCCAGTGCAGATCCCTAGCCTCAGAGCCACCACTCCGCCTGTTAGTTAGAGCAATACTGACATTTTCTAACAACCCTCTCTAATTTCTACTCATTGTCAACTGCTGGATTAGATACATGACTCAATGTTCTCAGCAGTGGGAAATAAATACTAGTGATTACAGAATGACTGCAGACCCCAAATGCCTAACTAAAACAAGAACAATCAATTAGGGAGAGAGGAAATTTAAATCACATCCACTTCACAAACAGAATTTATTAACAAGGATGACAAACGACTCCTGAGCCCTGAAACAGACTCTTAACGTCTTCTTCACTCACCTAACACTCGGTTCATTACCTAACTTCCTCAGTAGATTCTACACGGTCTGATTAAATGGGTTTCTCTGTTCCATGCACAGGGAAGCACAGGGGTGCATTGAAGATTCAGCATCTTGGTTTCGAATCTCATGCCTAGTCATTGCCTGTGCAGAGTCTGTACATTCCTACCATGTTCAAGTGTGTCAGGTTGATAGAAAATTCTAAACTGATTCAGCGACAGGGAGATTGGATGCGTGCATGGAGTGAACCCAAGTCTGGTTTTTGCAGTGTTTCCTCCTACAGTTATTTTTGAATGGCTTTTCACTAGTCAATCCACTTTTATTTCAAACATTCAAGGTTTTAATTATTTAATTGGTGGTTATAAAGTGTAACACTATGAGTAAACACGGGAATGTAAATATGTCTAGTCCCATGAAATGGATGGGGTTTAAGCTTCATTCATCCATTACCCAACCCGCTATATCCTTGTTACAGGGTCACGGGGGTCTGCTGGAACCAATCCTAAAAGTTAATGCCAAAGTAAAGTAAAGGCGCAAGGCAGGAAACAAACCCCGGGCAGGGTGCCAGCCCACCGCAGGGCACACACACATACCCACACACCAAGCACACACTAGGGACAATTTAGAATCGCCAATGTACCTAACCTGCATGTCTTTGGGCTGTGGGAGGAAACCGACGCAGACACTTTATGAAGGGAGGACCCGGGAAGCGAACCCAACTCTCCTTACTGCAAGGCAGCAGCGCTACCCACTGCGCCACCTTGCCGCCCTGGTTTAAGCTTTTATTGATTTTTTTTGGAAGAATCCATCACTGAACCTCATCAAATTGGAAAACACACAAATTTCCGATTCGAAAAATATTATGCACATACTTACAGCTGTATTTTTCCTTTTTCAAACATTTTGAGTGTTTTTTTCCTCTCACCAGGGCTTAATCTTGATGAGAACTCTGCCACTTTGACACCTCCAAATTCACGTACCAGCAAATACAATCTGTGCAAGTAGAAACAAGTTACAAAGGTTTTGAGAAGAATACAGAAAATGTACTTATGGCCAACTAGTGTACCGTGACAGACATAAAAATACAATTAAAAAGAAAATTAATTAAACTGTGGGTTTACAGTGTTATGCAAGTCCAACCACTGCCTGCTTAGAGTTCATGGTTTTCTCCAGGTACTACAGTACCCTGTACTCCAAACAAATGGCTGTCAATTTAATTGGTGACATTATGATGGCCCTGTGAGAGACAATGGTGTGGCATGTGGAGTGTACCTTGTTATAAGAAAGGCTGTTTCCCTCTTGGCTGCAAGTTGCACAGGTAATGAGAAGATTAATTAAATTATGAAAGACATAAACATTAATAGTACCATGTCACTGCTCTGGAGACCTGGGTTTAAATCATACGCATTATCTGCATGGAGTTTGCACAAACTCCCATAGTGTGTTGTCCTACATCCCCAGGATGTGCGGGGCAGGATCAGTTCTAACTCGACTGGCCTGGTATTAAAGTGTCAGGATGTTAATTCTGCAAGGAACTAGCATTCCATCCTGGGCTAGTGCTGGCCATGATACAGCCAAGATAGGCTATTGCCCGAGTGCAACCTTGGGCAGGTTTGAAGAACAACATAATTGTTTTCTGATATGTTTGTAATAAAACCTGACTGAATTAAATCAGAGTAACTCGTTGATTGTACCGCTTAACTGTACAATATTTAGAAATAAGTATTTCTAATGGATAAAGGCCATTTTTAAAGTTGGAAATCATTAGTACTGTGTCACTATCTTCAAAATCTGTACCACATATTTACTTTTATTTGGCACTTCTTACCTGTGAGAAGCTTCTCTGGAGTTTGTGAAGCAAAGGACAGGATTGAATTTTAACCTTAGCATGAAATCCAGAATAATCAAAGGCTTATTGTTTAAGGTGCATGGTACATAGTATTCCTGAGAAGACGAAGAAAAACGGAGAAAAGTACATTTACATTTCAGTATTAATCTCTCATACTGGGAGTTGTCAAAACAGTCAGTTTAAGCATCATGTCTTAGAAAATAAAATGACAAGACATACATCAAGTCTGAGGGCAGAAAGAAATTCTTAAATTATAATAAGATATTAAAACAGACAAAATTAAAAAAAAAAACTACTCAATTTTATTGAATACATGTTACCATAAACCTCACTCAAGCAGAAGGAAAGGCTTTACAAGACATAACTATAACTGAGATAATGAAATTGGGGAAAAAAATAGGCGTAAAACTTAAAATCTTTGTATAATATTAAGAGTGTTTTTAACTAGAGTGAAAGTAAGGATCAAAAATGAGATCTAATTACAATTAAATGTTACATTTCATGGTTAAATAGCGATACAAATCACACAGCTGTTGCACGACAGACAAATATGTCTTCTCAACTGAAAAATCCAACACCTGCTGACATATTTGAAATCCAAAGTTCAGAGTAGCAATATAGTGTCTCAAGCATTACAAGAACATACAGATATGCAGTTGAACATTTCATTAGGACGGCACTGGATAAAACCAAGGGGTGCGGTGACTGTGGTTTTTATATCCGATCTAGATTTCAGAGATCAGAAAATTGCCCTGTTTGGAATTCACTTTCAGATTTCAAAGTGTCTTACTGTCTGCAGAGATGTAGATCAGTAATTATTTTTATGCTATGATTAAAGTAACAAACTGTCAAAAGGGCATCTACTTTCTTAATCACTAGGCATCCGGGTGAAATCCATTCCATAGCTCATCTGCAAGGCTGCCATTTGTGATATGGCAAGGAGTAAAACAAGCAGACCGTGCACAAGCACAACTGTATCTTCCAATATTAAACATTAACCATTCACACATGCAGCACAACAATTCAGTCCCAGGCTTGATATAATTAGAATTTGGAAAGCTGGAAATGTGAAACTTATTATTAAAATGCAGCAGTAATCCATGTTTAAAATACAATTTTGCACTTAATAAAAATTCTAGCCTCACAGCTAGAAATCATGCTGTAATAAATATTAATGCTTCATTTTATTTAGTGTATACACACACAGTTCACAACTGCGTTCATGCTAGTTTTACACCAGTTCATTAACTGCCAACTTAAATATTCTGTTTAAAAAGAGCACAGCAGTGTAATAAGTGGTTTTAAAAACAAATGCTGCTAATTTCTTATGAGGGTCTAGCCTGTCCCACACAGCTCCACTCAATCACTTAACCCCACCAAATTCAAACAGTAGGTGCTCATGTATGAAGTAGGCTTGCAGCATTTCAGTCTTAGCGTATGAATTTCATTGTGCTCTGTACATGTGGTGATAATGACCCTACAAAACTGGCAATACAATCAGCCAAGTATAAAGAAGCACAAGAATGGCCAATTACAAACTCTGGCTGATACGTTCTGTATATCAATAATTAGTATATATTAATTTATTAAAATATCTTATATATAAACGTCTATGTGTGGAAGCGTGTCTGTCTGTCTGTCCGACCCAGAAGTGAGACGTGGAGTCGGGGTAAGAGCTCCTCCTCAGAGGAAACGGAAAACTCGCTTATCCGCTAATCACAAAAGCGGGGTGAGCACGTCAGCAAAACGAAACCTCAGAAGAAAGACAAAGTCGCTTAGCCGCTAATGTTGGCAAAACAGTATCCCTTTTACTTTTCCTCCCGCCACTAATACACAAGCAATGCAAGCACGTCAGCAAAACGAATCCTCCTAGGGGAGAGATGCCCAGAGTAGTTCCTTTCAATTACCTGACATCTCTACATTTCATTTTTTTTTCTGATAATTTCAATAGTTTCTAGGACCCTGGGCTTTTTACAGCACGGGCTTACACAGCTACTTCAAATATAAAGTCTTTAGCATAGTGGTTAGTACTGTTACTTCACAAATTCAGTTTTCACTTTTTTTTCTGTTCATCCTTCTCTTTTCAAAGTCAAAGTCAAAGCGAACTTTACTGTCATCTCAACCATATACAAGTATACAGAGAGACGAAATTGCGAAGTTCAGGGTCCACAGTGTAAAAACATGAAGTGCAAATAATAAATTAAAAATAGAATTAATATTAAAATTTAAAATTTTATTAAAATTTAAAATTGTGCAAAGACAAGACAAAGTAGCAGCAATATTGATGTGTAGTAAACAATATGAACATAGATGCAATGTGTGGTATTTGCAATCTACATAAATATAGTCAATAGATATGTAATACAATAAATAAATAAATAAATAAATAGTAAATAATAGATATAGATAATACAGAAATGATCAGTGTATGATAATAGTTGTTTAAGATGTGTAAACAATGACAGGTCAGAATGTTTCACAGCAGAAGGATATCAAGAATGTCAAAATCCTTAAAGGTCAGTAGGAGATTTTCAGTTCTTTTCTACCTGCACACTCGTCTTTACAGGACAGTGGTTCGCATGTATAAAAGTTCTGTTTTTCGAGGTGGTTGAGGCCGTGTGGAAGATCCCAGGGGGCAGCCTGGTGTTAAGGAGTCTAACAGCTTGGGGGTAAAAACTCTCCTGCAGCCTGGCAGATCTGGCTGTGATGCTGCAGTATCTTCTCTTGGATGGCAGAAGTGTGAAATGTCCATGTGAGGGGTGTAAGGGGTCCTGCACAATGCTGACACTGCATTTGTAAAATATGTCCTGTAGTGGAGGGAGAGGCACCCCAATAATGTTCTCTGCTGTCTTCACTATCCTTTGTAGGCGCTTGTGTTCGGATATGTTGCAGTTGCCATACCAGACCGTGATTTAGCTGGTCAGAACACTCTCAATGGTGCCTCTGTAGAACATGGTGAGTATAGAAGGGGGAAGACTTGCTCGCTTCAGTCGCCTCAGGAAGTGTCATCTCTGCTGAGCTTTCTTGATTAGTGATGAGGTGTTATGTGTTCACGTAAGTTCCTCAGTTATGTGCACACCAAGCAACTTGGTACTCCTAACAGTCTCCACATCTAAACTGTTAATCTTGAGTGGGATGTGGGCAGGATGTGATTTTCTGAATCGACATTGAGAGATAAATTGTTGTCTTCACACCATGCAAACAGCCGTTCCACCTCATCTCTGCATGCTTTTTCATCATCCCTGCTTATCAGTCCCAGCACCGTCGTATCATCCACAAACTTGATGATGTGGTTGGTGTTGTGCATGGCTGTGCAGTCATGAGTCAGCAGGGTGAAGAGCAGAGGACTAAGCACACAGCCCTGCGGCGCTCCAGTGCTCAGTGTGATGTTAACATCCAGACTCTATCCAATTTGCTCTACGAAAATTGGATTGTTGCTCTTTAAATAAAATTCTCAATTACATTATCAAGTTCTACATAAAACACATTTCTGGGTGGCATGTTGATGCAGCAGCTAAATGAGACAGCCTCATGGACCTACCCTACTGTTTTCAATTTCCACAACCTTCCAGTCTGCATGACCTTCCTTTGTCTGCATTATTTTTTCTTTGGATACACTTTCACAAAGACAAGTTGATGTTATTTCTTCACCATCATGATATACTGTATATGTATTTGTCAATGCTGCTTTAAAATGGGGGGTATGAGGCATTGAGGAAATGCTTACACTAAAACCACACAGCCCGCTTAATAAAAGTCACTTCGGATTTTCTGATCAATAAAATCGGAAATGGCAGAAATGCCTTCCAAAATGTACACTCAAAATAAGTTGGCAGTGTGCTTTTAGTGGTTAAGGCACTGGACTTCACTACATACTTTTATGCTTAAATTCCTACTACACTGTGGGAATGTCATGAATCTATAATTCTTTTCCAAGGAGGTAAACCCTTATAAATGAAGAAAGCAAGAAAAGCTCTCGTGATGTGCAGCTGCAGTGTTTATTTGAAATCAAAGTTCAAAAACACTGTTTCCTGTATTCTCTGAACCAGACAGGAAACACCTTCACGTCACCCCTTTTCTTGGGGTGGGTTTGCTGGGCGTTGGTGGTGTGAAAAGGGGCTAGTTGCTTTTCTGACAAAACATTTTCCATTTTAGCACCCCCGCCACAAAAATGTCTATTATTTTCTTCCAGAATAACCTTGATAATAATATCAAAAATTACAAAAATAGCTGTGCAGTTGTTCATAATACAGAACTATATAAAACTACAGAGAATGAGATGCATCTTCTTTGACACAAACTGTTAGAACTTACCAAAAAAGAAAAAAAGCTTCAAAAACATAAACCAATTATCATCTTTCACTAGAATTAAAAGGATCACTTGGGATTGTAGTTATCAAAGTTGTAAGCTGACATTCAATTCCAGCAGTTCCCCTTTTCCTTAAACAACCAAAAAATAAATAAATAAAAATATCACACTTACCGTGAGACCCTTGGGGAAGTTAATTTTTTCTTCTGACTTCACAGCATCACTTTCCTTGGTGCTGGCGTTCAGCTCTGAATTTTCCTTTCTGCTGTAGTTTGAGGTAAACAGACGAGGCAGATAAAGCCCCAGTTTCTGCAGTTTCTCTGGATTATGGCTTAGAGTAGCAGAAAACAGAAGCTTCTGAAGAGGCATCTGCAGCTGGGAAAAACTGTGAAAGCAGAAATTTAAGTAATTTTCAACACAACCAAAAAAACATGACATAGACTGTCAGATGAATTTTTTCTAATTCCTCCGAATCATTGAGAAAAATCCTAAGGAGACAGCATGAACAGCAACCCGCAGTTCTGTGCCATGTTGCGGTTTCTCCAGCAGTAAAAAGGGTGAAATGATTCTGTATGGCATTATCTTAACAGCTTTTTTTCCCCTAAATCAACTGTATACCATGTGACAGAAACAAACGTATTTTATTTCAATAACTGTCATATAACAAGACAAAAAGAAACTATTGTAAAACTTGTTCCTATTTATTACACAAAACATTAATAACTACTGAATTAAATGTGATTTTTTTATTTCCTTTTGGAAGGATGGGCATTATTAACCATCTATATATATTATTCACTAAGTCATGGCAAGCAAGATGCACGCAAGACAGAGCCCCGCCCACCAACAATTCACTAAGCAGCCGACCATGGCATGCAAGACAGAGACCATGGGATACGCACGACAGAGCCACGCCCGCCAACACACAGAGCCCCGCCCACCAACTCTAAGACCATGGGATACGAACGACAGAGCCCCGCCCACCAACTCTAACCCTCCTCCCGAGTCCACCCTCGCTCTTGAGGCACGCAGCACCTCACCAAACACCGCCTCAGTCACTTTCGTCTCTACTACAGTCCACATGCACCTCCGAGCCATGTTGACTTTTCATTGTTCTTTTCGGTTTTATTTCTGATCCTGTTCAACAATGATGTGGCAACATCGACTTCTCAACTGTGACTCCGGAACAACTCAGTATGCGAGCTATATTAAGCGTCACCAACGAAGACTCGTTACACCTTAATGAACAGGTACTGAAACTTATCCCTACCGACGAAGTAACTTTCACCAGCGTTGACTCCATCGTCACAAACGATCCCGCACATCAACTTTCATTCCCCGAAGAATTTCTTAGCAGTCTTACTCCCACTGGCATGCCTCCGCATAAACTCAAAATTAAAATTGGTTCAGTAATCATGCTTCTCAGAAACCTCATGCCAGCAAGAAATCTCTGTAATGGCACTAGACTGACTGTTACCAGCATTCACCGCAATGTACTGGAGTGTAAAACACTTGCAGCTGCTACCTCACAAACTGTCCATATTCCCCGGATTTCCCTGACCCCATCAGATTCAAATTTGCCTTTTACTTTTACACGCAGACAATTTCCTGTTAGATTGGCCTTTGCAATGACAATTAATAAGGCGCAGGGACAAACTTTCAAAAAAGATATGCCTGTATCAGCCAAAACCAGTTTTCAGTCATGGACAATTGTATGTTGCTCTCTCCAGAGTTCCATCTTTTCATTCACTCACAGTCGTATCCTCAAACCCACCCCATTTGGACAACTGTGCCTTTCAGGAAGTGTTCACCCATCAATAAATAATTATGCGGCGTATGCTACGCCGCGGGTTGGCTAGTTTTACTTGATTACTTATTTGGAGCTCTTCAACTAAGTAAGTTGTGAGTGAAAGGCTTTAAAGTTAGCAGTAAATGAGAGTGACAGTGGTAGTTTATCTACAGGCTACACATGAAGAAACCTAAGTTGCAAAGTTTGTTTATTTATAGGAAATAAGAATACAATCACGAAAGTTCAAGAAAAAATAAAACAGACATTGTTATGGAAGCTAAACTGTACCGACTCACCTATTTGCAGTGACTGGACCGGGATCCATCCTTCTAAACAAGGAGCCAGGCTGGACATTTGAATCTCCTTGGTAAACAGCCTTCATTACCTGTCTCAACCAGTCTTGATGCATACTGTCGATCATACGGTCAGCTTCATCAATTATCTGAGGAGGCACAGTGATTTTATCTGCAGCTTACCCCATGCATTTCAGTCTTTTACAGCCCGAATTCTAACAAAGGCTGAAGGCTGACTAACACTCTCAGAAGATTAACATCATTCTGAAATTATAATTGCCACAGACCTGCCAATTATTTATTCAGTCAGTCAGTCATTGTCCAACCCGCTATATCCTAACACAGGGTCACAGGGATCTGCTGGAGCCAACACGGGATGCAAGGCAGGAACAAACCCCGGGCAGGGTGCCAGCCCACCGCAGCAATTATTTATTGATACTCTGAATTATAGTCAACCATTGAAAAATAATCACAAAGCATGCTGTTGTATATTCTTTAGTGCTTTTTAAAATGTCAACACAAATAAGCTTGAGGTTTATACATGTAAAATCTTTTTTCATTAATAACTTATTTTATTAAAAGCATTTCCCTATAAAAAGCAACAAACTGCACACACATTTTAAATACTGTACATAAATTTCAAAAAGAAACACAACATAAAACACAAAACATAATTTCTTACGTATCCCAATGTAAATACAAATAAGGGAAACAAATTCCACTCTACATGGAGTACAGATACACCAATCTCTCTTGTTGTTTCATTAGGAAAACGCAAAGTCACTCTGACTGACCCTGACCAATTCTAACCACAAATTAGTGGCATTCTATAACATATTCTGATGCAAGCCAGTGTCATGATTTAGATGGAATATGGCTCAGGTTTTTCACTGGGTCTGTTAATACATACTGTATATACCTCCCTGACGCTTCAAGTTACCATCTCTCGTGGGCCATATACAGTACGCTAAACTGTTTTGTATTTTATTTAACACTAGAATTACCAAAGCCTACGAAAAAACTCATAAATCCGTCCCACCTTAAATCCCTTCGCACCTCTCCATCAGCGTCTTTTGTCTTGTAAATGTGCCGATCAAGACAAGCAGACTGCTATCACATCCCCCCACTTGATATCTGGACTTCAGGCTTCACACATTATACACTTCACTAGACAAAAAGCCCGTTTCGACAACGTAAGATGAAACGGGCACGAGTTTGTGTCAGCAGTGTATGAAGAACAAATGATAAGTAAGAAATAAATCAGAAAGTGATGTAAGTAATGATAATTAACTAAGAGGTTTGGGATATGTATGACGTTATCATGGCGAAAAATACTATACACTAAAAAATACATGCTATTTATGACAACGTTTTTTGTTTGTATACTGGAGGCCTGTCAGTATGCAACTAAAGTTGTAAAATCTCTCTGTAGACTACATTTTTTGTGAAGACACTCTCACTGTTTGGTAGTAATTTCCCTTGATGTGGCCCATCTTTAACTTGCACCTTCACATCACTCGCCCTTCTGACTCTTGAAAAAGCCACATACAATTGACCATGGCTGAAAACGGGTTCGGCAAGGAATATTCCTACCATGTCAAATGTTTGTCCTTGTGACTTGTTTATAGTCATGGCGAATGCTAGTTTGACAGGGAATGCCCATTGAATTTGGAAACACATGTAGTCTTTAAGCTTAATTTATTTTGTGTCATGTGCATAAAAATTGCCATATTTTATAATTTTGTAGGCCTATGGCAGTAAAAGGGAAAAAATGAGAAATTCAAATCAACGAAAAGAAGAAGAAGAAACGAAGAAGTTTTTTTGTAATGATTTTAGTCCGCTTTACTCATTACTGTACAGGCTTGTACTGTTAGTTGATTAATGTTCCAGGCCTATAGTATAATATTGAATGATGAATGTTCCAGTAAAATATGGAATAGTAATAAGTATAAGCACCACAAACCTGATATAGGTGTATTGAATGAATGCGTAATTGAATCAGAATGCGTAATTAGGCCTCGAGCTGTAGTCGAAATCGCCTTTCAAGCCTCTAGAGCTTTAATCGAAGTCGCCTTTCTCTTTGAATGTTTGTGGCCGTTGGCACCAAGTTGCGAGAATAAGCAGTTTTGAAAGGGCGAGGATGCAAGGGGCATTAAAATTACTCCAGATGGTGTGGTGAACATTCAGTGCTTGGTGCAAATAGGCCAGCAGCGTTTTATTTTACTCAGATCTCAGCAGCAGCGCACGACAATGCGTACGGCACCACCTGTGGAGATTTGTGTGCGGCTTAGAATGTGTACCTCGCTTCGCACACATCAACATCTGCGGACGACGGTAGTGTAATGATTGTGATAGCTGTGGAGTTGTTCCTGCCGCTGAAAGTACTTAATAATAGTATGTTCTTATGTATTATTTTGAGTGTGAGGGTTGGCTGTGATCGGGGCTAATATCCTACGCCTGGGCAGAAGGATTTGGGATTTCAGCATAATAATCCCGAAATGCGTAGGCTAAATCCGCCGCCTGCCACGATGTTGGGGTTGGATTTTGGTCTCGTAAGTTTTTTCGGGCAGCTGCGCAGAAGGCAACTGCGCATTCGGCTTCGGACGGACGTGAGTGAGTGAGTGAGTGAGTGAGTGAGGAGGCAGGCGAATTATGTATTAAGATGTCTACATTTTGTCAATTATTACTAAAACATGAAAAACGTTTCTGTTTTAACAATGTGTTTACATAGATTGTTGTAGACACGGAACACACATGAAATGCAAGTGTTCCAAATAACGATATAGTATTTATAAAAGGTGTCATTTTGCATGACTTCTCGCTCTATACAACTCTAAGCAACTGACATGCAGGTAAACAGACTTGAGCGGAGAAAACTGTGGTGGGGGATGTGATAGCAGGCTGCTTGCTGCTCGTCTTGATCGGCATACTTACAAGACAAAAGACGCCAACAGAGAGGTGCGAAGGGATTTAAGGTGGGACGGATTTATGAGTTGTTTCGTAGGCTTTGGTAATTCTAGTGTTAAAGGATTATTGTGCACTAGGGTAGAGCAGAGGTCTGTGCCTCATCTCTGGTTGTTGTCAGTTTGCAGCTGGCATGTTCTCCCCATTGGCTGTAACCTAGGGGGAAGCCTGTGGCCATGTCTTTGTATAGTGATCTAGTATGAATATAAACCGGCAATGATTACGCATTAAGAGTAGGCACAAATTGTCAGATGAAATGCAAGCAGGCGTGGAGTAAACAAAAAAACAGCGATTATTTGGTGGGGAAACAAAAAAAAAATAAACACACATGAAATAAATCATGAATACATTGCCCACAACCACCTGAAAAGTGGCATTACTGTGACTCATGTTTAGACTCGGGCGGCACGGTGGCGCAGTGGGTAGCACTGCTGCCTCGCAGTTGGGAGACCTGGGGACCCGGGTTCGCTTCCCGGGTCCTCCCTGCGTGGAGTTTGCATGTTCTCCCCGTGTCTGCGTGGGTTTCCTCCGGGCGCTCCGGTTTCCTCCCACAGTCCAAAGACATGCAGGTTAGGTGGATTGGCGATTCTAAATTGGCCCTAGTGTGTGCTTGGTGTGTGGGTGTGTTTGTGTGTCCTGCGGTGGGTTGGCACCCTGCCCAGGATTGTTTCCTGCCTTGTGCCCTGTATTGGCTGGGATTTACTCCAGCAGACCCCGTGACCCTGTGTTCGGATTCAGCGGGTTGGAAAATGGATGGATGGATGGATGTTTAGACTCCTGTAACATATTATGGAGGATAGGCTACTTATGTGTTCCTAGGAGTATCTGGTCCTATTAAATGATGAAGGAACACAGAAGAGCAGGGTATACAAAGACAAGCTCTGGCCAGAAGACTATAGAATTTCCAGAAGGGACTGCTCCTTAAAAATCACTCATACATGTTATTTCTGAAAGAGATAGCAAGACCAGAGTTGGGAGGTACAACTATGTAGGTAGGCCAAGAAGGGCAATACATTTATTTATTTATTTTTTAGTCTTTTCCATTTGGTTTAACTTAATAAATGCACTATGCTTATATACCTGGCCTCCTTGGCACCATTCTGGGAATGATACTTGCCAAAAACGCAACCCCCTGTTTCTTGCAGTAGGTGCGGCTTGAATCTACATTACAAAGTTCAGATGACCAAGGAGTGGGATTTCTAAAAAGGTGGCATTTCAAGTTACCAGACAGTTTCTGATTATTCAATCTTTTCAAAGTCACAAATACAAAGCTATAAACTTCAGGATTTTACTGTTTCACTTATTGTTTTCTTACCAGGTAGCGAAGATGCTGTAGGTTGAATCCTGGTGTTTTACAAATATGATCAACCAGTCTTCCTGGTGTTGCTACTACAATATCAGCAAGACTTTGACAGCCAAAGATCCTAGATGAACATACACAAAAATTATAATTTGATCTTGAAAATATCTTAAAACTAGTAATAAGAGCACTACTAAAAATAATACTAATATAAATATTATGAATTGAGATTTCATAGATAGAGAGATAGATAGAATACTTTATTAATCCCAAGGGGAAATTCACATACTCCAGCAGCAGCATACTGATAAAAAACAATATTAAATTAAACAGTGATAAAAACGCAGGTATAACAGACAGTAACTTTGTATAATGGTAACGTTTACCCCCCCCAGGTGGAACTGAAGAGTCACATAGTGTGGGGGAGGAACGATCTCCTCAGTCTGTCAGTGGAGCAGGACGGTGACAGTAGTCTGTCACTGAAGCTGCTCCTCTGTATAGAGATGATCCTGTTCAGTGGATGCAGTGGAATCTCCATGATTGACAGGAGCCTGCTCAGCGCCCGTCGCTCTGCCATCGATGTCAAACTGTCCACCTCCGTGCCTACAATAGAGCCTGCCTTCTTCACCAGTTTGTCCAGGCGTGAGACGTCCCTCTTCTTTATGCTGCCTCCCCAGCACACCACCGTGTAGAAAAGGGCGCTCGCCACAACTGTCTGATAGAACATCTGCAGCATCTTATTGAAGATGTTGAAGGACGCCAGCCTTCTAAGGAAGTATAGTCGGCTCTGTCCTCTCCTTACACAGAGCATCAGTATTGGCAGTCCAGTCCAGTTTATCATCCAGCTGCACTCCCACGTATTTATAGGTCTGTACCCTCTGCACACAGTCACCTCTGATGATCATGGGGTCTATGAGGGGCCTGGGCCTCCTAAAATCCACCACCAGCTCTTTGGTTTTGCTGGTGTTCAGTTGTAGGTGGTTTGAGTCGCACCACTTAACAAAGTCCTTGATTAGGTTCCTATACTCCTCCTCCTCCTTCCCACTCCTGATGCAGCCCATGATAGCAGTGTCGTCAGCGAACTTTTGTATGTGGTAGGACTCCGAGTTGTACTGGAAGTCCGATGTATGTTCGCTGAACAGGAGCGGAAAAAGTACAGTCCCCTGCGGCGCTCCTGTGCTGCTGACCACAATGTCAGACCTGCAGTTCCTGAGATGCACATACTGATGTCTGTCTGTAAGATAGTCCTCTTCTGTATAACTGTTTCCGTAGGCTTTGAAAACAAATTATGCAAACTAAGGCATGGCTGCACTTTACATGACTTTTAGTCATGGGTGGTGTGTCCGACTTGACGACTTCAACTGCTAATTTTGACACCTTGAGGACGTCAGGTTAGATAACTAGGGATTGATAAATGACACTAATCCGTGACAATTTTGCAGTACCATTTCAAATTTCCAAAATATCAGAAGCTCTCCAGTGCATGGTATACCAGTACTGGAAAAGTACCAAAAAAACCCAAAATTGCAAAACGGTATGATACCAGCTTTTTTGGATTTTCGGTACTGCAAGTAAATGTCTGCCTTCCTCTCAATCCCCCACTTCACTCGACACTCTCTACTGCAGATGTTGAACAACGTCAGTTTTGTAGACTTCAGGAAAGCAACTACAAGCTTTGACGCGATCAGGACTTCATGGGGGACTCTACTATTGCTGATACTAAATCTGAACTTCACAAGGAAGCCCCCTATATTGCTTCATGAGGATCTCCTTTAATTTCTTCAACATGACCGCGGCTTCACAGCTATCAAGTAGTAAAGCACGATGCACGACGGAGTAAGACAGGGGTTTGTAGAATTACCCATTACTTGTTTTGGAACTGTGTTGGTACCGGTACTGAAAGCTGCCAGACAAGAGGAAAAGAGGAAGGCCTAAGAGAAGGTTTATGATGTGGTGAGTGAGGACATGCAGGTGATGGATGTAACAGAGCAAGATGCAGAAGACAGAAAGATATGGAAGAAGATGATCCGCTGTGGCAACTCCTAACGGGAGCAGCCGAAAAAAGGAGATGACAACGGAGGTCGAAAAAAATGGTATTGATACTGAAGTCAAAATTTTAATTCCCATGCTGCTGTACAATTCATGTGGTGCATACGCCTTTTTCAAGGCCCTAGAGGTATAGCCAGCTTAGCTGTAACCTTGGTCGTATTGTTATCCTTTTTTTATTCTGCTGCGGTATGACAAACAAACAGAAGACTTCAGCTCTGATTTGTAAAAATGTTTGTTGTCAAAAATCCCCAAGTACCAACAGAGTAAAACCCCTCATACAGTATATTCATAATCATTCACAATGTTAGCTTTTAAAGTCTAGTCCTTGAACACAACGTCAAGCCTGGAATAAAATTACACATCATTACCAGGCCACATGTATTCCAATGAGTCTACATTTCCACTACAGGGTGAGAAGACAGAAGTTTACTTTTCAAATAAGTACTGAAATATTTTAATAAGTTTTTTTTTTTTCATAAATATGCCTTACTTGTTTTGGACGAGAGAAGCTTGCTCTATCTCAAAAGGTTTCTGGCCGGCAACCATGACAACTTTTAAGTTAGTGCCTTCGATGTAAGTATTGAAAACTTTGTACACCTGCAAAAACAGCAGTTTGTAATGTTTAGGATTGAGCAAAGACACTCATAATGAAAAAACAAATAAAATTGTACATATCTTCAAATATATGTATATTTTTTATATATTCTTTTTTATGTTTTTTGCTTCCCATCCTGTGTGGTGGCCACCCACATCTGCTCAAAGCGCTCTATTCTGCAGTCACCAGGGGTACTGAAGGAAATGAGGAGGACTTGGTAACCTTATTATCAACTGTGCTAACTGTATCAACTGTGCCCAGTGTGGCCTCGGTCATTCTGAACTTCACGATGCAGAATTTAATTACCATCAGAAATAACTATTTGATTTGCTCATTTCTGTCTTCCGACCGTGGCCCTCCAGAGGTTTAATTTTTCTCCTATGGCCCATTGCAGGAGATTTTTGTTTTCCTCTCCTCCATGTCAGCTGGTCAAACAATCACATTCAGGAGTCAAGCTCTTCATCTACATCCTAAATCAACTGAAAACGCTATGGACTGTTTTATTTGCTTATGTATCTTTTTATTAACTTTAATAGCATCAAACTGTTTCTACATATGCCTACTGTATATTTATGTTTATATATGTTAATTATATCTGGTTGTTCTGTTGTCAACCTTAATGTATAAATATTTTAATTAGAAAACCTTTTTCCTGATAAGAGTGAAGGTTTCTTTTGCACTTTCGTGGTTACATTTTGCTTACCTAGTATTGATTTTGCATTTAATATACTTATTATATTACTAGTCATTTAGCTCATTACAATAACGGGCGCTAGAACAGTAGTGCATAAACATTAGTAGGAACAGTCTATATTAAATGGCAAGGGACTTTGACCTCATTCTTTTTGTTGGTCGTAATTTTCTTTCTTTCAGCCTTTCTTTTGTTGATGTTTACTTGCTGAGCTGACCGTTCTTCGTGGGCTGCTGCCGTGTATTGTGTGTCTTTAATTTTCTGTGACAGTAATACTGTCTTGTACGGCTCTATTCAATAAGGGCGCGCACAAAAAGGCGAGCTTCAAAAGGGCAACCTCAATTGAGCGCGGCGAGTAAGGGCTCGCCTTTTTGCACGCGCCCTTATTGAAGGATACCGTCTTGTACGTCCGCTGGCTTATACATCCGTAATATACCTTTAATTTTCTCTGGCGGTAATACAGGCGTGCGCGTCGGTAATATGCCTTTAAACTCCTCTGACAGTAATACTGGCTTGTATGTGGCTGTAATATGCGTCACTGTATTATGTACCTTTAATTTTCACTCGCAGTAATACTGGTTTGTATTTCCGTAAAACGCCTCTAACTTTCTCTGACAGTAATATCGCACATCGCACCGTGCCCCGCGCATGCACACTTCACCAGAAGACACCCATACACGGACACCTGGACGCACATAGGGATTTTATATATATATATATATATATATATAGATGATATGAAGTCTTCAGGAATTCATATTTAGGCTTTTAATTTTCTTGTACCTGCTTGGTATTGTGGTGTTACTTAGTTTCATAACAACTAATGTACGATGTGAACTATGACAGAACCTGGGTACAAAAGCAGTGAGTAATAAACTCTTCTACCTTCAGAACACAAACAGATCAACATGGCCGTTTAGAACTTGAAGCGGTGACCAGTGTACGTTTTTGACATGCTCTCTATGGCACGATTCTCTTTAACTAACCACCTTTAAGAGTTTTTGTGTTGGTTGGACTCTGAAACACTCTCATACTTTTCTCTGACAAAGATTGAGACTGTAGATACAGATTTATACTTTTCAGTTTACTTTTTGAAATGAAGTCTGAAGTTTACCTGCTGTGCCAACTCTTTGGTGGGTAACACAACTAAACAACGTATATTACAAACAACTCGCTGCATCAGCACCTGCAAACAAACAAAAAAAACAACAAAACAACAAAAAATGGTTTTTACCTATGGTCACACTCAATATCCTTATGTGTTCTCTTAGTAATATTTAAATGAAATGCTGCAATGCAGATTTAACACTATTTATTTAATTCATCATATCTTGTCTGAAGAAGGGGCCTGAGTTGCCTCGACAGCTTGCATACTGTAATCTTTTTTAGTTCACCAATAAAAGGTGTCATTTTGCTTAACTTCTCACCACATTGATAATGGCTAACATGGTACAACACCCTAGTAGTTAATTCATCAAAAAATCATTTTGTGTTAGCAATCATTGACTGAATAAACTTCACACTGTTAAGTATACAAGAAGAAGAAGGTTACCAAAAGCGTACTTTACTTAACATTAACACGGGTGAGAATCTACCTGAACAACAGGGATAACAAATGCCAGAGTCTTGCCACTTCCAGTTGGAGCCGATACACAGATATCATTAGGTCTGTAGCCACCTTTTCCAATCAACAGACCATTACTTGCCCCATCCAAAATAGCTGGAATCACCTCCTTCTGAACTGCAAGCAAAATAAAGAAATAAGATAAAAATTAATGTGACATACACTTCCTGTCACACATCCAAATATAAAATGGAATAAAATTCCTGGGAGAAGGCCACGGGGCAGACCGAGGACACGCTGGAGGGATTATATCTCCCTGGGGCCTGAGGTGGCCGGGGAGAAGGAGGTCTGGGCTTCCCGGCTTAGGCTGATGCCCCCCACGACCCAACCTCGTATAAGCGGTGGATAATCGATGGATGAATGGATGGAAATATAAAATATTTGCATACATAAATCTGCCATTCAAAGAATAATAGAGGACTGGTGTAAGCTAGGTTCTAGAGATTGGAGGACTTGTTCCTGCAAATTCCGTCCAACAATTATGTAAATTTTAGGAGGTACATATTTAAACTCTAGGGTGAAAAAGCAGATACCCCTTGACCCTCTGGATGTGGAGATCTGCTCTAGAGAGGAGAAGAATGAAGGTCAATAGGACCACCAAGACAGAATACATGTGTGTGAATGAGAGGGAGGTCAGTGGAATGGTGAGGATGCAGGGAGTAGAGTTGGCGAAGGTGGATGAGTTTAAATACTTGGGATCAACAGTACAGAATAATGGGGATTGTGGGAGAGAAGTGAAAAAGGAGGGAATGAGTGGAGAAGAGTGTCAGGAGTGATTTGTGACAGACGGATATCAGCAAGAGTGAAAGGGAAGGTCTACAGGACAGTAGTGAGACCAGCTATGTTATATGGGCTGGAGACGGTGGTACAGGAGACAGAGCTGGAGGTGGCAGAGTTAAAGATGTTAAGATTTGAATTGGATGTGACGAGGATGGACAGGATTAGAAATGAGGACATTAGAGGGTCAGCTCAAGTTGGACAGTTGAGAGACAAAGTCAGAGAGGCGAGATTGTGTTGGTTTAGACATGTGCAGAGGAGAGATGCTGGGAATAAAGAGTGAAGGGTACTAAGGATAGAGCTGATAGGCAAGAGGAGAAGAGGAAGGCCCAAGAGAAGGTTTATGGATGTGGTGAGAGAGGACAGGCAGGTGATGGGTGTGACAGAACAAGATGCAGAGGGCAGAAAGATATGGAAGAAGATGATTCATTATGGCGACCCCTAACGGGAGCAGCCGACAGAAGAAGAAGAAGATCTTCAAACATATTTTATTCAGTGATATTTCAAGTGATCCAAGAGTGTAGGATGTCTCTAGAATTTATACACTGTAGAGATGAGCTATTTAAAAAAATGGAGTTTGTCACCTGGAAAAAAGTGCTTTACGCCATGATGCTGCAGCTTCCTCAGCAGCTTTGGACATATTCCAGGAACCTCTTCAATGGGAATAAGGTTGCTTTTGATGTCCTTTTCAACCAGGCTGGGCTGAGCTAGCCAATGAGGTAGAACTCGATGAACCTTTTAATAATCACAGTCAAAATAGCTTTTTTAAAAGGTAGTACCAAAGAGATAATTATCATATTTAATGCTATGAGACACTTTTGCCTAAATAATATTAGCATTCAACCCATTTTGTAATTTTAGGAAGGCTAAGGAAATCAATAATTCTTCCTGTTACTCAAGTAATAGACCACGGGTGGGCAGATTCAGTCCTGGAGGGCTGCAGTGGTTGCTTAATTAAAAACTAATCCTTGTCAATTATTTAATTTCATGGCTGGCTAGTGCTTTAACTCTGCCATGTCAGCTCATTGTCATATCCAAGATTTTTTTCCTTTCTAAGGATATCATCCAAATGATTTGAAGTCTAAAACAGGCGAGTTATTCTCAGTGCTTCACTTTTTTTCCCCCCCAAGTATTTATATAAACCCAATAGTGCACGATAAATACACACAGAGGTGTAAATGGTAATAAGCTAAATGGAAAATGCTGCTCTCTTTTGTCATTGGCATGTTATTGCTAATAAGGAGCAATTAAAAACCAACACTACAGCTGTTTAAGACTAAAATAAGCAGTAAGGGTTCGAAATCTTAACAAGCGAAACAACTAAAGTGAAGCAGAAGTGTTACTTGAGCAATAAGGGCTTCTTATTGAGCAATTGGGTAGGAACAAAAACCTGCAGCCACTGCGGACCTCCAGGACTGAATCTGCCCACCCCTGTAATACACAGTATTTTATTTTAAAATGTACGTCAAATCAAGGAGACCCGGGTTCGCTTCCTGGGTCCTCCCTGCGTGGAGTTTGCATTTTCTCCCCGTGTCTGCGTGGGTTTCCTCCCACAGTCCAAAGACATGCAGGTTAGGTGCATTGGCGATCCTGAATTGTCCTTGGTGTCTGCTTGGTGTGTGTGTGCCCTGTGGTAGGCTGGCGCCCTGCCCAGGGGTTTTTCTGCCTGCCTTGCGCCCTGTGCTGGCTGGGATTGGCTCCAGCAGATCACCGTGACCCTGTGTTAGGATATAGCGGGTTGGAAAATGACTGACGTCAAACCAATCTTCCTGAATTTCATACTGAAAGTTTGTTTATATACTGTGCCTAAAAGCTCACCAGAAAGTCATTGTGCTGCTCCACACAAAAGTCACAGCGGCACTCACTAAACCCCTGTGCCCATAAAACATTCATGATTACCAGTTAAGTTACGTGTCACGTGTGCACAGTACAATGTTTTTCAAGGACTACAGAGAGCAGTGCAATACTAAGAGTATGCATTACACAGAAAAACCAGCAGCAGTTAAGTTCAAGCAGTTGTCAGTGTCTACATCAGAGCGAAGGCGGCTCAGCAGTGACTTTATTTCCTGAGAGTCCTCTGGAAAAATAACATCCCCCAAAAACTGCTGATGTCCTTCTATCGCTGCTCTATTGAGAGTATCCTGTGCTACTGCCTCTGCGTGGGGTTTTCCAGCTGCACAACAGCACAGCAACAACACCAGCGCAACGGCCCAGCAGATCATCGGCTGCTCTTTACCCTCTCTGGATGAACTGCACAGCTCTCACTGCCTCAGGAAAGCAGAAAACATCTTGAAAGACTCCTCAAACCCCGCTCATGACATCAGGCAAAAGATAGAAGAGCATGAAAACAAAGACTAACAGACTGAATAACAGTTTCTACCCTGTTGCTATCAGGGCACAATGCCACTTCATCACCTCCAATGCAGCAGTGCAATAGAGGATATCTTGTGCATTAGTGTTCTACCTTATTTCTTCTTATCCTTTTTTTTTTATTATATTTTATTTATATTTTGACACCACAGGGACTGCACCTAATTTCATTGTATTTGTTACAATGACAATAAAGATATTCTGATTCTGAGGATAGCCTTGTGCATAAATATTGTCGTTATATCTGGTGGTATAAGTGCTACTGATCCTGTACCAATTGTCAGAGAAGAAAAAGAAGAAATGTTTGTGCAGAATGGCCAAAAACTAGTAATAATAATAATAATAATAATAACTAGCCATGTGCGCCCAACTACGTTGAGCGTGTTAAAGTTGTCTGTGAAGGGCTCCCTGTTTAAATGCGGCTGCCAGTCGTGAACTGGGCCCTTCGTCGCACAGCATTATGATTTTTTATAAGGGAAACAAAATTACAAAACAAAACCCTTGGACATTGATTCGATAGGAACGGCCTACTCGGAATCACTGTCCGAATAGTAATTATGTGGTGGTGGAGGAGCATTTCTGCTTCTCTCCGTTCACAGTCTGTCTCGTTTTCACGACGCTGTCGTTTCCTCTCACGATCTCTTCTCAACCTTTCTCCAATCTTGCAGGTTGCTTTGTGGCAATCCAAAGAGTAAGGAAGAACCAATGCTTCTTTCTTGAACTCCAAACGCCGACTGATGGAAAATCACAGAAGTGTGCCCAACTTATATACTCTGACTGTCGACTCCAAGAAGTGGGTGAACATTCGATTTTGACGAAGTGCTGCCAACGACGGTCGATAGAAACACAAAAAACCACAGTTTCGACAACGAAGCAGGTGTCGACGCCAGATCTAAACACAAAGCACGGTGTTGATGCCAGATCTATACACAAAGAGTGATGTCGACAGTGTTTGTAAACAAAAGTAACAACCAAGGTGTTGTGTATTCAGCCACTACAAACAGCACGTAGTCTCCTTTAGTTCAATCCTCTTTAATCACCACACTCCAACCTCATCCAACAATCCTCCCCTTCACTTCCTCTCCTCCTCCATCACTACTGCCCTCTACTGAACACACCAGGAACACCACACAAGGCAGTGAATTCGCGGACAAACAAAGATCAAGATCCAAATGAAGATTATATATAAAGATAATGTGGCTGGCTGTTCTTAGGCAGTAGACTTTCTATAATACGCTACCGTGGCTGTTCGTTTTTCTGTCCATGATTTTAAATCACCTGCAGCACGCAAACCTTTTGACCGATTGACCTGAAATTTGGTACACATATACTACGTGATGTCTACTGTCTGCTTTCGGGGCAAAGATTGATCTCCACGGTTATTCCTCTTTTTATTTTTTTTTTATTTTATTGTAGAATCAACTCTTGGCAGTGCAGCGCATGCATACATACGCCGTTCTCATTCCCTACCACCTTCGCCGTCACTTCCCCTACCTCTTCATATCTTAAATCATTCTTGAGGCAGATTGGAGACTTAAGTGAAAAACTAAATAAAACGTACTAAGTAATTGCAACACAAACACCGACTTAATCAGTTTTAACACGAAAAGATGCCGACGAAAGAAGAGAAGAAGTGGGCTGCTAGGGTGGAGAAGCAGGAAGCAGCAAGCGCATCAACCTCTGAGCAAACGAATGATAAACGTACAGAGAAGGAGCTGGAAAACTATAAGTCAAGTGTATTCACTGCATGTTATCCTACAGTGTGCCGTTACTGGTATTATACATGTCTTGATCAGAAGGGATCTATGTGTCAGTAATATTATGTGCCAATTCCATCACCCATTAGTCTATGCAAAGGAATTTACAAAGGGCAATGCATCCCCGTAAGTAGGTGTTTCGTGATATCAAGTCCCCGAGTTTGAGTTCTGCTTGTCCTACTGGGTTACACTTAGAATGATAACTTCAACAAAAACAATTAAGTTCTTCTTGAAGAGAGAGGTGCAAACCACACATAAAGATCAAGTCACAAATGTTTTTGGTGCCAATTTATTTTAATCTACTAAAAAATCTTAACTGCAGTGTAAGCTTTTCTAAAAATAATAAAGTAACATTCGCTGCTGGTGAAAATAAAAAGAAAACAAATGACAGCTGTGTCTATTTTGGCTTACCAGCCACATTCCAAAGACATTTGTGTTAGATAAACGGTAATATTAAATTGCCTTTGTGAGAGTTTGAGTGTTGGTGTGTGTTTGCAGGAGTGGGGCAGGGTTGAGTCCTGTCCCACGCTGCCAGGACCTAAAATAATGAATCCCGGTGGGTTTGAAAATATTAATGTTGTCGATGCCTACCTTCTGCTGAATCGTATTCTTCTTGAAGTCCCCCAGAATAGTGACAGAGGCTGGAACTTCAGTTTGCACATTCTCTCCAATCAAACTCTTTTGCTCTGGTTCCCTGATGTCCATCTCTACGTCCGTCTCCATCTCTGAATCAGTAGCACTGCTATCAACACTGCGCGGAGTCGAGGACTTCGGCAGACTTTGTCTCTTTTTCTTTGAGAGATGTTTTTCTTCTGCTATTTTTTCTACACCATTATCAAGTTCACTGCTGAAAATTTCTAAAAATCAATAGTGAATGTGACAAGTTTATTTTCATTTCAAATATGTTACTACAGAATTATAAGTTTAATATAAAAAAAATATGGTATAAAGATGTTCAGTTTGTTTTTTTACACAAACAGGCAAAAAAATAAAATGCCATTCCAATATTTTGCAGTAACTGTGCAACTTTTCCCATTTTACAGCTGTGACTTTATTTTATTATTTCAGCTCTCACTTTTTATAATTATATGGTTGGGAGGCTAAGTGATTTGCTCAGAACTGCACAATAAGGCCGAGATCAACGTGACAGTATTGAGATTTAAGGTGCAACGTCAATCACTACACCATACTGTTTAAATCACTTTTTAGAATTTAAACTTAATTACATTTTTTTCTGAACTTGAAAAAGTAAACACACCTGCCGGTTTCTGGAATTCAAATCTGTTGGTTGTTTTTTCTTTCCGTTTTCCTTTCTTCTTAATAATTTCTTTATGTCCATCCTCATCAACTTCTTCTTCTTCTCTCTTGGTGTCCAGCTCAACACTACTCACTTGAGACATTTTTTTTCTTTTTTTTACGGTCACATTTTTCAGATCCTTGACTTCGTTGCTTTCCTCTTCCCCAAATTTGGGCTTCGGCTTTTTCTTCTTCTTCTTGATGCCAGGCTCCTCATCATCACAAAGTGCTGCTTTTGTGCTGGCATTTTTCATTTGCTTCTCTCTGGCTTTTGCTTTCTCTTGGAGCCTCTCCAGCAAAGCATTTGTATGATCCTCTCCAGCATCTTCCTGGAGATTTTCGTCATCGCCTAAATATCTTTATACAAAAGAACAATTAAAAAAAAAAAAGACTTTATTAGCAAAATCAGTATGCAGATTTAATGCTCATCAGATTCTATCTTTATACATGCGAGGAGTACCCTCACATTTCTGAAATTTGTGAATTTCCCCTTGGGATTAATAAAGTATCTATCTATCTCTACCAACAATTGATCTCCAAATTAATCTTTTAAGAGAGCGTGTGGGATTGTCAAGGAGTGCCAGATGTGATGAACGGCTGTCCCATGGAGAGACTGTCTTACTCTTGCACAGGAAAAGCGACTCGATAGATAGATAGATAGATAGATAGATAGATAGATAGATAGATAGATAGATAGATAGATAGATAGATAGATAGATAGATAGATAGATAGATACTTTATTAATCCCAAGGGGAAATTCCCATACTCCAGCAGCAGCATACTGATAAAGACACAATATTAAATTAAGGAGTGATAAAAATGCAGGTATAACAGACAAAAACTTTGTATAATGTTAACGTTTAGCCCCCCCCCCCGGGTGGAATTGAAGAGTTGCATAGTTTGGGGGAGGAACGATCTCCTCAGTCTGTCAGTGGAGCAGGACGGTGACAGTAGTCTGTCGCTGAAGCTGCTCCTCTGTCTGGAGATGATCCTGTTCAGTGGATGCAGTGGATTCTCCATGATTGACAGGAGTCTGCTCAGCGCCCGTCGCTCTGCCACCGATGTCAGACTGTCCAGCTCCGTGCCTACAATAGAGCCTGCCTTCCTCACCAGTTTGTCCAGGCGTGAGGTGTCCTTCTTCTTAATGCTGCCTCCCCAGCACACCACCGCGTAGAAGAGGGCGCTCGCCACAACCGTCTAATAGAACATCTGCAGCATCTTATTGCAGATGTTGAAGGATGCCAGCCTCACAGGTGGCGCAGTGGTAGTGCTGCTGCTTTGCAGTAAGGAGACTGTGGAAGATTGTGGGTTCGCTTCCCAGTTCCTCCCTGTGTGGATAGCGCTTTGAGTACTGAGAAAAGCACTATATAAATGTAATGAATTATTATTATTATTATTAGCCTTCAAAGAAAGTATAGTCAGCTCTGTCCTCTCTTGCACAGAGGATCAGTATCAGAGCCGGCCCTAGACAATTTCGGGCCCGAAGCAAACTGATACCGAGGGTGCAGTAGGCCCCCTCCAGCTGTGGGCCTGAAGCGGTCGCTTCGTTCACTTCGCCCTAAGGCCGGCTCTGTCAGTATTGGCAGTCCAATGGACGGATTTCCATACGTAGTGTAAAGTTTAAAACAGCTCAAGGGTATTTTCTTCATCTGTGATAACTGATAAATAATAATTAATAAAAGGTGGAATGTCGCTGTCGTTCCAAGACGTGTCAAAAACATCTGCAGCAGTAAAATGCATTGCATTTGTTATTCCAATAGATGGCGCCCCACAAACATTCACACTGCTTTTACATACCCCATACCAAATGGTATATAACTAAAAAATATATTGCATGGTGTACTGCAAATTTTAATCGCTGAGGTCTACATTAATTACTAAGATTTTAAACCACTTTAGACAGTTGTTACTCTCAGTGTGTGTGTATATATATTTATATACATACATACATACATACATATACACACACTATCACAAGTAAATAAAATGGGGACTCATTCATCCCTGAACCCTCATGCACAAAAAAGTAACGAAAGAAGTTGGTTTTATTAATAACGTGGGATAAACAATCAAAGCAAATATCCCTTAAATGCATATTGGCTTATAAATAAATAAAAAAAAAAACCTACGCCTTCTGAAATTCCTATTTACCCCTCAAATACAACCTCTAGCCTCTTTGGCTTGTCCAGCAACTTTGCAGTGGCTCCCCTCCTTAAGGAATGCACCTTTTAAACTATGACCGGGAAACCCTTCTGGGTAAGACAAATGTGTGTGGCTTGGTTTGCCTTGCAGGGGCTCACAGATCTGTAGATACCTCAGAGGAGCTCCTCCTAGCACCACTGGGTTTCTGCACCAGCCTTCTCAGATCAGAGTGTGATTTATTTTCCTCTAACCCTAAAGTGCGCTGATGTGGCCTGGGAGACAACAAATAGGTTGTTACCGGTCCCACTTTCCATATATACAGTACTCTCCTCATTCCATTGCTTTATTTACACTGAATCAACCCCGCAACCCTGGCCTACCTTAAAGGTGCTCAAGATTTAAGAATTAAGTGCAGAGCAATAGGGTCTACTTGAGGAGCCGCAACACAACGATTTATAAAACCTTTTTGAAAGGCAAAAACAACTTCTATTTCTGAATAGGCAGATACTGCAAAAATTCTACGTGAAATAACTAGAAGCTAAAAAATACACACACAAAAAAAGAGTGAGCATACCACGAATTATATTTCTACAAACATGCCACTTTAGGTAATCTTAACGAAAAATCGATAAACTCGTTGCCATTTAATAGTCTACTTTTGAGAGTTACCTGTTAATAACGAACAGCGCCATCTGTCAGTCAAACACTAAATCCCAGCTTCGGACGATCCTCTTAAAGAAGTTCTCAACTCAGTAATGCGTTTTCAGTTTACTGGCACCGTTATAGTACAACTAGAAAAATACACGTCCTTCATCGCACAGTTATACTGTTAAACGGTAGAATGGGCACGCAGACAGCATACTTAAAAGTAATGACACGTGCAATAATAAATCGGAAGTTCAAAAATGTGCAACGATAAACACTAAATTATTTATGAAAGCCTTCCGATACTACTACACGAAAAGAACTCATCAAAGCAAAAGAAACACATGTATTTTTTGGCGCACTAATATGACGTATAAGGCTGTGGCCAATCAGACAACTTATTCCCACCCACAGCCTTACACTAAAACAGACAATAGGGCATTCAGAATGCTTATCAGGGGAACTTGTGTTTGCCACGCCCCTTCCTCTTCGCATGACAGGCTTCGTCCTCCAAAATGCTTCAGTAGCAGAAAAGATGTGCCGTCCAGCAGATGGCAGCAATGGATTACTATAATTCGTGAACCAAGTCTACCACAATCCAAAAGAAAATTAAGGTGTACCAGCTTCTGTTATTTGTCTGTTCCTTTACTTATACCTGAAGCCAAGATTGGAACATCAGTTTAATGTTAATGAAATGGACGCGTTACGGGTATACAGGTGTATTTCTGTTTCTATGCCAATTATTATCTATGTAGCTTATACGACAAATTCAAATGTCTTGTAGACTGAAGCAGTTCAGTTGTTTTTCGGACCCACTTTCCCCGCAAATGTTTTATTGAAACAAGTTAAAAATACACAGACATGGGATCAGGTTAGCAGGTGATGTTTTGGTACTTTCAGAAGTTGCATTAACGGATAAACTGAGAGCGTACTAACTAAACATAACATCACCATTTTAGGGTGGCAAGAGAATGTACTGTCAGGACATGGTACCAGTGCAACGTTATTCAATTAAAAACTGTGAAAGTTATTTAGTGTTTTAGAAAATTAAAATTCAGAATCTTAAAATGAACTGGGTGAAATAATAATCTAAAAATGCATGGTTTATTAGCAATAATAAATTTCTTGTAAATTAAGAAACTGACAGGACTGAAAAAAATCTGTCACTGTTTGTGCCTCTTAGAAGCGGACGAGAGTCCCCAGCATATTGTTTCTCCATGCTGATGAAATTAGGGATCACTGAAAACTTAACAAACTAAAATTGTTAAAAATATTTTTTATTGTGTCTACATTTAAATGTCAAATTTTTATAAACTATAAATCTTAAAATAGAGCAAACAGATAACTCTAAACTCACGTGTGGCTGCTCTGTGACATTTGCATTCAAAATTCACATTTCAAGTGTTATATTGCAACTATAATTGCATATTAGGAGATCAACTTTCCATTGCTTAACCTTTTTCCCCCTATCATACCGTTGCAGCAAGTTAGAGTCACTAACCCGTTGTATTGAACATGAAGCTGCACCATCACTGGATGGGACTACAGCCATCACGGTCCATATTAATAATTAAAACTCACTCCAACTGGAATGATTCAGACACCATTCAAAACATACATGCACATTTACTGAATGTGGAAGGAACCAGGAATTTACAGAGAAAACACATGCGGATAGATAGATAGATAGATAGATAGATAGATAGATAGATAGATAGATAGATAGATAGATAGATAGATAGATAGATAGATAGATAGATAGATAGATGAAAGGCACTATATGATAGATTGATTTTTCTTCCCATATGAGTCTGAGTGTGATAGATAGATAGATAGATAGATAGATAGATAGATAGATAGATAGATAGATAGATAGATAGATAGATGAAAGGCACTATATGATAGATTGATTTTTCTTCCCATATGAGTCTGAGTGTGATAGATAGATAGATAGATAGATAGATAGATAGATAGATAGATAGATAGATAGATAGATAGATAGGAAAGGCACTATATGATAGATAGATAGATAGATAGATAGATAGATAGATAGATAGATAGATAGATAGATAGATAGATAGATAGATAGATAGGAAAGGCATTATATGACAGATAGATAGATAGATAGATAGATAGATAGATAGATAGATAGATAGATAGATAGATTTTTTTTTTTTTAAACAAACTTTATTGACAAAAAAAAACCATCAGTCAACTATACAACATCTTACACATTATATTATTATAAATACATTTTCATGTTAAATATTTTTGGAAAAACACAATTGAACCCACAAAACTCCCCTAAAAAACAAACCGCAGTTCTTCATTAATACAGTCACATAATATACTTTTCACACACCATATTGCTTTAAACTTGTCAAGATTCTTTGTGGATTTATAAAAATTAAAATCTATCAAAATGCGACTGATGCACAGTATTTTAAAAACTACAATTGGATCTTGTAAACCACTCTGTACAATTTTGTACTTTCTGGTTTTCCAAATGGCTAATTTACTTTGCCCCAAAATAAAGTTTGCCAAATTTACATTGTTTACATTTCTTTTTGTTTTTTTAAACCCGAACAGAAAGCCCACCCTAGTGTACACCATTTCCAATCCCCCAACAAGCCTCTCTATTAAATTAAACAAAGGCTCCAGCCTTGTACAGATCATAAAGCAGTGAAACACAGTTTCTCTTTCCCCACAGAAACAACAACTGTCAGACACCCCTGGCATAATAATTGACAAGAAGGAGTTCACAGCTAAAATCCCATGTAAGACCCTCCACTGTAAATTGCCCACCCTACTGGTCAATGGTGGCTTGTATAGCAACCTCCAGGCTGGCTCTGAGAATTCTGTGCATCTGATCTGTCTCCTCCATGGAGTGTCTGGTATCGTCCTCAGGGAGTCTTGGTGTCTCACCTTTACACACAACCAGTACATTTGTTTCCCTGTAGCCGTTGGCAAAGTCAAGTCCATCAGCCTCTGCACTGAAAGAAAGATAGATAGATAGATAGATAGATAGATAGATAGATAGATAGATAGATAGATAGATAGATAGATAGATAGATAGATAGATAGATAGATAGATAGATAGATAGATAGATAGATAGATAGATAGATAGATAGGAAAGGCACTATATAATAGATAGATAGATAGATAGATAGATAGATAGATAGATAGATAGATAGATAGATAGATAGATAGATAGATAGATAGATAGATAGATAGATAGATAGGAAAGGCACTATATAATAGATAGATAGATAGATAGATAGATAGATAGATAGATAGATAGATAGATAGATAGATAGATAGATAGATAGATAGATAGATAGGAAAGGCAATATATGACTGACTGACTGACAGACAGACAGACAGACAGACAGATAGATAGATAGATAGATAGATAGATAGATAGATAGATAGATAGATAGATAGATAGATAGATAGATAGATAGATAAGATACTTTATTAATCCTGAAGGGGAAATTCACAGTACAGGGATACAGGGAGGTTGTACAAGCCACCACAGTTACATGTCCAGACCAGCATTGGAACCAAGGCTGCTGGTTCTTTAAGGCAGGACTGCCAGCTGCCAAGTTCCATGCTAACTATGCCTACTGTTTTCAATGACAGAATTTGCAGTGTCTGGAGTCTGTCTTGGCAACAACAAGGCAGAAACCAGTATTGGACAGGACACCAGTCCACCTCAGGATGATGTGCTTACATACATATCCACACTATATAATATCAGGCAAACTTAGAGATGACACTTAACAAATACTACACATTCAACTTTGGATGAAAAAAAATCAAAGCGCCCAGCATCCATAAAAACACAAGGAAAACATGCAAAATACACACATCCAACAGTTGAACCTGTGATTCGCCTCAAAGGTACTGGGTGCCTGAGGAAGAAGCACTAACCACGGTGCCACTGTGCTACCACACTGCAGCATACTTTGCTGTAATGTATGCTAAAGTAAATTCTCTTGATATGCCAAAGCAGATTTTCTATTGCATTAGAGCAAAGTAAGCAAAAATTCTATAGTAAGAATGGAAAGAAGAAAACAAATGAGACAAGTGTAATAAAACAATATCCAAAAATATGTAGCATATTTATTGTTTGAATTGCATATTTTGCAGATTATAATTTAAACAATAAAACTACAGTATACAGTGCAACTTTATAATGTACAAAAGTAAATGCATTCAAAGTGCCTTATGCCAAACAAGAATTGTTTGAGGAGCTCTCTGCTAGTAAATCATATTGAATATACAATATATTAAACAAAACCTTCTATTGACCTTACAAATGTATTTTTCTTATAAAAAGCTGTATAAGGATACTAACATATGGTAGATTGCACCTCAGCCTTTAAATATTACAGCTGTTTCTAAAACATGTCTGACGACTTTACTTTAACACAATTCACATTTAATCTAATGTTTTTATGACCTATTTTAATTTCTCAGTAGTCCATGCGTGCACAAATGCCTATATATTTTGTTTTAGCCACCAAGAGACACCTGGTTGTTTATTTTAAGTTTCACAGCAAATATTTTCTCAGCATGCAATGCCATGAGAAAGGCCCAGAACATGCTCAGACCACATGAACAGAGGTATAGAGTCAATCAAGTACAAAGTGCTGTGCTTAGGCACAGTCTGGTCAAGTGTTTAAATTGAAAGCATTATTCAGATAACAACCCAGGTTAGCTAATGAGGCAGAATTCTTGCCACATGGAGTCACAGGTCCTGAATAAGCCCTCCACATAACCTTTCACATAAAGTGCAATTTTGGAGCTGGTGGTAATTCTGAAAAGTACGATATAAATTTAATTCTAACTAATCCTGATAAATATTTTTTAACAACTCATACATGGGAAATGGCCTAGTTTAATAAGCAGTTTCCAGTTTTGTTAAAGCAAATTTGTGTCTCCAGTTTAATTCACTGATTTTTATTTTATGCGCCTGCTTCTCTCCATTAGATTGTATTTCCCAGCCGGCAACAAGTACCAGCAGAAGTAACAAAAATGTTCAGAGTGTGGACAGGCTAAATTTTCACTGCAAATGCAGCAGATCAATTATCTCATCAACTAACTCTCCCTGTTATTGCTTTTATTCCACAGCAAACATTTCACCTGCTCTTCTCTTGCCCGTCACGCTGCCTTCACTTTTCGCTTTATGGGCCGAGAGCACACATTTCAGTTCCATTTAGCTTCTTTAAACTGAGCCTGACCAGGCTATGAAGGTCACCTGGCCAAAAGGTGCTTGCAGTAAAATAACAAAATTTATAAAATACAGGGGGATTTAAAAAGAAAAGAAAATTTTTACTGCGGTGGGCTGGCACCCTGCCCGGGGTTTGTTTCCTGCCTTGTGCCCTGTGTTGGCTGGGATTGGCTCCAGCAGACCCCCGTGACCCTGTAGTTAGGATATAGCGGGTTGGATAATGGATGGATGGATGAAGAAAACTTTCAAACATGTTATTATTCAGTAACCGAGTATCATATGAACATGTAGTATGCACCATGTTTTTGAGTTACCCTTCATTTTTTTCTAGATTTTGGGGCTTGAGGAACTGAAGAAACATAATGTTTACCACGTCGGTCATCAATTACATAATACAAAGGATATGAGATGAATCAAAACGGATATGTGTTGCATGACAAAATGGGGCATATATTAAGCATTAGTAAAATTTCAAAAACAGAGTTCTGTTACACGTTGGTTTACACCAAATGTTCATAAACTTAGCTGCTAGGGACAGGGAGAAGTTTAGTTTAGGAACTGAAATGCTTCAATGCAAAAGAGTGCACAAAGTTTCTATCACGGAGGTACGGATTAAATAAATACAGTCATTCTTGCTTAAACGGTACCATAATTTTTTGTTTTTATATACAACATGTGCATATATTAGCATCTATACTTGGATATACAGTAGAAACCTACTACTATGTCCATTTGGTTATACATTCTGTCTCTATGTTGGATTTTAATAATGAAAAAAAAAAACATCCATTGGAAAACCTGAAAAATCTTTTGAGATTATAAACAAAAATGTAACTAATGATATATAGTGCATATATACTCCCGATACCCCTGGAGTATAAAATTCTGAGGAGCATACTATAACTTGGTAGAGATGGACATCTCACCCAGCTGATAGTGAGTGTTTTGAGATTTCTTTCCTTTAAAATTGAGTTCATTATACTCTTGGGATATCTCCAATAGAGACTTGCCCTTTGTCTCAGGTAGGAAAAAGGCAACAAAAACAGCAGCCAGAATGCACACAATGCCAAACGGAACGTAGCAGAATACTCCCAGGCCACCCTGCAATGCAAGATAGGAGAAAGCAATCATCAGTTTTAAAGTGAAGATTATTTTGTTACGTTTCACACATTCATCACTCGTAATCAATCATCCTGTTGCCTTGAGGCTGAGCCTTTCCTGACATGTAGGTGCGACAAAGTCTAAAAAAGCTACTGATAGACTGTGTAGCTTGTTTTTGAAGTTCCTCTGACAGGATGTGTTTATGATGTTTTGACATCTTCACTCATGCGAATATCTGATGACTGTTTTCACATCGCAGTCCAAACTGAGGTTGAGAGGACCCCACCATACAGATTGCCAGTACTACAACAATCACGTCTCCCCAAATAATCTCATCTTCTTTACTTGCTCAGTCCAATACAAGATCTCAGGGTCCCCAAATGATCACTGCATAAATATTAAGAAATAATTTTAAGTGGGTTGTTGGATGGACATTCATCTCAGGGTTCATGGAACTAATAAATAAAACATGTTGAATTTCGAACTTTTACTGGGGGATTAATAAAGCATATTTAATCTAATCTAATGTAAAGTGAAGAGTATTTTAAACATTTAAGTTAAGCTTGTCGCTTCATGTTACCATATCAGCACACTAGTAGTGCTGCCTTATTACAACTTCGGGGACCCGGTCATTGTTTACATCACATTCTCACCATGTTCACATTTTCTGGCTCCCAATACCATTCTAATTACATGCATGTTTGTTTGGTTCACTGGCTACTTGAATGTTGCACAATGTGTTTTTTTTTCTTCATATGCCTAGAAATGTTCTGTTAGGTGGCATGGTGGCGCAGTGGGTAGCGTTGCTGCCTCACAGTTAGGAGACCCAGGTTCGCTTTCCGGGTCCTCCCTGCATGGAGTTTGCATGTTCTCCCCGTGTCTGCGTGGCTTTCCTCTGGGTGCTCCGGTTTCCTCGCACAGTCCAAAGACATGCAGGTTAGGTGCGTTGGTGTGTGTGTGTGTGCCCTGCAGTGGGCTGGCATCCTGCCCGGGGGTTTGTTCCTGCCTTGCGCCCTGTGTTGGCTGGGATTGGCTCCAGCAGACCCCTGTAGTAAGGATATAGCAGGTTGGATAATGGATGGATGATTACAAACAGAGGAGTCGGAGCAGAGGTATCATAAATTGAGGAGTTGGAGTCAGAGCATTTTATGTACAGACTCCGCATCCCTGTGCACAATAGTAATGGATCTGAATTGGGTGTCTGCTAGGTCTAATATCTTTCCATATTACCAGTTTGGGTTCTTGTTTTTCTAGAACATACCTTACCGAAGTTCTAGATGGGAATGTAAACTAACAATACACATGTAGTGTTTTTAGCAGAAGCCAATCTGGGAGAGTGAAATAGATACGAGTGACCAATTAAGTATCTTAAATAAATCTGAATAATTTTTGAATGATTAATACACATTGAATAACTCCATGAATCTCAAAAAACACAGAACAACAGGCACCAGGAAAGTAGTGCAAAATGTGCTAAATTGTAGTTAGGATATAGCGGGTTGGATAATGGATGGATGGATATCTGTCTATAAGGTGCAAAGTGTCCTGCCTCAGCTTCTGAAATGTTATTTATTTGAAAAGCTCAATAAAGAAAGGATAAAGCTAAATTATCCCTAGTGTGTGCTTGGTGTATGTGTGCCCTGTGGTGGGCTGGCACCCTGCCTGGGATTTGTTCCTGCCTTGCACCCTGTGTTGGCTGGGATTGTCTCCAGCAGACCCCCGTGACCCTGTAGTTAGGATATAGCAGGTTGGATAATGGATGGATGGATGTTCTGTTATCTTTGTACCTACCATGCATCCAGTTCTGCTTGTTCAAAGTAAAAGAGGGTGAAGAAAATGGTTGTTTTGTTTAGTTAAGATATATAAAGTTAAATGTATTGGGCATATATTATTACTATATACTTATGTAAATTAAAAGTATTGAAGAAAGAATGATATTTGAGGCACAAAAGTAGTTCAACAGATCTCTGAAAAGAACTGCAAAGTCTATGCCTTAACACTCTTCCTGCTACTTAAATTTAAAAGAATTTCCATTTGGCTGGATTAACAAAAATATCATGGCTGGTCACAATAAAAGTAAAAACTTTGCTCAGTGGGGGACCAGTAATTTAGATTGTAACCTCATTACTAGTCTCAGACCATTTTTTTCAGGCTAAAGTAACATTTTCTTTATTGATTTGTGCTTGCTTCTCTTTGGTTTAGTTAGCTTTCCTTGTGTACACCTTTTGAAATCTTCAAAAGATCTGCCACCCTTATACACCCCATATTAAAAGCCCTATTCCACATTCAGAGGAGACAATCAGATATATCAGAACACACTTACCACAATAAAAGGGAAACCCATTCCAATTACAAAGAGCATTGACCAGATCAGGGAGCCACTAATCATATATGCTGCAGGTCGAGCTGCCTGGTCAAAAATCTCTGTAGGTAAGATTCCTGTTACTCCAGCTAAAAGAAAAAAAAGGAATAAAGAAATGGCAGAATGATGTCTCTTGAAGATTTTGGACTCATTTCATTATCCCCTTACTACCAAGATCTCCTTAAAGAATAGTCCTCCTACCTGGTCCAATCCCAAAACTTAAAATGTAGGCAAAAATACACACCATACTCATATATGGCATCCAACTGACTTTGTCCTTTAAAATGCAAAAATAAACCAGTATTAGTAACTAAATGACAAAAGACTGCAATATATAAGAATATACATAGATACATAAATTACACACGGAAAATATACACATATATACTATACAAGTTGTAGGACTGACTAGAATTACCCACTTTGTATTGCTTTGGGACACAAGTTCTTTGCCTGAGAGGAGGCTGTCAGAGCCTCTTAACTTTAGCTCAAGTGTCAGTTCTCCTCTCCGTGGAATACAGTAGTTTCTGGGTCTCATCTGGTAAGACTGATCACTCACAGGGAAATGATATCCAGAGATGTCTCCATGATGCACCCTTTAAACACTTGACCACTAAACAGAAAACCATAACTAAACCATTGGTAACCCTGATGGGCTGTTCACCAACTGTCAACCAAAATGTTGGGCTTATGTGCACCCAAGAAACTAATGGCAAAACATCACTTGTTACCTCTACAATCCATTGCAAGCACAAGATCCAAGCTCTCTTTGCTCTTGACCATAACTTCTACTCTATAACAAGGCCCCTGTTGCCTAGGGTGTTACTGTAAGAAAGGCTATAATAACCCATTGTACTTCAAAAAGTAACATATCGTTGGAATGTAAGAATGGAAGACCACCTGTAACAGAGTTGGATGCGGGTGCCATGCAAAGTATGATCTTGCTAAAAATAAGGTGCACACAGAATATAGAGAACATACGTAAAGCAAAGCAACAGATTCATCTTGGTGAAGACAGGAGTTGACTGATTATGGACAGCGCAGCAATGCTAGGAAAAAAAGGCCCACTTTGTGTGAAACCTTGAAGACAAACTGCAGTACTGCCCGCATCCATAAGGTGTGACCAAAGCAAAGGAGAATAGCTTCTGAACCAAGAAAGAAAATGCATGTGGAAAATCCTTCCATGTGTGTCAGAGAAGGCCAAAAACTGAAGGAACTGGAACAAAGCACGGCCTACACGTGCAATCAACAAGAGACAAACCATACGTATACCTACTTTGATTCTAAGAATTATTGACTGCAACTTGGTAGTTAGAGTTAGCTAATGTATTCTGGTTGTTGGTATTACTGTAACTGAAAAGTAAGAACCTCTGTGAAAGATACAAGTTTCTCTTTTTAAATTCACTAGGGAAGTTTACACCACAGAAGAGCTGTGTGTGGAGGGCTAACCAGTGCAGACCAGCTGTGAAGAACTCAATGCCACCGTCACTGTGCAGGCACTAGAAACTTTAGAAGCAGCTGAGAACTTATCGATTTAAATGAGTGTAAGACCATAATTAGGACTAAGGCCTTTTAAAACTCATATGGAAACAAATTAGGTTCCCTGGGTACTTCTTTAGGTAAGAATTTAGGTAATAGAATTCATAAGTTATGCGCCATTTTCCATACAAAAGTAAGGATCAAACTAAACTGTTCTAGATTTATGTTTTGTGTTGTTTGTTATTGCCCTTCATTGTATATACTTGCCTATACCCCTCTATTATTATTCCTATACAAGTTAAGTTTGGGTTAATTGTTGAATTATAGCCTATTATAACATCAAAACCACATACACAGAAAAAGAAGTTTTCTTTATGTGGAAATTTCATAAATAGCACGGATATTTTCATAGTCCCGGTGACCTGACTGAAAGGTGAAGCAGAGATCTCACATACACAACAAGGCTTACAGACAGAAACTTTGAAACACACACCTGGAGTGAGAGAGCAACTGTAAAAATAACTGCCCATACTGTCATCATAGTATATCCTAAAAGCATCAGCAGACGACGTCCCAGTCTCTCAATAAACAAGTTCTGAAAGAGGAAGAACAATAAAATTAAACGTGAAGCCTTTATTTCTTAATGGTAAACACAGCATTTATAAAAAAAAAAAGATTTAATTGCAAAATAGAAAGCAAAAGACAATCAGAAAACAGTCAAAACTTCGGCTCTTATTACAGAACACCAATGCTCATTTTTCTTTTAACCAGTTGCTTGTTGTTTGAATTTTCTCCCCTTACTACAGAGTCACAAGCCAGATCCTATCCTAGTGTCAACTGCCCCAATACAGTATAGGAGAAGGTGGGCATTACCAATTTTTCACAGGGTTATAATGGCACACAAGGCTTTTTTTGCTAAAAGAGATACAGAAAATAATACAGAAAATCAGGAGCCCTTTCACCATCTGCACTAAAATAAGACACTTATTTGACCAGCTGTGGTGTTCTTCATATCTACTAGCAGACAACATTAGGTCAGCTATGTGTGGTGAGCGGCTGGGGGCAGTACCCAGCCGGGACGCCTGGAAGGACCGGAAGAGGGATTACGCCTACTCTGGACCACGATGGTGCAGCCGCCCTGGTTGGTATGGGGACCATGGGAACAGAGCATGGAAGCTCAACCCTATAGGGGCCCATGGTCAACTCCAGGGGGTGCCGAGATGCCTGAAGAGCCCTGGCCCTCAGCACTTCTGCCACACCCGGAAGTGCTGGGTGGAAGAAGACCAGAAACACCTGGAGTGCTTCCAGGTGCGCAGCTGGTATTTCCGCTACACTTGGGAGTGCCGGCGGAAGATTATCGGGAGGCACCTGGAGCACGTCCAGGTGGGGATAAAAGGACGTGCTCCAGGTGCTCCATTTGTTTGCTTGAGTCGAGAGGAAGAGAGACGGAGCTCGGGAGGAGAGGAGAGGAGAGGAGTGGAGGTGGACCTGAGAGGAAGACATTAGTGAAAGGCCTGGACTTTGGGGGAGTTTTGGGGTTGTGTGTGCACCTTGTAAATAGTGATTGTGAATAAACGTGTGTTGGGTGATTTAAAACTGCCTGTCTGTGTCTGGGCCATGTTCCACAAGGTATGGAAGAAGAATAAAAAATCACTCTTTAACCTTGTTGCTTTTTTTGCTCACATTTTCTGAAGTGCAGGTAAGTTGTCCATTATGCTTGTTTCTCAGGCTCTAATACACAGACACTGAAGGACTTTATTGGAGGCAAATGGTACATAGTCTCAGGTAGTGCCAAGCCTGAATCACAAAAAACAGTTGTGCACTAGTCACAACTTTTACACTCTTCATGTTTTTGTATTTGCATAAATTTCTAACCAACAGTAAAAGAGGAAGGAGGAAAAGGAAACCTGGGGGTGGAATGAGGAAATACAGGAGAGTATACAGAGGAAGAGGATGGCAAAGAAGAAGTGAGATAGTCAGAGAGATGCAGAAAGTAGATGAGTACAAGGAGATAAGGCACAAGGTGAAGAGAGAGGTGGCGAAGGCTAAAGAAAAGGTTGTATGAGGAGCTGTATGAGAGTCTGGACAGTAAGGAGGGAGAAAAGGACCGGTGGGCTAAAGAGAGGGGCCGAGCTGGGAAAGATGAGCAGCAGGTTAGGGTGATAAAGAATAAAGATGGAAACGTACTCACAAGTGAGGAGAGTGTGTTAAGCAGATGGAGAGAGTACTTTGAGAGGCTTATGAATGAAGAGAACGAGAGAGAGAAGAGGTTGGGTGATGTGGAGATAGTGAATCAGGAAGTGCAACGGATTAGCAAGGAGGAAGTAAGGACAGCTATGAAGAGGATGAAAAATGGAAAAGCCTTTGATCCTGATGATAACTGTGGAAGCATGGAGGTGTTTAGGAGAGATGGCAGTGGAGTTTTTTAACCAGATTGTTTAATGGAATCTTGGAAAGTGAGAGGATGCCTGAGGAGTGGAGAAGAAGTGTACTGGTGCCGATATTTAAGAATAAGGGGGATGTGCAGGACTGCAGTAACTACAGGGGGATATAATTGATGAGCCACAGCATGAAGTTATGGGAAAGAGTAGCGGAAGCTCGGTTAAGAAGTGATGTGATGATTAGTGAGCAGCAGTATGGTTTCATGCCAAGAAAGAGCACCACAGATGCGATGTTTGCTCTGAGGATGTTGATGGAGAAGATTAGAGAAGACCAGAAGGAATTGCATTGCGTCTTTGTGGACCTGGAGAAAGCATATGACAGGGTGACAAGAGAGGAGCTGTGGTATTGTATGAGGAAGTCAAGAGTGGCAGAGAAGTACATAAGAGTTGTACAGGATATGTACGAGGGAAGTGTGACAGTGGTGAGGTCTGTGGTAGGAGTGACAGAGGTGGGATTACATCAGGGATCGGCTCTGAGCCCTTTCTTATTTGCAATGGTGATGGACAGGTTGACAGACGAGATTAGACAGGAGTCCCCGTGGACTATGATGTTTGCTGATGACATTGTGATCTGTAGCGATAGTAGGGAGCAGGTTGAGGAGACCCTGGAGAGGTGGAGATATGCTCTAGAGAGGAGAGGAATGAAGGTCAGCAGGAACAAGACAGAGTACATGTGTGTAAATGAGAGGGAGGTCAGTGGAATGGTGAGGATGCAGGGAGTAGAGATGGGTGAAGGTGGATGAGATTAAATACTTGGGATCAACAGTACAGAGTAATGGGGATTGTGGAAGAGAGGTGAAGACGAGAGTGCAGGCAGGGTGGAATGGGTGGAGAAGAGTGTCAGGAGTAATTTGTGACAGACGGGTATCAGCAAGAGTGAAAGGGAAGGTCTACAGGACGGTAGTGAGACCAGCTATGTTATATGGGCTGGAGACGGTGGCACTGACCAGAAAGCAGGAGACAGAGCTGGAGGTGGCACAGTTAAAGATGCTAAGATTTGCATTGGGTGTGACGAGGATGGACAGGATTAGAAATGAGGACATTAGAGGGACAGCTCAAGTTGGACGGTTGAGAGGCAAAGTCAGAGAGGCGAGATTGTGTTGGTTTGGACATGTGCAGAGGAGAGATGCTGGGTATATTGGGAGAAGGATGCTAAGGATAGAGCTGCCAGGCAAGAGGAGAAGAGGAAGGCCTAAGTGAAGGTTTATGGATGTGGTGAGAGAGGACATGCAGGTGATGGGTGTAACAGAGCAAGATGACAAGGACAGAAAGATATGGAAGAAGATGATCCGCTGTGGCAACCCCTAACGGAAGCAGCCGAAAGAAGAAGTAAAAGTATTTCTACAAATAAAAACTGGTTTAAGAAAGTTTGAGAATATGAATTATTTGCTTGTTATGAGTGAATATATAGTTTTAGAACAATATATAATATTTAGCATGAATATAAAGGAGCTCAGGTTAAGGGATCAGCTTAAAGCTCTTACCGCAGTGACTGCCATTAAGAGCTCACAGCCTCCAGTAATCAAGATGTAATACTGAATCTTGTCGCCGGGTATTCCTGCTTCCTGGAATACATAGGATGCATAGAAGTACATCTGAAAAACAAATGTTCAACTTATTTCTCAAATCTTATAAACTAAAAAAAACAATCGACAAAGCAAGAGTTTTAATCATCATTCTTACTGTCCTTTGCCTAGCTTTTTAATGACACTATCAAAAATACTGTATGTCATGCAAAATAAGAAAAATTGTGAGTTTATTCATGAAACACTTAGAGTTACTGTTGTCCCTGCACATACAATGGTAATTTAAAAAGATTAAGCTATCAGGATGGATTACGCATGAATGCATCCATATAACTGGCCATATAGTCATGCAACTTTTCCAGCAGCAAATAATGCCTGCAGAGTTATGAGTGAGCAACTTTTAAGGGGAAGAACACGTAACCATTAAAGATTAAACAAAGAAACAAAACAAAAAAAAAATACAAAAATAAAAATCAGAATGGAAATTTAAAAGCTTGTTGTTAACAATAAATGTTAGTGACAAGCAAATTCGCATAGCAGGTTTAGAGAGTGTGACGCTGCTGGGAGTTGGATGTGGCCTAACAAGAGTATACAAGAGAAATGAAAATACATACTAGCAAGTATATGTAAAGTTATTCTTTATGTCATTGTCAACAAACAAGAAATGGCAGGCCCTGTGAATGTAGGATGGTATCTTGCAAGAGCAACCATAAGGGAGTTGGGTCAAGGCACCATGGAAGGAAACATGCAATATTCCACCAAGATACAAGAGGCTAGACAAACTAATCCACATGGAGAATGCTCTTACCCCCTGACATAGTCCTCATGTTACGGAGGAACAGCAGAAGGCAAGTACATCTTCTTCAGGTTAACAAATGGAAAGAGACAGTCAAACTGGAAGGTGAAAGTCTCCAACCACCTTGTACGAACTGCTGTGAACAAGCAACCAAATATAGAAATTATATAAAGCACACTTAATCCATTTAATGACTCAAGGGGGCTTAGCCCAAAAATGAATCATGGCATGAGGTTTTAAGTTTACCTCAGCCATTGGAATATTGACTTTAGGGCCAGGAAGTAAGATCACTTGACGCTCAGCAGCAGTAGAAGGAGAGCCAGAGAAATCAGAGGTGAAATAAAGTACAATGGAGAGGCCATCCCACCAGAAAAGACAATAGGCAGTGTAATGAAAGCCTAGAAAGAAAGCATGATTTTGGTTCTCTTCTGTCTTGTTTCTTTATTACTGTTTGCTCTCGTTTCATATTTTATTCATCCCTACCTGCATGTTTTGGTTTGGATGTTCTGTGTCATTGTTATGGGTGTAGAGGGACATCAAACAAAGCTCTAGTATAAGAAAATCAAAATGTGCTCCCACCATCACTTTATTAGAGCAACTCACAGAATCATTGCCACAGAGCTGCATGGCACTGCTGATCACAATCACTGTAATGAGCTGATAGCGAACGGTGCGGTCTCTGAACAGCTCCCATGGCCTCTTAGCCCGCTCTACTGTAATAGCAGCCTGCTCTTGTTGCATCTCTTCCATCTCCTTGTCTATGTCATTTGTACCTCTCAGCATCTGTAGGGCTACAGAAAGAATATGAGTTTGCCAAAATCAGAAAACAAAGGAAATACAGTATTTAACCATCACATGCAATTTTCACTTCACACAACCATTGGCAGAATTCATCCATCCATTTTCCAACCCGCTGAATCCGAACACAGGGTCACAGAGGTCTGCTGGAGCCAATCCCAGCCAACACAGGGCACAAGGCAGGAACCAATCCCGGGCAGGGTGCCAACCCACCGCAGGACACACACAAACACACCAAGCACACACTAAGGCCAATTTAGAATCGCCAATCCACCAAACCTGCATGTCTTTGGACTGTGGGAGGACACCGGAGCGCCCGGAGGAAACCCACGCAGACACGGGGAGAACATGCATACTCCACGCAGGGAGGACCCGGGAAGCGAACCCGGGTCTCCTAACTGCGAGGCAGCAGCACTACCACTGCGCCACCGTGCCGCCCGCTGGCAGAATTTCTTTAGGGTAATTCCTTGCCATCTTTAAATATTGCATGCCATTATCTGCTTGCTCTTCTCATAATTGCCCAGTGGGACTATATCTGTGAAAAGCAAATTTCCACTCATGCCACAATTACTTGAATATTCATCACTTACAGTATAACTGGTGTGGATGACGACCCAACGCGTTTGGAAATGCAGGTAATGACGAAGAGTTTTGGGTAGGAGTCAGATAGAAATCACCCACTTAAAGACTCCACTGACAATAACTGCTATAATCACAACCAAGTAATCAAGGCAGTAACATAAGAAAGGCATTAGAGGGTGGTGAGAGACATGGAAAAATGGAAAAGAAGTTCTGCAGTGCACTAGTGGGCAGTAAGAAGGATCATTAAATTGCATTTGGCACCCTGCCACCTAATGCATTGGGCAGATGCATTTCATTTTCTACAGTCTGTTTACAATTACTATAGGCCCTGACGCTTCTTCATCACAGAGACATGCAAGTTAGAGTTATTGATGACTTAACCTCAAGAAACTAGCTAAGGAAATTAAAAGCTGCAGTTAACCCCAATTTTTTAACTCAAAGTTAAAATATTCTGCTCACTGTATGTCCTTCTTTTTGTGCAGTTGTTAGCACTACTGCTTCAATGATCGTTGGTCTAAAGCCTGTACCTGTCTGTTCAGAGTAGGCCCTTTCCTTCCATGTCTACGTGGGTTTATCTTCTATATTCCAAAAAATGTGTGTGTTAGATTACTTCTTGAAATTTGCACTTTTGTGAGACTAGACTCTGTTATGAATGGACAACCCACATTTGCTTCCTGCAATGCCTCTAAAGCTCCCAGTGTAGGCTCTGGCCCTTCATGACCTTGCATTGGATTAAGTAGGCATAAGAATATGACGGTTTCTTGTTCTACCGTATTCTACAAAATGAAGATAGCTAGTGGGGCTTGCATTATAGAATTTGAATATGCTGGAAGTGGTTACTGTAAAATGGATGTTTGTCTTAATCTCACCTTTTCTGCATGAGCGTTTGTCACCCTTGTCAATGAGAAGGTAACGAGGACTTTCAGGTAGCCAAGGCAATGTGGCAAGCTGAAGCAAAGCTGGAATTACATTACTAGAAAGCAGGAAAGGCCAACAGGCTTCACTTCCTAGGATCTCCCTGAAACAGAGAAAAAATAAATGAGTACAAATGTAGCAAATCTGCAGTGATTTTCTTAGATAGATAGATAGATAGATAGATAGATAGATAGATAGATAGATAGATAGATAGATAGATAGATAGATAGATAGATAGATAGATAGATAGATAGATAGATAGATAGATAGATAGATAGATGTGAAAGGCACTATATGATAGATAGATAGATAGATAGATAGATAGATAGATAGATAGATAGATAGATAGATAGATAGATAGATA